>NC_092234.1:47168011-47190968 GCF_036320965.1 Panulirus ornatus | reverse complement strand
TACACACAGACACACACACACACACACACACACACACATACACACAGACACACAAACACACAGACACACACACACACACATACACACAGACACACAAACACACAGACACACACACAGACATACACACACACACACACACACACATACACACACACACACACACACACACACACACACACACATACACACAGACACACACACACACATACACACAGACACACAAACACACAGACACACACACAGACATACACACACACACACATACACACAGACACACAAACACACAGACACACACACACACACACAGACACACAAACACACAGACACACACACACACATACACACAGACACACAAACACACACACAGACATACACACACACACACACACACACACATACACACAGACACACACACACACATACACACAGACACACACACACACACGATCACCGTCGCCAATCGCTGACTCACCCTCCAACCCCCTCCCCCACCCCAACCCCAGAGACATCCCCCCTCCCTCCCTCTCCCACCAGACAACACCCCCCCCCCCTCTCGTCACAACTCCCGCCCCCCCCCCACTCAGCAAACCTCCATCCCCGAGCCAGCTCACTCCATAACTCTCTACTTCATATCTTGTTCTCTGGGGTCTCTCTCTCTCTCTCTCTCTCTCTCTCTCTCTCTCTCTCTCTCTCTCTCTCTCTCTCTCTCTCTCTCTCTCTCTTCCAAAACAGTGGAACTGGGTCAGACGGGCGAGCAAGGGGGGGGGGGGTGGACGGAGGAGGAGGAGGAGGGTTGGGTGGTGGTGGTGGTGGTGATGGTGGGGGTGGTGGAGAAGAGGGTGGTGGTGGTGATGGTGGTGATGGTGGAGAAGAGGGTGGTGGTGGTGATGGTGGTGATGGTGGAGAAGAGGGTGGTGGTGGTGGTGGTGGAGAAGAGGGTGGTGGTGGTGATGGTGGTGATGGTGGAGAAGAGGGTGGTGGTGGTGGTGGTGGTGGTGGTGATGGTGGTGGTGGGGGGGATGTTGGTGATGGTGGAGAAGAGGGTGGTGGTGGTGATGGTGGTGATGGTGGAGAAGAGGGTGGTGGTGGTGATGGTGGAGAAGAGGGTGGTGGTGGTGGTGGTGATGGTGGAGAAGAGGGTGTTGGTGGTGGTGGTGGTGATGGTGGAGAAGAGGGTGGTGGTGGTGGTGGTGGGGGGGATGTTGGAGGAATGGATTCCAGCTGGTGAGGTTGTGTTGGTGACGACAACGATGATGTTGGCGGGATTGTGGTAGGTAGGTGGTGGATTGTGGTAGGTAGGTGGTGGATTGTGGTAGTGTGTGTGTGTGTGTGTGAGCGCCATTACCCCCTGGGGGGAGGGGGGTCTTACGACGGCATCGCCGTCGCAAAACTTTCACTCGACACCCGGGTTACGACACCACCCACCACGCACGCCCTCCCTCCCTCCACACACTCCACCACCACCTCCCTCCCTCCACACACTCCACCACCACCACCTTTACCTCCCTCCCTCCCCTCCCTCCACACACTCCACCACCACCACCACCACCTCCCTCCCTCCACACTCCACCACCACCTTTACCTCCCTCCCTCCACACACTCCACCACCACCTCCCTCCCTCCCTCCTGCTGCTGCTGTGGTGGTGGTGGTAGGAGCACTGACAACGACACTAAAGGACTACTACCACCAGTACTGTCGCCCTGCCACCATCGCCCCTGACAACACTCTCCCAGTGCCACCAACACCACCAGAGGCAGTGACAACACACTCCCAGTGCCACCAACACCACCAGAGGCAGTGACAACACACTCCCAGTGCCACCAACACCACCAGAGGCAGTGACAACACACTCATTGTGCCACCACCACCATCAGAGGCAGTGACAACACTCCCAGTGCCACCAACACCATCAGAGGCAGTGACAACACTCCCAGTGCCATCACCACCATCAGAGGCAGTGACAGCACTATACTAGTGCCACCATCGCTAGTGACAACACTATACTAGTGCCAGTGACAACACTCTCCCAGTGCCACCACCATCAGAGGCAGTGACAACACTCTCCCAGTGCCACCACCATCAGAGGCAGTGACAACACTCTCCCAGTGCCACCACCATCAGAGCCAGTGACAACACTCTACTAGTGCCATCACCATCAGAGGCAGTGACAACACTCCCAGTGCCACCACCATCGCCAGTGACAACACTGTACTAGTGCCACCACCATCAGAGGCAGTCAGAACACTCTACTAGTGCCAACACCATCAGAGGCAGTGACAACACTCTCCCGGTGCCCCCACCATCAGAGGCAGTGACAACACTACCAGTGCCACCACCATCAGAGCCAGTGACAACACTCTTCCATTGCCACCACCACCAGAGCCAGGGACAACACTCCTAGTGCCACCACCATCAGAGCTAGTGACAACACTCTACTAGTGCCACCACCATCAGAGCCAGTGACAACACTCTACTAGTGCCACCACCATCAGAGGCAGTGACAACACTCCCAGTGCTACCACCATCGCCAGTGACAACACTCTCCCAGTGCCACCACCATCAGAGGCAGTGACAACACTCCCAGTGCCAACACCATCAGAGCCAGTGACAACACTCTACTAGTGCCATCACCATCAGAGCCAGTGACAACACTCTACTAGTGCCACCACCATCAGAGGCAGTGACAACACTCTTCCATTGCCACCACCATCAGAGCCAGGGACAACACTCCTAGTGCCACCACCATCAGAGCTAGTGACAACACTCCCCCAGTGCCACCACCATCAGAGCTAGTGACAACACTCCTAGTGCCACCACCATCGCCCCTGACAACACTTTCCCAGTGCCACCACCATCAGAGCCAGTGACAACACACTCAGAACACCATCACCTCCGACGTCACGAATGACATCATTTCCAACAGCCACATTTGCCACCACCAACCACAATCCCCTGACCACCATCCCAGTAATCGACATCAACCACAACCAACACTACCACAACCAACACCACACCACACCACACCACAATACCACCACTACACCATCACCACACCACAATACCACCATTACACCACACCACAATACCACAATGCCACCAAACCACAATACCACCACAACACCACACCACAATACCACCACTACACCACACCACAATACCACCACTACACCACACCACAATACCACCACTACACCACACCACACCACACCACAATACCACCACCACTACACCACACCACACCACACCACAATACCACCACTACACCACACCACAATACCACCACTACACCACACCACAATACCACCACTACACCACACCACACCACACCACAATACCACCACCACTACACCACACCACACCACACCACAATACCACCACTACACCACACCACAATACCACCACTACACCACACCACACCACACCACAATACCACCACCACTACACCACACCACACCACACCACAATACCACCACTACACCACACCACAATACCACCACTACACCACACCACACCACACCACAATACCACCACCACTACACCACACCACACCACACCACAATACCACCACTACACCACACCACAATACCACCACTACACCACACCACACCACACCACAATACCACCACCACTACACCACACCACACCACACCACAATACCACCACCACTACACCACACCACACCACACCACAATACCACCACATCACCACCACCACACCACAATACCACCACATCACCACCACCACACCACAATACCACCACATCACCACCACCACACCACAATACCACCACATCACCACCACCACACCACAATACCACCACCACTACACCACACCACAATACCAGTACATCACCACCACCACACCACACCACACCACAATACCACCACATCACCACCACCACACCACAATACCACCACATCACCACCACCACACCACAATACCACCACATCACCACCACCACACCACAATACCACCACCACTACACCACACCACAATACCAGTACATCACCACCACCACACCACACCACACCACAATACCACCACATCACCACCACCACACCACAATACCACCACATCACCACCACCACACCACAATACCACCACATCACCACCACCACACCACACCACAATACCACCACCACTACACCACACCACAATACCACCACATCACCACACCACAATACCAGTACATCACCACCACCACACCACAATACCACCACCACTACACCACACCACAATACCAGTACATCACCACCACCACACCACACCACACCACAATACCACCACATCACCACCACCACACCACAATACCACCACATCACCACCACCACACCACAATACCACCACCACTACACCACACCACAATACCACCACATCACCACACCACAATACCAGTACATCACCACCACCACACCACAATACCACCACCACTACACTACACCACAATACCACCACATCACCACCACCACAATACCAGTACATCACCACCACACCACACCACACCACACCACAATGCCACCACTACACCACACCACAATACCACCACAGAAGACTGCCCCCCCCCCGCCCCTCACAACACCTATAGTAGGGTATTACGGTCAACACAACTATTCTGTGTGGTCACATATCTACCCTTCTGTGTATCCCCAAGTGTTGACCTCACGTTGGTGACCCTCTTACGTGTCGCCCTGATGACCTCCAAGTGTTGACCTCACGTTGGTGACCCCCTTAAGTGTTGCCCTGATGACCCCCAAGTGTTGACCTCACGCTGGTGACCCCCTTAAGTGTCGCCCTGATGACCTCCAAGTGTTGACCTCACATTGGTGACCCTCTTACGTGTTGCCCTGATGACCCCCAAGTGTTGACCTCACATTGGTGACCCCCTTAAGTGCCGCCCTGATGACCCCCAAGTGTTGACCTCACATTGGTGACCCCCTTAAGTGTTGACCTCACGTTGGTGACCCCCTTAAGTGTTGGCCTGATGACCTCCAAGTGTTGACCTCACATTGGTGACCCCCTTAAGTGTTGACCTCACGTTGGTGACCCCCTTAAGTGTTGGCCTGATGACCTCCAAGTGTTGACCTCACGTTGGTGACCCCCTTAAGTGTTGCCCTGATGACCTCCAAGTATTGACCTCACATTGGTGACCCCCTTAAGTGTTGACCTCACGTTGGTGACCCCCTTAAGTGTTGGCCTGATGACCTCCAAGTGTTGACCTCACGTTGGTGACCCCCTTAAGTGTTGCCCTGATGACCTCCAAGTGTTGACCTCACATTGGTGACCCCCTTAAGTGTTGACCTCACGTTGGTGACCCCCTTAAGTGTCGCCCTGATGACCTCCAAGTGTTGACCTCACGTTGGTGACCCCCTTAAGTGTTGCCCTGATGACCTCCAAGTGTTGACCTCACATTGGTGACCCCCTTAAGTGTTGACCTCACGTTGGTGACCCCCTTAAGTGTTGGCCTGATGACCTCCAAGTGTTGACCTCACGTTGGTGACCCCCTTAAGTGTTGCCCTGATGACCTCCAAGTGTTGACCTCACATTGGTGACCCCCTTAAGTGTTGACCTCACGTTGGTGACCCCCTTAAGTGTCGCCCTGATGACCTCCAAGTGTTGACCTCACGTTGGTGACCCCCTTAAGTGTTGCCCTGATGACCTCCAAGTGTTGACCTCACGTTGGTGACCCCCTTAAGTGTTGACCTGATGACCTCCAAGTGTTGACCTCACGTTGGTGACCCCCTTAAGTGTTGGCCTGATGACCCCCAAGTGTTGACCTCACGCTGGTGACCCCCTTAAGTGTTGCCCTGATGACCCCCAAGTGTTGACCTCACGTTGGTGACCCCCTTAAGTGTTGGCCTGATGACCCCCAAGTGTTGACCTCACATTGGTGACCTCCTTAAGTGTTGCCCTGATGACCCCCAAGTGTTGACCTCACATTGGTGACCTCCTTAAGTGTCGCCCTGATGACCCCCAAGTGTTGACCTCACATTGGTGACCTCCAACTATCGCCCTGTTGACCCCAATACCATATGCTCGGGGGGGGGGGGGGTCTGGACTGGAGGGGAGGGGAGGGGAGGGGAGGAGGGGGGGTTAGGGTGATGAGGGGAGGGGGGAGGGAATTGTGGGAGGGAGGGGGAGGGGAGAGGGAGGGAGGGGAGGGAACAACAGTTGGTGACCCTCAACCACCTGAGGCCGGCCGCATGCGTCGCCGCGTCCAGGGCCGGTCATCCACCTCCGTCTCGCACGTGTCCGCATGCGGCCCTTGGCCCCGGCTTCCGTCGTACCCGTGTCCGCTTGCGTCCGGCCGGCGCCGGCTTCCTCCTCGCCACACACACACACACACACACACACACACACACACACACACATCTGACTGCATGAGTCATACACACACATACATACACAGACACACACACACCTGACTGCATGACACACACAGACACACACACACCTCACTGCACGGGACACACACACACACACATACATACACACACACCTGACTGCATGAGACACACACACACACACACACACACATACAAACACACACACACACCTGACTGCATGAGTCATACACACACATACACACACACACACACACACACACCTGACTGCACGGGACACACACACACACACACACACACACACACACACACACATACAAACACACACACACCTGACTGCAAGACACACACAGACACACACATACACACACCTGACTGCATGAGACACAGAGACACCTGCTTATCCTGTACCTTGCAAGGGTCACATAATGCCAGGTGGACTGGACTGTAATAAGCGTGAAGGTTGTTTATTATACAACCCACTCGCCTGGCCCAATCATCCATCACACGTCCACAACCTCTGTTGGTGAAGTGCTGGTGGAGGAGGAGGAGGAGGAGGAGGAGGAGGAGGAGGAGGAGGAGGAGGAAGAGGAGGAGGAGGAGGAGGAGGAGGAGGAGCAAGGAAGAGAAAAAAAGAAAAAGAAAAGAGGGGCGACCACGCCTCATTCGTGGTCGTACGCTTTGCCACGCCCGGGTGTGTGTGTGTGTGTGTGTGTGTGTGTGTGTCCCCCCCCCTCCCCCCCAGTAGTTAGCGGCGTTACCACCTGCGATATTAACCAACCCTCGCGAATGATTCGAGATCAACATGACGACAGTTCCATGGACGAAGTGCGAGCGGCGGAGGAGTGAGTGAGTGAGTCACCTCACCTCTCCACCTCCTCCTGCTAAAAGTGGGGGGCGAAGTGAGGTTCCTGCTGGGTCTCACAGGACGACGACTTCTTCTTCTTCTTCTTCTTCTTCTTCTTTTCCTCCTCCTCTTCTTCTTCTTCTTCCTCTTCTTCTTCTTCTTCTTCTTCTTCCTCTTCTTCTTCCTCTTCTTTTCTGGGTCTCACAGGACAACTCCTTCTTCTTTTTCTTCTTCTTCTCCTCTTCTTTCTCTTCTTCTTCTTCTTCTTCTTCTTCTTCTTCTTCTTCTTCTTCCTCCTCCTCCTCCTCTTCTTCTTCCTTTTCTTTTCTGGATCTCACAGGACGACACCTTCTTCTTCTTCTTCTTCTTCTTCTTGATGCCGGGAGGGAAACCATCCTCCATTTGGTCGACGCCTTCTTCTTCCTCTCCTCCTCCTCTCCTCTCAAGCAGGGTGAGCGAAACTGAACGTGATGTTCAAAGGTTAGGAAGCACTAATGAACTATTAAGTTTTGTTTTGCACCATTTCTATTTATTTATTTATTTTTTTCACTGCTTTTGTGTAATGTTCACTTGCCTTTCGGCCACCCGGGATTATTACACCAAAGGCTTTCCCCTTTTTTTTTTCTTCTTTCCATCCCTCGATTACGTTTTGTGGATCAATACAATTCAGACGGTAGTTTGCCCCCCCTTTTCTCGTTCTGTAACGTCAAACTTCGCACATACCGACGGCGAAATTCATTTTCCACCTACGCATTCCACTTCGTCACATCAGCTGGTGGAGACAGATGTCCATTTCGAAGCTTCGGGCCTTCAGTATCCGTGGCAGATGCGTCCATTCGTTCCCCCTCCCTCTCCCCTCAAAGCTTTAGACCCGTCGCTCTACGAACTTCGATATTATATCTCCTACAACGAAGGCCATTCAATACCAAAGACCATCCCCACATACGAGAAAGAAACCCCGGGGCTGCGACTGATCCCCTGTAGCACGCCACTTCTTACGTCTAACCACACTTTGGAAAAATTTTTTAGACTGGACGCCCATGAATCATAAACCTTTTGTGTACAGTCAGTCAACCGATTTTCTAACCACCTCGGTACAACCCCAACGACGTGACTTAATTTTCCTTTGTAATCTCTCTCTCTCTCTCTTTTAATGCCGGGCTTTCCACGAGTGTTGTCAGGGAAAATCTAAATAAAGAAGATGAAGAAAGAAAGAAAAAAATCGAGCTGTTTTCCATTCTATTCGCTGCTTCGTAAATCGAGCAGATGTGGTCAAGTTTTCCCGTCGATGACCACACCTTGATGAGCTCATTACCGTAATTACCCTACAGAGGACTTAGGACCATCCTGTTCAAGAACGAGGGGTTTCCCTTCTCTTTACCAAACTGCTTGATGATAATCAGGCGATAATTCCACGAGGTCTAACGACTCTACCACCCCATGACGAAGAAGACTGGTGTTCGTAAAACACTTGGCGACCCTCACCTCCTGTGTGTAACACCATCGTGAAGCAGTTGTCTAATGGCAAACATCAAGGGCTTGACGCATACATCATTACTCAAAACATCAATTAAGAGTCTAGAATACCTTTTCAATTTCCCTCAATGTCTCAAGGGCTTGACGCATATATCATTACTCAAAACATCAATTACGGGTCTGGAATACCTTTTCAATTTCCCTCAATGTCTCTCTATCCTTTCTTTTTCCCCCCGCATGTTTCTCTTATCCTCGAATAAGACTTCTCTGGGCCGAGCTGTTAATGGTCAAGTCTCGCCCTTCCTGTTCTTTACCGTCGACGGTGTATCTATGTAACCTGTACCTCAATATGGAGCAGTGTGGCTTTCCTCCACTGGCAATGGAAAGTGATAACGGGATAGGATTTGCATCTTCACTGGCATACACAAGACGTACAAAATGCGTATGATTCGTGTAAATCGAAGACACACACACACACACACACACACACACACACCACTACCAGATCTCATCTTCACACTAAGAAGCAAGCGACATTGACAAACATCCCATAAGATGTTTAAGTTTGGACAAGGGATCCACGTGTAATGCTGGAATCTAATCATGTATAGGTATAAGGCGAATCAGATTTCTTTTGTTTTAAAAAGAAATAAAAAAAACAAGCAGCATAGAAACCTCACAAAAGGGGGGAGATGTCGTCGTGGCATTTGACCGACGACTATATAAATTGGGAAAGGGGCGTTCAGCCTCCGGAAACCAAGACGTAGTGGTGAGAGTCTCGGCGAAATATAGAAGTCAGATGGTTCGTACTTTATCTATAACCTCGAGACAAGACGTCAAAGATCGATGGAGTTCAGTTAGCATGACGGTGTGACTGACACTCCGGGGGTAGAAACCATTCCGGCCGACCGCCATGTGGGAAGGCGTAAGAGAGCGAGAGAAACGAGTCATTAGGGTTAGGACGCGAACGGTGGAACGAGGAGAAACATTGAAGGGGAAAAAAAAAGGAGAATATTATGAATGAGGTACAGAAGACAGTCTGGAATTCATTCATCATTTATTTTCCCCTTATCAATTCATCAGGAGTAAATATGGTCAGTTACAGAGCAGCTAGTTTGGCTGAGGGACTCAAAGGAAGGGGGGGGGGGGTGTAAAAAAGAGGATGTTTCTTTCTCATACATAAGCGAGGAACTGATTGACAAGGAACAATTTTTTCTTTTCTTCAGTGGAAGACACACGAGCTCCAAAGACCGTGAGATGAGGTTGGGGGGAGGAGGTCTTGGAGGGGCAGTGAAATAACTGGAAAAGATACCAAGGAGGATGTTAAATAATCTTTATCCAGGGTCGTGGTCTTGATGAAATACCTATATAGCTACTGAAGATGTGTGTGTGTGTGTGTGTGTGTGTGAGAGAGAGAGAGAGAGAGAGAGAGAGAGAGAGAGAGAGAGAGAGAGAGAGAGAGAGAGAGAGAGAGAGATGGGACGATGTCAACTCCCAGGACCTTCTCACATCCTGGAGCTGAATTCCTGCTGGATGATAATCAATTCGAGGCCACCTTTCCCCCCCTCTGTCCCATCATTCGAGACCACCTTTCCCCCCTCTGTCCCATCATTCGAGGCCACCTTTCCCCCCTCTGTCCCATCATTCGAGGCCACCTTTCCCCCTCTGTCCCATCATTCGAGGCCACCTTTCCCCCCCTCTGTCCCATCATTCGAGGCCACCTTTCCCCCTCTGTCCCATCATTCGAGACCACCTTTCCCCCTCTGTCCCATCATTCGAGGCCACCTTTCCCCCCCTCTGTCCCATCATTCGAGGCCACCTTTCCCCCCTCTGTCCCATCATTCGAGGCCACCTTTCCCCCCTCTGTCCCATCATTCGAGGCCACCTTTCCCCCTCTGTCCCATCATTCGAGGCCACCTTTCCCCCCCCTGTCCCATCATTCGAGGCCACCTTACCCCCTCTGTCCCACTCACATCAATCTACATTTCCTTTAGTTAAACTTCATCAAAACCATATATCAAACTGAATTCGTGGGGTCTGTCTGGGGCCCCTTGTAAGGTGATGCGATCCTCCTCGCTTTCCACTCAACCCATGACCCGATGCATCATCTGCAAACATATTCAGGCAGGGGGTTCCATACTATGTGACTAGCCGCCACTGGCAACAGATCAAGAAGAATGACGGTCCCGGCGCAGAACCCTGTGGTACTCCCGCTGGTGACCCCAACGCATCTAGAGAAGGCTCCTCTGACATGTGGCCCCCTGGGGGATGGGTTTCCATTCCTGTGGGATGATGATCTCCTGTCCACCAGAGGAGTTATCCACTTTTATTCCTGCCGGATGACATGACTTCTGGATCACCCTCCCCCACGCCGCCTAGTGTCAAATGCTTTCCGGCCAAGCCTTTCCAAACGCTTTTCGTCTCCGGACGAAACTCAAACTCTCTCCCTCGTATGATTCTTTTAAGAGGTTCATCAGGCATGTCCTCCTTTCCCTCTCTTAATACCGTGTTGTCCCTCAGGTCAATTTCTCCTTGGTAGAAAGTCGTCCATTTCCTCTTGGATTCCATTATCCAGCACCCCCACATACCACCCTCGTCCAGGAGACCTGTCAGCGCCTCTTCTCGATCTCCTCCTCCACTCCCTTGCCACTTGGTCTTCCTCGAGCAACGTCTCGAACACTGCTTTAAGGGAGGATCTTGTCCAGTGGATCTGTCACATATCATTGGCATATATGATGGCATTTCGTCAGGGCCATATATTATATATATATATATATATATATATATATATATATATATATATATATATATATATATAAAACCCTCTCCCTCTCCATCCTATCCCAGTGGTGTTGGGGCTATAGTGTCTTCCACTGTAAAAACACCCTCTGAAACTGTCACTCTAATGTGTATGTGTGTGTGTGTGTGTGTGTGTGTGTGTGGAGGGGGGGTGGGAGGAGGGGGAGGTACAAAGACAACGCCAGCAACGACACACACACACACACACACACACACACACACACACACACACACACACACACACACACACACACCACTCCCTTGGGAAGAATGCGACACACACAAAAAAAGAAGGGTCGACCTCAGGTAAGCCGGGATTCGAACCCTTGGTGTGTGTCAGAGAGAGAGAGAGAGAGAGAGAGAGAGAGAGAGAGAGAGCCAGGCAGCTAGTGAAAGTCAGAGTGTGTGTGTGTGTGTGTGTTACACCACCGCCCCCTCCCCCATCAGAACCAAGTATGCAGAGAAAAAAAATTGGAGTGGGGGACACATCTGCACGACACTTTTTGGCACCATATATATATATATATATATATATATATATATATATATATATATATATATATATATTTTTTTTTTTTTTTTTTTTTTTTTTTCATACTATTCGCTATTTCCCGCGATAGCAAGGTAGCGTTAAGAACAGAGGACTGGGCCTTTGAGGGAATATCCTCACCTGGCCCCCTTCTCTGTTCCTTCTTTTGGAAAATTAAAAAAAAAAAAAAAAAAAAGAGAGGGGAGGATTTCCAGCCCCCCCGCTCCCTTCCCTTTTAGTCGCCTTCTACGACACGCAGGGAATACGTGGGAAGTATTCTTTCTCCCCTATCCCCAGGGAATATATATATATATATATATATATATATATATATATATATATATATATATATATATATATATATATATATATGTTCACTCCGGCGTACGCTCCGATCTGATGATGTAGTGTGTGAACAACGGATCCCCGCCGTATATTTTCTGTTACTCCCCCTTTAGCCTTTCCCCCTGTTGTATCGTGATGTATCGTTGTATTTCTCTAAGGGTGGGGGAGGAGGATGGAAGGGAAGGGGAGTGGGGGTTTATGTGGGTAGGGTAGGGGAAATTTGTGGGTAGGAGAGGGGGTTGTGGGTAGGGGAGGGGAGTTGTGGGTAGTGGAGGGGGGTTTGTGGGTAGGGGAGGGGGGTTTTGTTGGTAAGGGAGGGGGGGTTGTGGGTAGGGGAGGGGGGTAGTAGTTGTTGTTGTTGTTGTTGTTGTTGTTGTTGTGATTTAACGCTGTGTTTTCACCTCATCCAAACGCAGGTATGGGCTAACGGGGGAGGAGGAGGAGGAGGAGGGGGAAGGGGGTGAGGGTGAGACGGAGGAGGAGGAGGAGGTGAGGGAGGTGGTGAGGGAGGGAGGGAGAGAGGCAAGGGGGGGGGGGTGCAATGACCGGACACGCCTGCGCACACGATCAAACCACGGCTATTGACAAATATCGCAGGGGGGGGGGAGGGAGGGGGGGGAGGGGTGATGGGAGGGAGGGGCAATGGGAGGGAGGGGGTTATGGGGGGAAAGGGAGGGGGTGGGGGTGGGGGGGGTAACCGGCATTCGGCAACCACGCGTGGAATGTGGCGTTAACGTGAGGGGCATGTGTATAGCACGTTCGTGCCCGTGGGTATACTGGACATACACTGTGTATGTGTACAACGTCCAGTGGAAATACATATGTATACAGATACACACACACACACACACACATACACACACTACAGTGTATGAGATGTGTGGAGCATATCCCCTTGCCCCGTATATAAACCCCAAGGAGGTATGCTGTGGGCCAGCATACCCCTCTGGGTTCCTACACACATACCGAAGGGAGCGATCGGCACATACCCCGAGGGCGCGGTGGTGGTGGAGCAGCAGCAGCGCGCGGACATACCTTGACAGTTATACCCAACATACCCGCGCCATGTTTTAATAAACATACCCTCGGGGAGGATATACCAAACGGACCCTCCAAGTATGCTGGGCATATTCTTCTCCCCCCCCTCCCCTCCCCTTTAAGGGGAGAAGGGGAGGGGAGGGTAGTCGTAAAGTGCCGGATATACCTTGCGTGGTTGGGGGAGGGGAGGGGGGGGGATATGACACGAGTATATGTGAAAGGACATACCCCTCCCCTCTCCCCACTCACTCGTCATACCCTGGTGGTCATACCCTGGTGTGTTGAGGGGGGGGATGAACATACCCACACAAAGGACCACTAGACATACACCACGAACATGGGTATGCTGGACATACCAAGGGACACATTCACAACACCGATATGTTGAACGAGAACACAAAAGAACACAATAGAGAACACAAGACTGAAACACAGTCTTACCAACTTAGAACACCGATATGTTGAACGAGAACACAAAAGAACACAATAGAGAACACAAGACTGAAACACGGTCTTACCAACTTAGAACACCGATATGTTGAACGAGAACACAAAAGAACACAATAGAGAACACAAGACTGAAACACAGTCTTACCAACTTAGAACACCGATATGATGAACACAAAGAACACACAACACACGAGAGAACACCAGAGTAGAACAACACTAAAGTTTTACATTGAAAGTGAACATTCAGAATGACGTAAATTACCACAACACAATCATTTTATCTAATGAGTTGATTTGGGTACATGTCTCCCCCCCCCCCTTCCCTCCTCCTCCTAAATTATCCAGGTTAATTGACCTGAAGTTCATCATAAGAGAAAAAAAAAATATGCACAAAATACAAATTCAACCACAAATTTCTACATTCTTTTGGTTAATTGGGGGAAAAAATATAAATTCTTTCAGTATCTGATGGTCTAGATCCATCCTCTTCCTATATATATATATATATATATATATATATATATATATATATATATATATATATATATATATAAATATATATATATATATATATATATATATATATATATATATATATATATATATATATATATATATATATACCCTAGCCTAAGCCAGGTAGCCCCATCTTCTCGACCACAACATTACTCGAGGATGAACAGCTGGGTTGACTGTGGGCCGCCTGCCGCAAAACCAGGATTCGAACCCATGCGTTTGACCCCCGGATGACCCGTAAATGTGCATCTCTTGTTGTTATTGTTGTTTTGATACATTTCCCAGGGTATTACTGGTGTTTTTAATTAATCACTATCTAATTGGACTTAAAAAAAAAACATTTATCCCTGGGACATTGATTGTGGATTCTCATGGTCGCCCAAGACCCGTGTGACCATTGTGGGTCACTGGGCGCCACCTGTCACCCACCTGGGCGCCACCTGTCACCCACCTATTGTATGCCCACTGTACGCCCTATCCTTGCCTCCACCCATCCCTTGAAGCCCCGATTCCTCCCCCACCTCAACCCCCCTCACACACCTTGTCTTAATGTGTTCTGGGACAAACAGATGGCGCTACCGGACTCCACCCGCCGGCCCCAGGTCACACCCCGCGTGAAGGGAGGACTGTAACCCCCGCCGAAGTACCCCTCGCTCTAGAAGGAGTGTACATTCCCCTGCTACTGGATGTGGCGCAGCCTTTTTTATTAAGACAGAGAAAGACAACACTCCCGCTCTAGAGGGAATCTACATTCCCCTGCTACTGGATGTGGCGCAGCCTTTTTTAGAAAGACAGAGAGAAAACACAAACACCTCCCCCCCCCCTTCCCCCCATTCCCCATCACCCACACCAGGCCTCTTCCACTGGAAAATGGGTCCTGGGATGAGTTTAAGTAAAGGCACAAGGCATTCACCAAGGAGGTCCAACCATTCCAGGTCGGGCGAGGTTCTGAAGGTCGGGTGATGAGAGAGAGAGAGAGAGAGAGAGAGAGAGAGAGAGAGAGAGAGAGAGAGAGAGAGAGAGAGAGAGAGAGAGAGAGGAGGGAGGGAGGGGGGAGGTTGACCTAGGTCAAGGATGTTGTCCAGGCCCAGCCCAGCGAGCAGAGGGTACGGGTAGTGAAGGGGGAGGAAGAGGGAATGGGGGAGAGGGGATGGATGGATGGATGTGGAGGGAGGGGGAGGCGTGCGGCGCCGGGAATGGGGGAGGAGGGGATGGGGATGGGGATGGGGATGGGGATGGGGGAGGAAGGACGCTGGGGGGGTGGTGGTGTGGGTGACTGAGAGAAAGCATTAAGAGTGACGAAGGTATGGGTAATGGGGAGGGGGGAAGGGAAGGGGGAGGCATGGGGAGGAGAGTCTTGGGGATGGGGGGGGGAGGGGAAATCAGCAAGTGGGGAGAATATACCGGGTAGTGGGGGTGAATGCACGGGTAGTAGGGAGGGAAGGGGGGGGCGGCACACCACAGCTCCCCCCCCTCTCTACTGGTCATGGGGGGGGCCACACCACAGCTCCCCCCCTCTCCCCTGGTCATAACCCCCACCCCCTCATCAACGACCCTTAACGACTTAACGAACAAACCACTCCGTCCGTGTGGACACAACACCCTTATCAAGGACGAACACGTCACACCTTACTTCTAACTACCGTTAGCGCGTTAACGATCGCCTTCCGTGAACGAGGCCCACACGACACGATCCTTGACCGCAAACCACCTCTAACTAGGCCCACAGCAGAGCAACACACCCTCGTATAACGGTGGCGCTGAACGAACCACCTCAACACCAACATGCCCCTCCTACGGAATGGGGCGCACCACCCTGTTAAATGGTTCGAAGGTAACAACGTAATTTACCCATCACGAACACATGGGTAAGACGATGAATACTGGGGAGGGGAGAGGGGGGGAGCCCTCCTAGTCAGTGTGTGTGTGTGTGTGTGTGTGTGTGTGTGTGTATGTATGTATGTGTGTATGTATGTATGTATGTTAGTGTGTATGTATGTATGTATGTATGTGTGTGTGAGTGTGTGTATGTATGTGTGTGTATGTGTGTGTGTGGATGAGTGTGCGTGTGTGTGTGTGTGTGTGTATATATGTATGTATGTATGTGTATGTGTGTGTGTGAGTGTGTGTATGTATGTGTGTGTGTATGTGTGTATATATGTGTGTGTATATGTGTGTGTGTGTGTGTGTGTGTGTGTGTGTGTGTATATATGTATGTATGTATGTGTATGTGTGTGTGTGAGTGTATGTATGTATGTGTGTATGTGTGTGTGTGTGTGTGTGTGTGTGTGTGTGTGTGTGTATATATGTATGTATGTATGTGTATGTGTGTGTGTGAGTGTATGTATGTATGTGTGTATGTGTGTGTGTGTGTGTGTGTGTGTGTGTGTGTGTGTGTATATATGTATATATGTATGTGTATGTGTGTGTGTGAGTGTATGTATGTATGTGTGTATGTGTGTGTGTGTGTGTGTGTGTGTGTGTGGGGTGAAGGGGAACACACCAAGGTTTTCCCGCCCAGTCACCGGGACTTGGTGGCTGGGGAGAAACCTCACCGTCCTCCCCAGCCAATCACGGGGCGGGGCGGGGCGGGGCGGGGCCACACCCCGGGCTGGTGGGGTGTTTTCCCGCCACTCCCCCCCCCCCCCAACTGCTGCCTCTCTCCCCCCCCCTCCACACACACACACACACACAGGAGGGGGGAGATTACATGTGCGTAAACACTCTACGTACATACGTATTGACGAGACACAGACAGACTGAGTGACTGTGTCGCGCGCTCGCGCGCGAGTGCTCGGTGAACGTCAGCGAGGGAGGGAGGGAGGGAGGGAAGGTCAGTGAGAGAAGGAGGGAGGGAGGGTGAGGGAGGGAGGGTTGCCAGCAAAACTCTGCGGTCTCGTCCCGAACGTTTTCTGTGGCAACGTCCAGTTTTCTGTGGCGGGCGCTGGGAACGTTTGCTGAGGGATGTGTGTCTCTTGTTGCGCCTCACGCAGCAGCTGGGAAAGGAAGGAACGTGCCGTGTGTATATACACCAAGCACACAACACCTGATAACAATCTAAAACGACTCAATCACACCGACCTTAACTAACTACCCTGCCTGGTGATTCAGAGGATGAGGGTGTGTGTGTAACGAGCTGTTACTACACCACGCTGGTCACACATGGCACCAAAGGGGAATCTAAGTAACAGGTGATCGACTGACTATGTTTTGGTGTATCTATTCTGCATATGATTAGTAAGCAGGGACTACCTCGGGCCACCGTGGCTACATACATACATCCCCCTTTGGCGTTACTACACCTACTTATCCACTTAAAACACTAACTACTCACCCACTTAAAACACTAAGTACTTATACTCCTCACCTTTCACACACTTGGCCCAAAACCCGAGTTCTTGACGATATACAGAAACATGAGAGTGATAATAACATGTCCTAGTGGGTCTATCCAGACGGTTTTCTCGGCTCTGCTGTGCCACTGGGAGAGGAAGAGAGGCAGGCAGTGGTGCCACTACGATCCATACCTAGTGGAAAGAGAGAAAAATGGGTATATTACCACCACAGACAGTTTAATTAAATCTCTTTGAGACTTTAATCACCAGTTACTTGCCCTCACGACCCTGAGACCAGAGTGTAGTAGCATTCTGGTCTCTGAAGCCAGGCACAGAGATACTCAGACGGGAAGCAAATCAAACTGTTACAGGTTTCCACACATAAATAAGCCTCCGCGAGCTGGACAAGGCTTGATACTTGGGCCAAACTTGCACGACGCAAAGATGTTGTTGAAAAAAACAACAACAATGGGTTGTCAGTTAAAAGCCTCAAGACTGTGACGAGAAAGGAACTAACTTTTATCTCTTTGATTAGCACAAGTAGAAACATTTTCCATCACAGTGGAATATGTAAAATAAATAACACATGTATATGGGAGAAAGTAATAATATCCACAGATTACATGATGTTGTAACTGCCAGGCTAAGGCTGGGGTTAAAAGGGCACGACTGGGACTCTGGCCTAACTGGAGATGTTCAATTAAGTGAACTGTGAAAGGTCGTAGGTCAAAGATTTAGATTTAGACACAAGGTAGAAGACTCTGTCTTAGAATGTGATAGAAAATAGAGCCTTCTTAGCGATAGATCTATACCAGCAGCCCTGCCTGAAAATGTCACAACATCTTTATCTTAAATCACAAGATGCCCTGAAATCTTAAATTTATATCCTTTTTTTTTTTGGCATCTAGCTGGTAAAACTTACCAAATCAAACTATGTAACGTACTGTAACGATGTTGGTATAACACACTAACTTCGTAACAGCCTATGTAACAGTGACCCCACTTGGGGTTGAGGAGGGGTCGGGGGTCTGACCATTGACCCTTTGTGACCCCTGTAACCCTTTCTTTTCTTTTTAGCGCTACCGCTCACAGGTTGAGCACTGAGGGGGGTGTGTGCAGTAAACTTGCCAAAAGGGATACACACACGAAGTCACGAATTTACCAACATGTCCAGCTGAAGTCTGGCACATCACATAGACATGACGTCACCTTTTGGGTAAGTCTCCCTGAATGATATATATATATATATATATATATATATATATATATATATATATATATATATATACATAAAGGTGAAATCGCACTTCAGTAGGAGTTCATACCATTGTATTCAACATGTCATATTTCTCTATATATGTGGCGCGACATGTCTCATGGAGACAGTCCACCTCATCACCAGGCGCTGCCAGCACTTAACAAAGTTACTTAAATCCCAACATCACACTTAAATCCCGCCGTCCAACACCAGTCTTTCTAGGCCAAACATTGTTGTACTTAACAAAGTTACTTAAATCCCAACATCACACTTGAGTCCCCGCCGTCCAACACCAATCTTTCTAGGCCAAGCCCTGTTGTATTTAGATAATGGGTACTGTATTCAGAGCCACGATAGTGTCCTACAATACTGTAGAGCGGTGCAGGGTACGGAACTGTATTGTGAAATACAGTAGGAGGGGAGGGGGGAGTAGTTATGTTGTAAGGGGTGTATGTTGTAGTGGTTGATCCTGTGAGGGAGTTGTGAAGTGGAGTATTACGTGATCAAGTGGTGTACCCGCACTCTATCGAAGGGGAGATGTGGACTAGAGATATTGTAGTGGGAAAACTCTATCGTAGGGGAGCTGTAGACTAGAGATACTGTAGTGGGAAATATTGTAGTGGAGGTGGCTGTAGTGGCATGCACCAATGAACGGTGTGGTTGATGTTAGTGTAGTGGGTGCCCACTGCATTATGGGTAGTGCAGTGGAAGAGGGGGGGGGGGACGAAATCAAGCCTTATGGATAAATGGAGTTGATAAGTGGATAAGCCTAGTGGACAGGTGTGTGGAGCGATGTAGTGGAGGAAGCGTGTGTGGATGATAGTGTAGCGGAGGTGGCACGTGTGGAGGGGGTGTGGATGGGTGGAAGACGTGTCCAGAGGTGTGGCCGAACCCAACAACCCCTCACTCCCCTCACCTCAACTAATTACCCAGAAGATGAGGTAGAGGACTTGGAGAGGGGGAGTGGTGAGGGGAAGGGGGGGAGTGTGTGTGTGTGTGTGTGTGTAGGGGGTGGGCCATCACAGGTGCACACACACACACACACACACACACACACACACACACACACAGGTCTGTCCTTGATCCATTACTACTGGGAGTGGGGGGTGGGGGTGTTGTTGTTGGAGGGGGAGAGACGGAAGGGGAGGGAAGGGGGAAGAGCAAAAGCGCCCCACCCATCACACCCATTCCTAAAGTCCCATCTATAACAACCCTCCCCCCCCCATCTCCTCCTCGCCAACTCCTTCTCCTCCTCCCACCCCCCACTTAAATCCCCACCCGACAGCACTCTTCCACCCCAACAGCCTTATTGTACCACCCCCACACACCCCCACATCACATCCCCCACCGCCGGCAGCCACCACTCACCCCTCCCTCCCCTCAATGCTGTCGGGGCAGGACACAACACCCTGGTCTTACCTCCCCGCCACCCCACACACCACCCCACGCTAGCACCGCTGTAGCATTCACTTCTACGGTGTTTTGAGGAGATGACACACCACCCACCCCTACAACCAGTCCCCTCCCCTCCCCTCCCCCTGTTTTGAGGAGAGGACACACCATCCACCCCTACAACCAGTTCCCCTCCCCTCCCCTCATCCTCCCCACAACACAGGGAAACATACAACCATACAACTCATCCAGTATGGCTTCCACGCCCACTACAACCCATCTTCCCCCTCCACAAACAACCTGGGAAAGTGCGTTTCATCTTCCCCACCACAAACAACCTGGGACAACCTGCATCATCTCCCCCCACCACAAACAACCCAAGAGCGACAATTTCATCTCCCCCACCACAAACAACCCGGGGAACGAAAAGAGTCATCCTCTCTCCCTCCACCACAAACAACGCCGGAACAACCTGTACCTCTCCCCCCACCACAAACCACCGCGGGACGATCCCTCTCCCCCCACCACAAACCACCGCGGGACGATCCCTCTCCCCCCACCACAAACCACCGCGGGACGATCCCTCTCCCCCCACCACAAACCACCGCGGGACGATCCCTCTCCCCCCACCACAAACCACCGCGGGACGATCCCTCTCCCCCCACCACAAACCACCGCGGGACGATCCCTCTCCCCCCACCACAAACCACCGCGGGACGATCCCTCTCCCCCCACCACAAACCACCGCGGGACGATCCCTCTCCCCCACCACAAACCACCGCGGGACGATCCCTCTCCCCCCACCACAAACCACCGCGGGACGATCCCTCTCCCCCCACCACAAACCACCGCGGGACGGTCCCTCTCCCCCCGCCACAAACCACCGCGGGACGATCCCTCTCCCCCCACCACAAACCACCGCGGGACGATCCCTCTCCCCCCCGCCACAAACCACCGCGGGACGATCCCTCTCCCCCCACCACAAACCACCGCGGGACGATCCCTCTCCCCCCACCACAAACCACCGCGGGACGATCCCTCTCCCCCCACCACAAACCACCGCGGGACGATCCCTCTCCCCCCACCACAAACCACCGCGGGACGATCCCTCTCCCCCCACCACAAACCACCGCGGGACGATCCCTCTCCCCCCACCACAAACCACCGCGGGACGATCCCTCTCCCCCCGCCACAAACCACCGCGGGACGATCCCTCTCCCCCCCACCACAAACCACCGCGGGACGATCCCTCTCCCCCCACCACAAACCACCGCGGGACGATCCCTCTCCCCCCACCACAAACCACCGCGGGACGATACCTCTCCCCCCCGCCACAAACCACCGCGGGACGATCCCTCTCCCCCCACCACAAACCACCGCGGGACGATCCCTCTCCCCCCACCACAAACCACCGCGGGACGATCCCTCTCCCCCCCACCACAAACCACCGCGGGACGATCCCTCTCCCCCCACCACAAACCACCGCGGGACGATCCCTCTCCCCCCACCACAAACCACCGCGGGACGATCCCTCTCCCCCCCCACCACAAACCACCGCGGGACGATCCCTCTCCCCCCACCACAAACCACCGCGGGACGATCCCTCTCCCCCCACCACAAACCACCGCGGGACGATCCCTCTCCCCCCACCACAAACCACCGCGGGACGATCCCTCTCCCCCCACCACAAACCACCGCGGGACGATCCCTCTCCCCCCACCACAAACCACCGCGGGACGATCCCTCTCCCCCCACCACAAACCACCGCGGGACGATCCCTCTCCCCCCCCGCCACAAACCACCGCGGGACGATCCCTCTCCCCCCACCCCAAACCACCGCGGGACGATCCCTCTCCCCCCCGCCACAAACCACCGCGGGACGATCCCTCTCCCCCCACCACAAACCACCGCGGGACGATCCCTCTCCCCCCACCACAAACCACCGCGGGACGATCCCTCTCCCCCCCGCCACAAACCACCGCGGGACGATCCCTCTCCCCCCACCACAAACCACCGCGGGACGATCCCTCTCCCCCCACCACAAACCACCGCGGGACGATCCCTCTCCCCCCCCGCCACAAACCACCGCGGGACGATCCCTCTCCCCCCACCACAAACCACCGCGGGACGATCCCTCTCCCCCCCCGCCACAAACCACCGCGGGACGATCCCTCTCCCCCCACCACAAACCACCGCGGGACGATCCCTCTCCCCCCACCACAAACCACCGCGGGACGATCCCTCTCCCCCCACCACAAACCACCGCGGGACGATCCCTCTCCCCCCGCCACAAACCACCGCGGGACGATCCCTCTCCCCCCACCACAAACCACCGCGGGACGATCCCTCTCCCCCCGCCACAAACCACCGCGGGACGATCCCTCTCCCCCCACCACAAACCACCGCGGGACGATCCCTCTCCCCCCACCACAAACCACCGCGGGACGATCCCTCTCCCCCCGCCACAAACCACCGCGGGACGATCCCTCTCCCCCCACCACAAACCACCGCGGGACGATCCCTCTCCCCCCGCCACAAACCACCGCGGGACGATCCCTCTCCCCCCACCACAAACCACCGCGGGACGATCCCTCTCCCCCCCGCCACAAACCACCGCGGGACGATCCCTC
>NC_092234.1:47160511-47163011 GCF_036320965.1 Panulirus ornatus | reverse complement strand
AATAAAATAAATATAAATAATAATGATGATAATAATAATGATAATAATAATAATAACAATAATAATAATAATAATAATAATAATAATAATGGATTCCGTTATAATCAGCCATATGGCTATACCGCTATACACCACTTATGCTACACACACACAGACACATGACTTAGAATAGGCACCTGCCTTAGTTTGGGCATATATATATATATATATATATATATATATATATATATATATATATATATATATATATATATATATACCCTCTCCTCCTGTATAATCACACTTAATCCTTCTCTTTATAACCTCTCCGTCTGCAGGCGCTAAGGTCGACAACAACCAATGTCTTTTGTACCGAGGAAGGGGGAGGGGGAAAGACACAAAGAAAAACAAAGAAAAAAAAAAACACATTTTCCTTGCTTCTCCGACCCAATGAATCGTTTTCTATACACATCATCTCCCCCTTATCCAACCATTTTCTATACACATGTCCCCCTTACCCAACCATTTTCTATACACATCATCTCCCCCCTTACTCAACCAAACTCTACCACACCCCTCCCCCGGAAACGCCTCCTCCTCCTCCCCCCGTCAAGCGCTCCCAACACTCTCCTACTTCCAAGACAACACCGGCAACTCCACACACTCACCCCCCCACCACAAAACACCCCCGGAAACTGCACTGCCCCCCCCCCTGAAAAAACACGCACCCCCGCCCCCTTCAAGCAATCACGACGTTACCACTTCAAAGCCCATTCCCCAAAGCGCACGCGCGCTATTGACAAGCCCCCATCAAGGAGGCCAACACACCCACGTCAAGCACCACCTCCCACCCTCCCAGTCCCTCATTACCCCCAACTGAAGACACACCCGTAACCCTTCCTTCCCCTTCAAGCACTTGATCAACACTACCACGTAAACCAAACCCACCCCCTACACCAAACCCCCACCGGTCAATCCTCACCATCCCACGGCAACCATTCCCCCGCCTCCTTCCGCCCTCCCAAACCCTCAAAATTTCCCCCCTCAGTCACTCCCTCCCCTACTTCAAGCAACCCCCTCCCCTACTTCAAGCAATCCCCCACCCCCACTTCAAGCAACCCCCTCCCCCACTTCAAGCAACCGCCCCACCAAAATTACCTCCAAGACACAATCAAGATACAATCCCTTAAGGCATCTCTCCCACAAACCTTAAATCCCAACATTACCTAAAGATAATACCTTTTTTAAGGCTCCTTAAAAAGTTACGTTGACTTAAAATAACTTTTTACTCTCAAAAAAAAAAATATCAACTCGAACTTAAGTTTCTCTTCTCAAAAGTAACGCTGACTTAAAATGACTTAAGTCTTCGTTTTCCCCGGCTCAAAATTGACTCTAACTTTTAAGGACTTTGTTGTCACAAGTTTATACGAACTTAAGATGACTTAAGTTTTCTCAAACTTAGGCTCTCCCTCAGATGTTAAACTTAAGATAACATTTTTTTTTCTCACTCAAAAAAGACTTAAAACTTAAGTCCTTTTCTTTCTTTTAAGTCACGGTGACTTAATAAGTAAGTCTTCTTAAGAAAAAAACTTAGGCTCTCCCTCAGAAGTTAAACTTAACCCTTTTTTTCTCATTTAAAAAAAGACTTAAAACTTAAGTCCTTTTCTTTCTTTTAAGTCACGGTGACTTAATAAGTAAGTCTTCTTAAAGAAAAAATAACTTTTTAAATTCTTCCTCACAAGTTATACAGTTTGAACTTAAAACCTAACTTTCTCAAAATCTTACGAAACCTTTAAGTCACCTTGTCCCTAAAAACTGTTTAAGCTATCTTAGGGTGACATAGCAAAACTGCCTTTAAAAGTGACATAGACTTTAAAGACGCAAGAACGACGTAAGAGCTTATCTTCAAGGTGAATCTAAGGCACTTTCTTACGCATCCTACGAAGATTTTTGGAATGGCACGAACGCAAGTGAAGAATTTACTGTATTAAAACACTGTATTTTCCTATTTTCTATTCTTACCTTCATTGAATTTCAAGCGATCTACTGGCTACGTCACTCATACGTAACCCATTCTTTAAATTCTAATAGCACGCCAAAATACTTCACTTCAGTGTATGAATGTCTTTTGGTATATTTATCAATATATATCATTCGTATATTTATCAATATATATCATTCACGATTTCCGTTTTGTGTAGGGGGAGGGAGGGGGAAGGGGAAGAGTGGGAGGAGGGGGGGATAGCTGGGAGGATGAAGGGAGGGAAAGGGGGAGAGGGAAGGGGAAGAGAGGCGAGGGGAGCAGGCTAGGGAAAGGGGAGAGGAGGGGAGGTTGGTTGTGGGATGGGCTTGGGGAGAGGGACGAGGGAGGGGGGGGAGGGAGGAGGGAAGAGTAGGGTGGGGTGGGGTGTGGGTGTGGGGAGGGGGGGTAAGGAAGGGCATAGGCACAGAAGAGACAAGATATGATAGGAGAGGGTAGGGGAGGGAGGGAGGGAGGAAGAGGACGGGGAGAGGGGGAGGG
>NC_092234.1:47118011-47155511 GCF_036320965.1 Panulirus ornatus | reverse complement strand
GGGTGAAAGGAGGGCAAGGAATAGAGTGAATTGGAGCGATGTGGTATACAGGGGTTGACGTGCTGTCAGTGGATTGAATCAAGGCATGTGAAGCGTCTGGGGTAAACCATGGAAAGCTGTGTAGGTATGTATATTTGCGTGTGTGGACGTGTGTATGTACATGTGTATGGGGGGGGTTGGGCCATTTCTTTCGTCTGTTTCCTTGCGCTACCTCGCAAACGCGGGAGACAGCGACAAAGTATAAAAAAAAAAAAAAAAAAAAAAAAAATATATATATATATATATATATATATATACCCACCCGTTGCGACCTTTATGTATGAAGATGATGACCTTGACCTTTGACCCCGCCCATCGGATATCGAGTATGTGGATATCGACGTAGGACATTTTTTTTTTAAAAAAAAGAAAGATTAAAAAAAAAAAGGTTAATAAAAACATGAATAAAAGTGGTAAATGACAAACAACAATAACAATAACAACAATAATACTAATAATAATAATAATAATAATAATAATAATAATAATAATAATAATAATAAATGACAACTTTATTCTTTAATCTCCACGTTTGAGATTGTGGGGTATCAGACGCCCTTATCAACCCCCTCCTCCACCACCACCACCACAACCCTCTCCCACAACCCTCCTCCACCACCTCCACCACCACAACCCACCCCCCACCACCCCCCCTTTCCTAACAACAGGTCAATGACCCCCAGTGTAAAGTTCAACACCCTCCCTCCCCCACCCCCAACCTTTTAATGTCTTCGACCTGACCTTTGACCTAAAGGTCACCCGCAATGTAATTAACAGATGAAATATATATATATATATATATATATATATATATATATATATATATATATATATATTTCATTTTTTATTTCTATTATACTTTGTCGCTGTCTCCCGCGTTTGCGAGGTAGCGCAAGGAAACAGACGAAAGAAATGGCCCCCCCCCCATACACATGTATATACATACGTCCACACACGCAAATATACATACCTACACAGCTTTCCATGGTTTACCCCAGACGCTTCACATGCCTTGATTCAATCCACTGACAGCACGTCAACCCCTGTATACCACATCGCTCCAATTCACTCTATTCCTTGCCCTCCTTTCACCCTCCTGCATGTTCAGGCCCCGATCACACAAAATCTTTTTCACTCCATCTTTCCACCTCCAATTTGGTCTCCCTCTTCTCCTCGTTCCCTCCACCTCCGACACATATATCCTCTTGGTCAATCTTTCCTCACTCATTCTCTCCATGTGCCCAAACCACTTCAAAACACCCTCTTCTGCTCTCTCAACCACGCTCTTTTTATTTCCACACATCTCTCTTACCCTTACGTTACTCACTCGATCAAACCACCTCACACCACACATTGTCCTCAAACATCTCATTTCCAGCACATCCATCCTCCTGCGCACAACTCTATCCATAGCCCACGCCTCGCAACCATACAACATTGTTGGAACCACTATTCCTTCAAACATACCCATTTTTGCTTTCCGAGATAATGTTCTCGACTTCCACACATTCTTCAAGGCCCCCAGAATTTTCGCCTCCTCCCCCACCCTATGATCCACTTCCGCTTCCATGGTTCCATCCGCTGCCAGATCCACTCCCAGATATCTAAAACACTTCACTTCCTCCAGTTTTTCTCCATTCAAACTCACCTCCCAATTGACTTGACCCTCAACCCTACTGTACATAATAACCTTGCTCTTATTCACATTTACTCTTAACTTTCTTCTTCCACACACTTTACCAAACTCAGTCACCAGCTTCTGCAGTTTCTCACATGAATCAGCCACCAGCGCTGTATCATCAGCGAACAACAACTGACTCACTTCCCAAGCTCTCTCATCCCCAACAGACTTCATACTTGCCCCTCTTTCCAAAACTCTTGCATTTACCTCCCTAACAACCCCATCCATAAACAAATTAAACAACCATGGAGACATCACACACCCCTGCCGCAAACCTACATTCACTGAGAACCAATCACTTTCCTCTCTTCCTACACGTACACATGCCTTACATCCTCGATAAAAACTTTTCACTGCTTCTAACAACTTTCCTCCCACACCATATATTCTTAATACCTTCCACAGAGCATCTCTATCAACTCTATCATATGCCTTCTCCAGATCCATAAATGCTACATACAAGTCCATTTGCTTTTCTAAGTATTTCTCACATACATTCTTCAAAGCAAACACCTGATCCACACATCCTCTACCACTTCTGAAACCACACTGCTCTTCCCCAATCTGATGCTCTGTACATGCCTTCACCCTCTCAATCAATACCCTCCCATATAATTTACCAGGAATACTCAACAAACTTATACCTCTGTAATTTGAGCACTCACTCTTATCCCCTTTGCCTTTGTACACACACACACACACACACATATATATATATATATATATATATATATATATATATATATATATATATATATATATATATATATATATATATATATATATATACACACACACATATATAGTTTTAATTAGTTAACTCGTCTATAAGAGGCAACAACAACAGAAAATGAGTAAAGTCCAGTCATTTTCCTAGGTTTTAACTCAAAATAAATAAACAGAAAATTAGAATATGTAAGCTGTGGCGAGAGACGGGTTAAGGACGTGCTACGGTAGGATTGTGCGCCAGGGAGGAGGGTCGTCCCTCGCCTGGACTCGGCCAGCACGCACCTGGCGACCATCCTGGGTAGCGCACACATCACCTGTGTGCAATACACGGGCCATATATATATATATATATATATATATATATATATATATATATATATATATATATATATATATATATATATATATATATATACACACACTTGCATTACTACGCTTCCATGGCAGATATCTATCTATATGTCTATCTATCTATCTATCTATCTATCTATATATATATATATATATATATATATATATATATATATATATATATATATATACATACTACACACACACAAACATTAAGGAGAAAGTATGGTATCACCAGGTCACCACCAGGTCACCTCTAAGCCAGACAGAGACCCCCATCTTCCAATTTCACTGACCTACTCCCCTACACCCTTTTCCTCACCCCTACCTCCCTCCCTACCCCATCATCACCCTTTACTCACCCCGCCCTCCCTCATCATCACTCTTTACTCACCCCTCCCTCCCCCATCATCACCCTTTACTCACCCTCCCTCCCCCATCATCACCCATTACTCACCCCTTCCTCCATCACCATCATCCTTTACTTACCCTTCCTCCATCACCATCACCCTTTACTCACCCCTCCCTCCCCATCATCACCCATTACTCACCCCCACTTCCCCATCACCCTTTACTCATCCCTCCCTACCCCATCATCACCCATTACTCACCCCCACTTCCCCATCATCACCCTTTACTCACCCCTTCCTCCCCCATCATCACCCATTACTCACCCCTTCCTCCCCCATCACGTAACCATCTTGAGTACTGCTACTCACTTCACCACTGTAGAACACGTCCACACACACTGACCATAATGCTATCAACCAGCACGTAAGACTCGACCATAAGGGATGTAGGATGAGTATAATGAGTCAGTCTATGATGGTTTACTCATCCCTGAATACAGTGAACACACAAGTCTTGAGCCTGACTGAGTTGCCTTCCTCATTTAACCAGAATACATCACCCCTACACACACACACACACACACACACGGGGGGGGGGGGGGCCTACGTGATGTAAGTACTAACGTTACTGACCATGAGTCAGCACGGGCCAGCCCGGGGTCGGGCCAGTATGAGTTCCAATTCTGGACGTGGCAGTCACTCCACATCCAACCCAGGTGTTGACGCGGGTGTGTGGTGTGAGGGTGGCAGGTGTGTGGTGATGGGTGGTGAATGTGTGGTGATGGGTGGTGAATGTGAGGTGATGGGTGGGGTGGTGGTGAGTGCGAGGTGATGGGTGGTTAGTGTGTGGTGACGGGTGGTGAATGTGTGGTGATGGGTGGTGAGTGTGTATTGATGGGTGGCGGGTGTGAGGTGATGGGTGGCGGGTGTGTGGTGACGGGTGGTGAATGTGTGGTGATGGGTGGTGAGTGTGTAGTGATGGGTGGCGTGTGTGTGTTGATGGGTGGCGGGTGTGTGGTGATGGGTGGTGGGTGTGTGGTGATGGATGTGAGTGTGTAGTGATGGGTGGCAGGTGTGTGGTGATGGGTGGCGAGGGTGGTGGTGGGTGGTGGGTGAGGGAGGGTAGCAGCAGGTTGGTGAGTCACCAGGTACTGTGTGTTGATGTCGCCACCCGCACCTACCACCACCCACCACCACCCTCCTCCCTCCTGCTGCTTCCAGATGGTGGTAGTACCACACGAGGATGGTGGTAGTGGTGGTGGTGGTGGTAGTACCACACGATGGTGGTGGTGGAGATGGTGGTGGTGATGGGGATGGCGGTGATGGTGATAGGGGTGACGGTAGATGGTGGTGGTGATAGTGGTGGTGATAATGGTGGTGACAGAGGTGGCGATAATGGTGGTGATAGTGGCGGCGATAATGGTGGTGATAGTGGTGGTGATAATGGTGGTGATAGTGGCGGCGATAATGGTGGTGATAGTGGTGGTGATAATGGTGGTGACAGAGGTGGCGATAATGGTGGTGATAGTGGCGGCGATAATGGTGGTGATAGTGGTGGTGATAATGGTGGTGATAGTGGCGGCGATAATGGTGGTGATAGTGGTGGTGATAATGGTGATGATAGTGGTGGTGATAATGGTGGTTATAGTGGCGGCGATAATGGTGGTGATAATGGTGATGATAGTGGTGGTGATAATGGTGGTTATAGTGGCGGCGATAGTAGTGGTGATAGTGGTGGCGATAATGGTGGTGATAGCGGCGGCGATAATGGTGGTGATAGTGGTGGTGATAATGGTGGTGATAGTGGTGGTGATAATGGTGGTGATAGCGGCGGCGATAATGGTGGTGATAGTAGTGGTGATAGTGGCGGTGATAATGGTGGTGATAGTGGCGGTGATAATGGTGGTGATAGTGGCGGTGATGTTGGTGGTGATAGTGGTGGTGATAATGGTGGGAGGTAGCAACGCTGCTGATGGTGCTCCACTATCAGGGCTGCGGGGGGGGGGGGGTAGGATGGGTGGGGATGGGTGGGGAAGGGAGGGGTGGGGATGGGTGGGGAAGGGAGGGGTGGGGATGGGAAGGGAAGGGTGGGGATGGGGTGGTCATCGAAATTTTCCCTAGATTAAGTTAAGGGTGTTAGGGTCGCCTTGAGTAGCGGGGGGGGGGGGGGGGGGGGGTGGACCTTGGGTCTGGGGTTCTGATGAGTGGGGGTGGGGGGGGGGAGGTGGACCAGCGGCCTCCATTCTACAAGAGCAAACTACCTAACGACCTAACTGCGTTTGTTATATTACAACGATGTTAACGTGTTAAAAGTTGGTCCCGCTAACGAGCCTAACCAGCCAAGGGGGAGGGGGAGGGGGTCGTGTGTATTGCTTAAGGGTCGTACCGTCGTGCTCAAGGGTCGTACCGTCGTGCTCAAGGATCGCACCGTCGTGCTCAAGGGTCGTACCGTCGTGCTCAAGGGTCGTACCGTCGTGCTCAAGGGTCGCACCGTCGTGCTCAAGGATCGTACCGTCGTGCTCAAGGATCGCACCGTCGTGCTCAAGGGTCGTACCGTCGTGCTCAAGGGTCGTACCGTCGTGCTCAAGGGTCGTACCGTCGTGCTCAAGGGTCGTACCGTCGTGCTCAAGGGTCGCACCGTCGTGCTCAAGGATCGTACCGTCGTGCTCAAGGATCGCACCGTCGTGCTCAAGGGTCGTACCGTCGTGCTCAAGGGTCGTACCGTCGTGCTCAAGGATCGCACCGTCGTGCTCAAGGGTCGTACCGTCGTGCTCAAGGATCGTACCGTCGTGCTCAAGGATCGTACCGTCGTGCTCAAGGATCGTACCGTCGTGCTCAAGGGTCGCACCGTCGTGCTCAAGGGTCGTACCGTCGTGCTCAAGAGTCGCACCGTCGTGCTCAAGGATTCAAGGATCGTACCGTCGTGCTCAAGGGTCGCACCGTCGTGCTCAAGGGTCGTACCGTCGTGCTCAAGGGTCGCACCGTCGTGCTCAAGGGTCGTGCCGTCGTGCTCAAGGGTCGTGCCGTCGTGCTCATGGGTCGCACATTCTTCCTTAAAGAGGCCATCTCGTACCAGAAGAGCGAAAACTACCCTATTTAACTGTCAACTCAGCCTCTACGACCTCAAACGACCGCCAGGGCCCACTGTCGAATTAACGCCGACCCCGTCAGATCAACAGATCCAAGTGAGGTACCTTCGGCGCCTTCGTCAGGAGTCCTACAGACAGACAGACAGACAGGACGTCGAAGGTCGCCCTCCTCCCCCTTTCCCCTCCCTCCCTCCCTCACGTTTTGCAGCGGAGGGTGTCAGGTGGGTCGGAGGGGGCCGGGAGGGCCGGGTTGTGGGTGGGTGGGGGTGGGTTGTGTGGAGGGATGTGGGTGGGGTTCAGTCTCACGTCTTCGTCTTCCCCGCCTTACGTCACGGCCGACACAAAAGGGAAATCACTGGTACAGTGTGGCAACTCCTTGGTAATGAGGTGATTCCATCGTTGGCTCGTTGAGGAGGGGGCCCTGCCTGTCGTACGCGCGCCCCACACGCGCGCGGCGCCCACCACCTCCTCCTCTTCTCCTTCTGCTTCCATCCACCATGCTGATCCTCACGTCCACCAGAGCAGGGCTGGGGGCGTCGCCCATCACCCACATTAGGGTCGAATTCTCCTCAATTGTAAATCGCGGTTTTTTATGCCGGTGGGGGTGATCAGCGGGCCAAAGGGCGGCTGCGCTCTCTCTCTCTCTCTCTCTCTCTCTCTCTCTCTCTCTCTCTAAAGGTCGTACGTGGGGGGATGGGACGAGCTGGCTACCCACCCAACCATCCAACAGAGGGGTCGCGCCACGCCAACCCTTAACCCGATCGCTCTGCACATCAATCCGTATTCCCCAGGTGCACTCCACTCCACGCCCACACCCACACCACACCACAGCCAAGAACGCCCGCCCCTTCTGCGTGTGTGGCAAATCGGGTATATGCCCGGAGAGATATATTCGAAATGAGATAATTCCACCTGTACAAATTACGTATAACGAAAATAGGACGAACCCATCAATTATAAAATATCACAGTATATATATATATATATATATATATATATATATATATATATATATATATATATATATATATATATATATATATATATGTGTGTGTGTGTGTGTGTGTGTGTGTGTGTGTGTTTGTGTATGTAAATATATGTAACGCAGAGATGTGTACTCGTTGCAAAGTTAGTTTCTTCAAAATACACAATTTATTTGATACAACAAGAGTCTGAAGGGCCGTAGATAAATATGTTGTGAGAGTGTGTATGGTCCAGACTCTGTAGAGTGTGTATGATCTCCTCTCTAGAGTGTATATGGTCTCCTCTCTAGAGCGCGTGTATGGTCTACCCTCTCGAGCGTCTATGGTCTAGACTCTATAGAGTGTGTATGGTCTCCTTTCTAGAGTGTATATGGTCTAGACTCTATAGAGCGTGTATGGCCTACCCTCTAGAGCGTGTATGGTTTAGACTCTAGAGCGTGTATGGCCTACCCTCTAGAGCGTGTATGGTCTAGACTCTAGATCACGTATGGTCTCAGAATCAACATGAACACATGAAGAAAGCGTCCAAGACATGATCATATACTGACGGGAAAGAGAGAGTGTGTGAGGCGAGAGTGGGATGGGTGTAAAATGTGTGGTATAAGTGGTGATCAGGGGGGGGAAAAGAGAAAAAAAAGAAACGGTAGAAGCAGGCAGCCACGGTTGCTGTATGCAGATGACGCCGTTGCGCTAGCCGGACCAATGAACTAGTTTGGTTTTTGCCGCAGCGAGCACAGCTGAAGATGGACTGTGACGGAAGGTGGCACAGAAAACCTTTCACTGTGTACTGCCAGTCCTGTATAGAAAGTTACGAATCTATACATTCTATACGTTTATGTATGTATGTATGTGTGTAGATGAAGGGGGGGGAGTTGGTTGGTTGATATTCTTCGTCTGTTTCCTGGCGCCACCTCGGTGACGCGGGAAACAGCGATTATAATAATAATAATAATAATAATAGTAACAACAAAAATGCATTAATCTATCTGGAAAGTGACAATCCATAAAGATGGCAGGAGGTTAAGAGTAATAAAAAAAAACTCAGGCCAATGGGAAGTAGATGCATGGGTCAGTGAAGACACCAAAAAAGGAAAAATCAAAGTTACAGGATCTTCAAAATAAAGTTATGGGATCTTCAAAATAAAGTTATGGGATCTTCAAAATATAGTTACGGGATCTTCAAAATAAAGTTATGGGATCTTCAAAATATAGTTACGGGATCTTCAAAATAGAGTTACGGGATCTTCAAAATAAAGTTACGGGATCTTCAAAATATAGTTACGGGATCTTCAAAATAGAGTTACGGGATCTTCAAAATAGAGTTACGGGATCTTCAAAATATAGTTACAGGATCTTCAAAATATAGTTACAGGATCTTCAAAATATAGTTACAGGATCTTCAAAATAAAGTTACGGGATCTTCAAAATAGAGTTACGAGATCTTCAAAATCTTTGTTTCGAGTGCCGTCACAACCAACACAGACGCAACGGAAGGTGGGGAAGGTTTGAGAACCTCCTTACTCCATCTGTGGAAACGGGAGGGTCGACGGATCCATAAAAAGATGTATACAACTACCTCGATATATTTCCCCCCTTAAGGGCCATTTGTGATACTTCCCCCCCCCCCCCCATCCAACCCCTCCTCTTTACTTACATCTCAAAAGAAAATAATCCATCTCTCTTTTGACACATAATCGAGATAATATATGCATTATGAGTGGAGTGTGTGTGTTCTTCCCGAGTGTATGTGTTATCATATATGTTGTAACACATGGGGATGGCCCTAGTTGGGGAGTGTTAGAAAAAAGGGGGAGGGACTTCCTTTCTTGCTTTGAAAATGGGCTAAAGTAACGTGTTCTATGAGCACAATATCTGTTTTTTCCTTGAGTGTGAGTGTGAGTGTCTGGCGGGATTATAATAGTATATGTTCCAGGCTTGTCCTACAGTCTCGGCTGGGTCATGGGGGTTTAGAAGGCGTGGGGGGTTTCGAAGGCGTAGGGGGTCGTCAGGCAGGCGCGACTCCCGAGACGTCGAGTGAACATAACTAGCCACAGACAGAAACACAAGATCTGCCAAACTCTTCGCCATCTGCCGGGATTCGAACCGGTGTTCTCGTCGCTCACGAGGGGTCCGTGTGTGTGTGTGTGTGTGTGTGTGTGTGTGTGTGTGTGTGTGTGTGTGTGTGTGTGTGTGTGTACTATATTCATAATACTATGAACAGTGGAAGACGTTATACACTAACACCTGTCTCCTCTTCTTCTCACACAGGTCCCCCAGCTGCGCCTTCGTCAGTTGTCGCCCCACGTGAGCTGCCTCCCGCCCTGGGTAACCAGCAGAGAACCAGGGCCCGCCTCCCTTCTCTGAGGACGCTAGCGGCACCCCCAGGGCGCCCACAGGAACCGAACCCCATCCTACTGCACTCTGGCAAGCTCCCCTCGGGGTGTTTCTCTCTCCTTCTCCTCCTCCTCCACCATCATCCAACAGACCCCCCCGCTCCTGCAGAACCAGCGCCGCTGACCATCCTTCGAAGCTCGGAGCTGCTGCTGTACCTGGGGGTCTCCCCAGAGAGACACGCCCCCCTCCTCCTCCTCCGCTCCCAAGGGAAAGGGAGACCCATTGGGTGGCCCTTGGAAGGGTACGTGACGGTCTGCCACCACCACCGCCGCTGCTCTCCCCCACCCTCGTCCGTCCCTGGAGTTTGAGGAGAGGCTTGGAGGGCGAGGTACGGGCACCGCCGGCAAGGAGTGGTTGTCTCCGGGAGTGTGCAGCAGGAGACGAGGCGTCGTCCATCTTCGTGTGTCGCGCGAACGCGCGCTAGCTCGCTCGCGCGCGGGTGTTTTCTTGCTCTCGCTCCAAAACCCCAGCCCAAAAAAGAAAAAATCAAACCACCCAAACACCCCTAAATTATTATTATTTCCCCCCCCCCCCCCCTTCCCTCTCTATTTTTTTCCCTCCCCAGCCCCGGTCAATCATTTTTTCTCCCCCTCTCCTCCCTTCCTCACTACCCCCGCTGATCATGGAGGTCACAGCCACGGGGCCAGCCGCTGGCGGAGCCACTCTGCGGTGAAGATGAAACATAGGTTCCTCTCAGAAACTGTTGACCCAGGTTTGGGCACCTAGCAGTGGTTCATCCTTGTACAGCAGGGTGCCGTTGTGCTACATAGTGTGAATATATATAGAGAGAGAGCGAGCGAGCGAGAGAGAGAGTGAGAGAGAGAGAGTGTGTGTATAATATATATACATATATATACATACATATATATCTATATACAAGAACGTGGCAAGACAGGGACTTGTTGTATATAAGGCTCAATTATGACCAGTGGTGGTACGATAAAACCACCCCTGACCTAACCTAACCAACCAGACAGCCAGTCAATCACCGATCATACCTTCCCACCTTCCCTTCCTTCCCTCCTTCCCTCCCGCCCATCCCCACCCATCTCCGTCCTCCTGTCCCACCATCATCCTCCTCTTTTCCTCCTCCTCCTCCTCCTGACCTCGCTATGGATACCCTCCACGCGCCCACGCCCGCCCCCGCCCGCGACAAGGCGGTCAACGGGGGCCACGCCCACGTCATCACCTCCCTCAACTCGCCGCTCCTGCCGCCCAAGGTGGCGCCCCCCGCCCACGCCCAACTGCCCGCCGCGCACATGGCCTCTCCGCTCCTCAGGCACCGCACGCCCGTGCCCAACCCGACCCTCGTCGTCGTCGCCCCTCACCACCACCATCACCACCACCATCACCACCATCACCAGCAGCCGCCGCCGCCGCAGCCGCCCCAACAACAACAGCCGCAGCCGCAGCCGCAGCCGCCGCCGCAGCCGCCACAACAACAGCAGCAGCCGCAGCCGCCGCCGCAGCCGCCGCAGCCACAGCAGCCGCAGCCGCAGCCGCGCCACCCACCCACGCCTACAGAGTCACCCAGAACCACCCACAAGGACCCGCCCCCCGCCGCCCACTCTTCACCAGGCTTAGGTGAGTACAGGTGCTTCTCCAACACCCTCACTCTTACAGGTGCTTCTCCAACACCCTCACTCTCACAGGTGCTTCTCCAACACCTTCACTGGCACATGTGCTTCTCCAACACCACTGTCACAGGTGCTCCTCCAACACCTTCACTGTCACATGTGCTTCTCCAACACCTTCACTGTCACAGGTGCTTCTCCAACACCCTCACTCTCACAGGTGCTTCTCCAACACCCTCACTCTCACATGTGCTTCTCCAACACCTTCACTGTCATATGTGCCTCTCCAACACCACTGTCACAGGTGCTTCTCCAACACCCTCACTCTCACAGGTGCTTCTCCAACACCCTCACTCTCACATGTGCTTCTCCAACACCTTCACTGTCACATGTGCCTCTCCAACACCACTGTCACAGGTGCTTCTCCAACACCCTCACTCTCACAGGTGCTTCTCCAACACCCTCACTCTCACATGTGCTTCTCCAACACCTTCACTGTCACATGTGCCTCTCCAACACCACTGTCACAGGTGCTTCTCCAACACCCGCACTCTCACAGGTGCTTCTCCAACACCCTCACTCTCACATGTGCTTCTCCAACACCTTCACTGTCAATCCTCCAGCATCATCATGTCAAGGCATACATCATCTTCAAATACGATAGCCACCCAGCCAGGGCCCCGTTACCATCACTACCTTAGCATACCATCACCATCTCAGCATACCATCACCACCTTAGCATACCATCACCACCTTAGCATACCATCACCACCTTAGAATACCATCACCACCTCAGCATACCATCACCACCTCAGCATACCATCACCACCTCAGCATACCATCACCACCTTAGTATACCATCACCATCTCAGCATACCATCACCACCTTAGCATACCATCACCACCTCAGCATACCATCACCACCTTAGTATACCATCACCACCTCAGCATACCATCACCACCTCAGCATACCATCACCACCTCAGCATACCATCACCACCTCAGCATACCATCACCACCTTAGCATACCATCACCACCTCAGCATACCATCACCACCTTAGTATACCATCACCACCTCAGCATACCATCACCACCTCAGCATACCATCACCACCTTAGTATACCATCACCATCTCAGCATACCATCACCACCTCATCATACCATCACCACCTCAGCATACCATCACCACCTTAGCATACCATCACCACCTAAGTGGCATATCATTAAGTGTACAGCTGTTACAGTGCGTAGTACATCTGTGTACTACTGTGAAGGGCAGGTAAGTGTCTGTTATATATATATATATATATATATATATATATATATATATAATCTTTTTTTTTTCATACTATTCGCCATTTCCCGCATTAGCGAGGTAGCGTTAAGAACAGAGGACTGGGCCTTTGAGGGAATATCCTCACCTGGCTCCCTTTTCTGTTCCTTCTTTTGGAAAAAAAAAGAGAGGGGAGGATTTCCAGCCCCCCGCTCCCTCCCCTTTTAGTCGCCTTCTACGACACGCAGGGAATACGTGGGATGTATTCTTTCTCCCCTATCCCCAGGGAGAATATATATATATATATATATATATATATATATATATATATATATATATATATATATATATATATATATATATATATATACATAACGTCGAAGGTAATTCAATAGAAATTGAAATGCTGTAACCATATCAAAGACTAACTTGGCGTACTTTCGTGCCCTCGGATTCCCTTGTATTGTGCTGCCGCAGCGCTCAGGAAGTTGACCACGTCCACTGGGCGGGACCACAGGACCAGAACCGTGGGACACACGTTCTATTTCGGGTATATGTGTGTGTGTGGGGGCGGGGGGGAGTTGTGTCTTTCTGTGGTGGCTGGAGTCGTGTTTTTATTCTTTGGTGCTACAGAAAACGGGTGGTGTCCACCAAGCAGAGAAGAAAGGAAGAGAAAGAGTGACACGTTCATGTCTCGGGGGGGGGGGGGGGGGGAAAAGTCCTCACTTGGCACCTTGCTCTGCTCCCTCTTTTGGGAAAGTAATTATACAGGAAGAGAGGATGTCTCCGCCCGTTTTAGTCACCTTCTACGACACCCAGGCAACCACCCCAGCCTGGCCAGGCCTCAAGAACACACGCACAGGGAGGGACAACACACCCCACCTCCGCCATGCCGAACTCTCGCTACCGGCACTGGAAATGCTACTCTGAGAGAGAGAGAGAGAGAGAGAGAGAGAGAGAGAGAGAGAGAGAGAGAGAGAGAGAGAGAGAGAGAGACTTCACCTCCTCGCCCTTTCTTGATGTCGTCCGCATTGTGGGGGTGGAGGGAGGAGGTGGGTGGGTGGCAGGTCAGTATAGAGATGGGTGGGGGGCGGGGGTGGAGGGAGGAGGGAGGGAGGGAGAGGGGGTTAATCGCCTCTCTCTCTCTCTCTCTCTCTCTCTCTCTCTCTCTCTCTCTCTCTCTCTCTCTCTCTCAGCTCAGCAGCTCAACTACAAGGATGCCGACGTACACACACACACACACACACACACACACACAGCCCTACTCTCGCTCTACATGAAAGCGGTGGCGCTGCCCCCTCCCCGCCCCCTCCTCCTATACCCCCCCTCCCCCCTCACTGTTGACAGCGGGGGTGGTCACGGGTCACCCCCCCCCCACCCCACTCACTGTTTCATTCCCACACCAGACTTTCTGGGACGACGTAGGGCCGTGCGCTCCCTCGTCGTGTATCCGACTAAGGCTGAATGTAGGGCAGGGCTGGTAGGGCGCTAATGTAGGTAGGGCTGGTAGGGAAGGCGCTAATGTAGGTAGGGTAGGGCTGGTAGGGAGGGCGCTAATGTGGGTAGGGCAGGGCTGGTAGGGAGGGCGCTAATGTAAGTAGGGTAGGGTTGGTAGGGCGCTAATGTAGGTAGGGTAGGGCTGGTAGGGAAGACGCTAATGTAGGTAGGGCTGGTAGGGAGGGCGCTAATGTAGGTAGGGTAGGGCTGGTAGGGAAGACGCTAATGTAGGTAGGGCTGGTAGGGAGGGCGCTAATGTAGGTAGGGTAGGGCTGGTAGGGCGCTAATGTAGGTAGGGCTGGTAGGGAGGGTTTGTGGGGGTGGGGTGGTGGGGGGGCGGGGCTTCATGTCATGGAGGTGGGTTACAAGGAGGTGGGGGAGGGGCCTTCTGCTCTATTCCCACACCCCCACACAACACTGTGGGCACCCGGAACTCGATGGATACAAACGAGTACAGCTGGTACAAACTACAGAAGACGTTACAGAACACCAGGTACAGAACTGGGAAGTTACAGAATGAGGCACAGAAAACACACACACACACACACACACACACACAACAGGTACAGAACTGGGTAGTTACATAGTGAGGTACAGAAGACACACAGAACACTGTAATGGGTACAAAAGTCAGTAGATACAGACAAGAAAAATATCGGTATATGACATAAAACATCTCGATACAAAAAATATTACAGATTACAGTTTCGCAAGATGTAAATAATGCCAGTGTTATCACGTACTGAACAATGTTATCTCATAACACAACAGGTGCGGAGAATAGTGAACACACATGGAACACACCAGGGGCCTCCAAGAACACCAAAGCTACAGAATACGAGACACAGAGACAGCCAGGAGAACACAGACAGAGACACCCCTGCAGAAGAACACAGACACGCCAGCAGAAGAACACAGACACCCCAGCAGAAGAACACAGACACCCCTGCAGAAGAACACAGACACCCCTGCAGAAGAACACAGACACCCCAGCAGAAGAACACAGACACCCCTGCAGAAGAACACAGACACCCCAGCAGAAGAACACAGACACCCATGCAGAAGAACACAGACACCCCAGCAGAAGAACACAGACACCCCTGCAGAAGAACACAGACACCCCTGCAGAAGAACACAGACACCCCTGCAGAAGAACACAGACATCCCAGCAGAAGAACACAGACACCCCTGCAGAAGAACACAGACACGCCAGCAGAAGAACACAGAAACCCCTGCAGAAGAACACAGACACCCCTGCAGAAGAACACAGACACCCCTGCAGAAGAACACATAGAAGAACAACACCACCACTGGGCACAGGAATAGAACATATATGGATACATGCAACGAACAAGACCCAGCAAAACACACACACACCCACACACCAACCCACACACCAACCCACCCAAACACACACACCCACCCACCCACCAACCCACCCACACTCACACACACACACACACACACACACACACACCAACCCACCCAAACACACACACACACACCCACCCACCAACCCACCCACACACACACACACACACACGGAGACCACACAAAACGCAGGTCAGTGTACTGGGTGAAAGTTTGGGGTCGCTGGTGGTTGGGGTGGGGTGGGGTGGGGGTGGGGGTGGGGTGTGGGTGAGGGGAGTGGGGTGTGGGGTGAGTGGGGTGGGGTGGGGGGTGAGTGAGCGGGGGTGTCATAATGACACACGGCTGGGCCAAGTGTGGCACACGGGAGACCCCCGCCAGACGTGATGACCTGATAAAACATCTTACAGCACATAAACCAGGTCGTGTTCATGTGATAACATACACACAACTTACAAAGTAAATAATGATAATAATAATAATAATAATAATAATAATAATAATAATAATAATGATAACAATAATAACTAATAATAATAATAATAATAATAATAATAATAATAACAATAATAATAGTAATAATAATAATAATAATGATAATAAATATAATAAAAACAACAACAATAATTACAATAATAATAACAACAACAACAACAACAACAATACTACTACTACTACTACTACTAATAATAATAATAATGATAACAATAATAATAATATTAATAATACTAATAATAATAATAATAATAATAATAATAATAATAATGATAATAATAATAATAATTTCCATATTATTCGCCATTTCCCGCGTTAGCGAGGTAGCGTTAAGAACAGAGGACTGGACCTTTGAGGGAATATCCTCACCTGGCCCCCTTTTCTGTTCCCTCTTTTGGAAAACTGAAAAAAAAAAAAAAAACGAGAGGGTAGGATTTCCATTAGCCCCTCGCTCCCTCCCCTTTTAGTCGCCTTCTACGACACGCAGGGAATACGTGGGAAGTATTCTTAATCCCCTATCCCCAGGGATAATAATAATAATAATAATAATAATAATAATAATAATAATAATAATAATAATAATAATAATATCATTATTATTATTATTAATAATAATAATAATAATAATAATAATAATAATAATAGTAATAATAACCACAAAATTTTCAATAAATGTAAAATAATACACACACATACACACACACACACACATAAACACTAATTGGCACAACACAATAACACAAGTCAAGCAACCAATTTTTCTTCGACTACTAAGAAGCAATGGATCACCCATCACCACCCATCACCACCCAAATTCCCATTCCCATACTCTTTTTTTTCCTGTTTTCCTCACCATTCCCTCCTCATTACCAAACCCTTCGCTGGACGCGTGTGTTCGGCCTATGTTCATTTCCCCCGTCTCTCTGTTGCTTTACCGGAGGTAAGACACTGGGGGAACACAGACAGTCGACCACACACCACCATCTCCAAATTGGATGGAGGGGGGAGGTTGGGGGAAGAGAGAGAGAGAGAGAGAGAGAGAGAGAGAGAGAGAGAGAGAGAGAGAGAGAGAGAGAGAGAGAGAGAGGGAGGGAAATGATTTGGCTCTTCCTTGTTCTTAGAACCCAGCATCAAACGCACTTTCCTCCCGCCTGAGCGTGGGCCTGGCCTGGCCTTGCCCGGCGCATATGTTCCAGCTCGAGCTGTTCTGAACCCCACAAAAGTGTGTATATACATATATATATATATATGGACAATCACATGTTTACCAAATGGGGTCCTAGCTTCGTCTCTTCGATGTATATCAACTGACTGTTATATTTCTCTCTTGTCTCTCCCCTGATGATGTGATTATGACACGAAAGTGCACTTGGGAACTTTTCGTGTTTCATTTTCCCCGTGGACTCATAGGAATATATATATATATATATATATATATATATATATATATATATATATATATATATATTCTATCGACTCAAACGCAAAATCAATTACTATTTGTTCGCTAAACTACGGTAAGCATACACGGGAGTCAAAGTCGAACAGACGAAGTTTTCCAGATCTGGCATTGCTGACCATATGTCACGCCCGGCGTCAAGCGAGATTTCTGACCTTTGAAATCATGAACTACGGCCGCGTGCGCGTGCGCGCTCACTGCGTATGAGAGGGTGAGCACCGCCCAGCGGGTTAGCATTTTTGGCAAGGTGGTCTGTTGGGTAGGGGGAGGCCCAGTGGGGTTCAGTCGCCGAATTTAAATCATTTAAATTCGCTGTTGAATATCGCATGTGTGTGTGTGTGTGTGTGTGTGTGTGTGTGTGTGTGTGTGTGTGTGTGTGTGTTGTCCTTCTAGTCACAATGTAGATTCTTTCTAGCGTCTCTGGCAACTGGGAAAGGCACGAGAATGGAGACTTAGCCGATTTGTACGTTGAAATCTATTTAAATTTTTTTAAACGTATGGTTAATGTGGCGAGTCCTGGCAACTAATGCATGTCGAGGTGCAGATGCCGCCAACCTCTATTGTGTTATATATATATATATATATATATATATATATATATATATATATATATATATATATATTTTTTATATAGATAATCTCCCTTATCTCTTCTTTCCTCTCGTGTTGTGTCATCTCACAGCTTCGAAAATGATAAGGAATGAAGAGCACATTTCATGCACATTAAATCGATCTGCGAAGTGAAATATTTTTTGAGAAAGAACATATAATTTACGTGGCGAGATCTTGCAACTACATCCAGATGCCGTCAACTTCACTTGTATCATATTTCAACACGATCTTTTCTCTTCTGTCTTTATTCCTTCAATGTTGTCTAATAATACAGTTCGGAAGATAATCTTTTAGAGTATAATTCACGATTATCAAAATTATTCTACAACGTGAACATTTTTGAAGAACAGAAACTATAAGTGGCGAGGCCTGGCAACTACCCTCAGATAGGAGTTGCCATCAACCTTCTTTGCTTTATCTTCATCGCAATATAATAATAATCTTCCATCGTATAGGAAACCAGTCGACATTTTAAACTAGACGTCATCTGGCCATCGTTACGACAGCGTTGTAAACAAGACACACAACAAAAGCACGTAAATACCGTACAAACACACACACACACACACACACACACACATACACATACACACACACACAACGTAAATATTAATGGGTATTTTCTAGAATTGTTAACAACAGCAAATGTCAACCAAAGCCAATATTATTATTGGTTAAATCCTCATTAACCGTGCGACGAAAAGGTGTACTCAAGGTCATTCATTTACAACGGTAGATATATTATCATACTATATCTTTTTATCATACTTTGTCGCTGTCTCCCGCGTTGGCGAGGTAGCGCCAGGAAACAGACGAAAGAATGGCCCAACCCACCCCATACACATGTATATACATACGTCCACACACGCAAATATACATACCTACACAGCTTTCCATGGTTTACCCCAGACGCTTCACATGCCTTGATTCAATCCACTGACAGCACGTCAACCCCGGTATACCACATCGCTCCAATTCACTCTATTCCCTGCCCTCCTTTCACCCTCCTGCATGTTCAGGCCCCGATCACACAAAATCTTTTTCACTCCATCTTTCCACCTCCAATTTGGTCTCCCTCTTCTCCTCGTTCCCTCCACCTCCGACACATATATTCTCTTGGTCAATCTTTCCTCACTCATTCTCTCCATGTGACCAAACCATTTCAAAACACCCTCTTCTGCTCTCTCAACCACGCTCTTTTTATTTCCACACATCTCTCTTACCCTTACGTTACTTACTCGATCAAACCACCTCACACCACACATTGTCCTCAAACATCTCATTTCCAGCACATCCATCCTCCTGCGCACAACTCTATCCATAGCCCACGCCTCGCAACCATGCAACATTGTTGGAACCACTATTCCTTCAAACATACCCATTTTTGCTTTCCGAGATAATGTTCTCGACTTCCACACATTCTTCAAGGCTCCCAGAATTTTCGCCCCCTCCCCCACCCTATGATCCACTTCCGCTTCCATGGTTCCATCCGCTGCCAGATCCACTCCAAGATATCTAAAACACTTCACTTCCTCCAGTTTTTCTCCATTCAAACTCACCTCCCAATTGACTTGACCCTCAACCCTACTGTACCTAATAACCTATATTTTTTTTTTTTCTTGGACAATCACATGTTTACCAAATGGCGTCCTAGCTTCGTCTCTTCGATGTATACCAAATGACTGTTATATTTCTCTTTTGTGTCTCCCCTGATGATGTGATTATTACACGAAAGTGCACTTGGGAACTTTTCGTGTTTCATTTTCCCCGTGGACTCATAGGAATATATATATATATATATATATATATATATATATATATATATATATATATATATATATATATATATATACAGAAACCAGCTCCTAGAGCGAACACGATACAGAACGCAGGTTACAGAGTTCCCTACGTACACATCGCTGAGGCTACAGGACGCACTGATACATGAAAATACAGCAACACAATACAGCAGGGAATTGGCAAAGGAGATTAAAACATGACTCAAGCCCAGAGTACAGCGCGATACAGAAGACGGGTGAGTACAGAACACACTGGCTACAGAATACAAAGACGTACACTACAGCACACCTTATGAACAAAGCAGAACACACCTGTACATTGGTACACAACGGGTGTACATATTGTGCGTGACAACGGTTATAACAGAGTCACAACTGTTACAACAGTGAGATTCACGACAGTTACAAGTCACAACTGTGACAACAGTTACAACAGTTAGAATCACAACAGTTACAACACTCAGAATCATAAGTTACAGGTCACAACAGTTACAACAGTTAGAATCACAAGTCACAACAGTTACAAGTTACAACAGTTAGAATCCCAACAGTTACAAGTTACAATAGTTACAATCACAAGTTACAACAGTTAGAGTCAAAACTGTAAAAGTCAAAAACCTATCTATCTATCTACCAACCTACCTACCTGTCTATCTATCTAACAACCTATCTACTTACCTGTCTATCTATCCACCAACCTACCTACCTGTCTATCTATCTAACAACCTACCTACTTACCTGTCTATCTATCCACCAACCTGCCTACCTGTCTATCTATCCACCAACTTACCTACCAGTCTATCTATCTACCTATGAATATATATACATACCAAGTCACCTACCTCCCTACCATCTTACCCGTCTACCTGTCTATCTATCTATCGACCTATCTACTAAGCTCCCCTACCCCCCCCCCAGCACCGCCCCCGGCACCCCAGCAACAACAGGCCTACCTACACCCAGTGTGCTGGGGGGGAGGGGGAGGGGGATGGGGATGGGGGGAGGGGAAGGGGGAGGGGAAGGGGGAGGGGAAGGGGGAGGGGAAGAGGGGGGAGGGGAATCCGCATCGTTGCCAACGGGAGATTCCGCGCAAGATGATTGTGTTGGGGGAGGGGAAAGAGGGGAGGTGGAAGGGGAAGGGGGAAGGAAAGGGGATGATGGGAGGGGGAGGGAGAAGGTTGTTGTTCATGTCTCCTGAGTGAGAGAAAGGGAGGGGAGAGGGGGGAGGGGGGCGGAGAGGGGGGAGGGGGCGAGCCAAACGCCAACCAGATGCCAAGAGAGAGCGCGGGGAGAGTGTGGGGGAGAGGAGGGGGAGAGAGAGGGAGAGCGGGGAGAATGTGTGTGGGGTGGGAGAGAGGGAGGGGAGAGGAGAGGGAGGCCACGTTCTTGGAGAGCTTTGCAAGGAGACGACCCTGTGTGGGACGGTACGTTGGGTACTCTACTGGGGTACTATCCTCCCCACACACCCACACACACCCACACACCACACACACCCACACACCACACACACCCACACCCCACACACCCACACCCCACACACCCACACCACACACCCACACCACACACACCCACACACCACACACACCCACACCACACACACCCACACCACACACACCCACACCACACACCCCATGTCCGTGGGTGATGGAGGGAGAGAGGAAGGGGGGGGTCGGTCCATGACCCTACCCTACCCTACCCATAGAATGGTACGATGCCTTAAGGGCGACGGTACGATGCTTTGAAAGCGACGGTACGATGCTTTGAGGGCGCCGTACCGTCGTGCTCACGCGTCGTACCGTCGTGCTCACGCGTCGTACCGTCGTGCTCACGCGTCGTACCGTCGTGCTCACGCGTCGTACCGTCGTGCTCAAGGAGTGAAAGATCGTCACAGACTGGCAGGTGTGTGTGTGTGTGTGTCACACAAACGAAAGCCAAATCCAGATAGCAACACGAACATGATGGGACACACACACACACACACACACACACACACACACACACACGACAGTCCCCTCTTCTACCACTTTTACCCCTTTCTCTATCCAGCACCTTCCCTCCACCCCCCATCCTTCCCTCCACCCCCTCTCGTTCCCTCCACCCCCTCTCGTTCCCTCCACCCCCCCCCATCCTTCCTTCCACCCCCACCTCCTTCCCTCCACGCCCCTTCTTCCCTCCACCCCCATCCTTCCCTCCACCCCCACCTCCTTCCCCAACCCCCCTCCTTCCCTCCACCCCCATCCTTCCCTCCACCCCCACCTCCTTCCCTCCACCCCCCACCTCCTTCCCTCCACCCCCACCTCCTTCCCTCCACCCCCCACCTCCTTCCCTCCACCCCCCTCTCCTTCCCTCCATCCCCTCTCAGCCAAGCAGCCAAAGCGACGAGAGAAGTGAGACAGCAGACGACCCGGTCATGTGCCCTGGTCAGACCCGGTCATGTGCCCTGGTCAGACCCGGTCATGTGTCCTGGTCAGACCCGGTCATGTGCCCTGGTCAGACCCGGTCATGTGTCCTGGTCAGACCCGGTCATGTGCCCTGGTCAGACCCGGTCATGTGCCCTGGTCAGACCCGGTCATGTGTCCTGGTCAGACCCGGTCATGTGCCCTGGTCAGACCCGGTCATGTGTCCTGGTCAGACCCGGTCATGTGCCCTGGTCAGACCCGGTCATGTGTCCTGGTCAGACCCGGTCATGTGCCCTGGTCAGACCCGGTCATGTGTCCTGGTCAGACCCGGTCATGTGCCCTGGTCAGACCCGGTCATGTGTCCTGGTCAGACCCGGTCATGTGTCCTGGTCAGACCCGGTCATGTGCCCTGGTCAGACCCGGTCATGTGTCCTGGTCAGACCCGGTCATGTGCCCTGGTCAGACCCGGTCATGTGCCCTGGTCAGACCCGGTCATGTGCCCTGGTCAGACCCGGTCATGTGTCCTGGTCAGACCCGGTCATGTGCCCTGGTCAGACCCGGTCATGTGCCCTGGTCAGACCCGTTCATGTGCCCTGGTCAGACCCGGTCATGTGTCCTGGTCAGACCCGGTCATGTGTCCTGGTCAGACCCGGTCATGTGCCCTGGTCAGACCCGTTCATGTGCCCTGGTCAGACCCGGTCATGTGCCCTGGTCAGACCCGGTCATGTGCCCTGGTCAGACCCGGTCATGTGCCCTGGTCAGACCCGTTCATGTGCCCTGGTCAGACCCGGTCATGTGCCCTGGTCAGACCCGTTCATGTGCCCTGGTCAGACCCGGTCATGTGCCCTGGTCAGACCCGGTCATGTGCCCTGGTCAGACCCGGTCATGTGCCCTGGTCAGACCCGGTCATGTGTCCTGGTCAGACCCGGTCATGTGTCCTGGTCAGAACCGGTTATGTGTCCTGGTCAGACCCGGTCATGTGCCCTGGTCAGAACCGGTTATGTGTCCTGGTCAGACCCGGTCATGTGTCCTGGTCAGACCCGGTCATGTGTCCTGGTCAGACCCGGTCATGTGTCCTGGTCAGAACCGGTCATGTGCCCTGGTCAGACCCGGTCATGTGTCCTGGTCACCGGTCATGTGTCCTGGTCAGACCGGTCATGTGTCCTGGTCAGACCCGGTCATGTGCCCTGGTCAGACCCGGTCATGTGTCCTGGTCAGACCCGGTCCATGTGCCCTGGTCAGACCCGTTCATGTGCCCTGGTCAGACCCGGTCATGTGCCTGGTCAGACCCGGTCATGTGCCCTGGTCAGACCCGGTCATGTGCCCTGGGTCAGACCCGGTCATGTTGTCCTGGTCAGAACCGGTTATGTGTCCTGGTCAGACCCGGTCATGTGCCCTGGTCAGAACCGGTCATGTGTCCTGGTCAGACCCGGTCATGTGTCCTGGTCAGACCCGGTCATGTGTCCTGGTCAGACCCGGTCATGTGCCCTGGTCAGACCCGGTCATGTGTCCTGGTCAGACCCGGTCATGTGTCCTGGTCAGACCCGGTCATGTGTCCTGGTCAGACCCGGTCATGTGTCCTGGTCAGACCCGGTCATGTGCCCTGGTCAGACCCGGTCATGTGGCCTGGTCAGACCCGGTCATGTGTCCTGGTCAGACCCGGTCATGTGTCCTGGTCAGACCCGGTCATGTGTCCAGGTCAGACCCGGTCATGTGTCCTGGTCAGACCCGGTCATGTGCCCTGGTCAGACCCGGTCATGTGCCCTGGTCAGACCCGGTCATGTGCCCTGGTCAGACCCGGTCATGTGCCCTGGTCAGACCCGGTCATGTGCCCTGGTCAGACCCGGTCATGTGCCCTGGTCAGACCCGGTCATGTGCCCTGGTCAGACCCGGTCATGTGCCCTGGTCAGACCCGGTTATGTGCCCTGGTCAGAACCGGTCATGTGCCCTGGTCAGACCCGGTTATGTGCCCTGGTCAGAACCGGTCACGTGCCTTGGTCAGAACTGGTTGTGTGTCCTGGTCAGAACCGGTCACGTGTCCTGGCCAGACCCGGTCATGTGTCCTGGTCAGACCCGGGTCATGTGCCCTGGTCAGAACCGGGTTATGTGTCCTGATCAGAACCGGTCACGTGTCCTGGTCAGAACTGGTTGTGTGTCCTGGTCAGACCCGGTCATGTGTCCTGGTCAGACCCGGTCATGTGCCCTGGTCAGACCCGGTTATGTGCCCTGGCCAGACCCGGTTATGTGCCCTGGCCAGACCCGGTCATGTGCCCTGGTCAGACCCGGTCATGTGTCCTGGCCAGACCCGGTCATGTGCCCTAGTCAGAACCGGGTCATGTGTCCTGGTCAGAACTGGTCACGTGCCCTGGTCCGAACCTCCAAGTCCCCGCCCCCCTTCCCCCCGGACGATCGTTTTCCCTCCACTTCGCCCGGGGTCTGGAGGTCTCCGTCAAGTTATACCCCACGGAGAGGGGTGCCTTCTGCAGGAGGAGGATTTCCCTCCACCCCTTCAGGAGTGACATCGGGGTGAGGGTCACCTCCTCCTCGTCTGACACCTGCTCCTCCTTCACGACACATCCTGCGTCCTGCACCCAAACACGGGGATTTGCCACGAGCGAGAAGAAGCGTCAGTTTATCTTTTCCTTGAAGAGATGTGTGTGTGTGGGGGGGGGGGGGGGCGACGCTGCCACCACCCGTGGGCACCGGTAGTCACGTTGGGCCAGCAACGCTGCCTCAAGGTGGAGGGGAAGGTGGGGGGTTGGGGTGGGGGGGGTTGAGGTGGGGGTTGAGGTGGGGAATGCCTCTGTTGGGGAAATGGGGGGGAGGTGTGGTGTGGTGGTAGGGAGGTGGGTGGTGGTGGTGGTGGGGAGGGGAAGCGCTCAGCTGGGGGAGGGGGGAGGGAGGGAAGGGAAGGGGGAGGGGGGAGGGAGGGAAGGGAAGGGGGAGGGGGGAGGGAGGGAAGGGAAGGGGGGAGCGGAGCTGTTTTCAGGACTGGGAAATGGGGGGGGGGAAGAAAGAGGGGTCAGGGGCCCAGAGAAGGGTGAGGGTGGGACGGTAGAGGGGAAAGGGGTAAGGCACACTGGGAGGCAGGGCATGGGGGGGGCAAGGAGTGTGTGGGGGGGGTATGCCTGGATCGGTAGGGGGCCACAACAGGTGCAGGGGAAGCAGGTGTCAAGGAAGGGGAAGGATCAGAAGGGGGGATAAGTGGAGGGAGGGACACCCGTGGGGAGGAGGTCCTTAGAGTGCCAGGGGAGGGAGGAGAAGGGAAGGGAAGGGAAGGGAAGTGCCTCTGTCATGCGTGTGGGGAGGGTAGTGCCAAGATGGGGGCTGGTGGCAGGTGGTGTGGCCCGAGGTGGTGTGGGCTGAGGTGGTGTGGCCCGAGGTGGTGTGGGCTGAGGTGGTGTGGGCTGAGGTAGTGTGGGCTGAGGTGGTGTGGCCCGAGGTGGTGTGGGCTGAGGTGGTGTGGGCTGAGGTGGTGTGGCCCGAGGTGGTGTGGGCCGAGGTGGTGTGGGCTGAGGTGGTGTGGGCTGAGGTGGTCTGGCTGAGGAAAGTACAAAAAAAAAAAAAAGAAGCGAGGAGAAATGCTGAGAAGAAAAGCGTTACAAAGATGCTTGAAACAAGCGGAAGCACCGGAAGGGAGTGCCACATGTGGTGGCTGGGGGAAGGGAGGGTTGGGGAAGAAGCAGGAGGAGGAGGAGGAGGAGGAGGAGGAGGAGGAGGAGGAGGAGGAGTATGTATCACAAAGGGTGTGAGATGGAAGGGCGAAGGTGACATGGGGGTTAAGGAAAGGGAAGGAAAAGGGAGCAGTAAAGAGACAGGAGTGAGACAAAGGGAGGGAGTGAGGGAGACACCAGAGTGAAGGTTTGGGGCAGCACAGGGCACGGCGCCCTTGGGAGGACCCACCTCGGGGAGGGCAGAGGGTTGCGCGCGCCAGAGGGGGCTGTACGTAGCACAAAGAACACTAGGTTACAGGGAGCGGTGTGCCAAGGAGGGTGGGTAATGCAGTTGCGAGAAAGACAGGGAGGGCGGGGTGCCAAACGAGGGTGCTAAGGTGAGAGGAAGTGCCACAGGGGACAACCAGAGGGTGAGGAGCGGGGCTGGGGCAGTGGCACCGTGCCAGGCCCCGCGCACGTGGTCCCCCCACGTCAGCTGGTCCCCCTCCCTCATCCATGTTGGTCAGGTATTCGCGGATACACAACTGTGCCAGTGAGTGATGATGAGGGGCCGGAGGTCGGGACATCTTGCCTCACCGGTGTCTGTCCACTTGAATAACAACGCCCTTACTCACTCACTCACTCACTCACTTACTTACTCACTCACTCACTCGCTCATCTTGCCCTCCCTCCGCCTCGCTACTCTCCCTCGACCAGATTTCACAAAGGGAGTGCGTCTCCGTCGACCGTGCCCAGGCCAGACCCCCCTCCCTCAGGAGACCTTGGGGCTGTGTGGTCTCTGGCCAAATCAATTGAACTCCAACACATTCGACCACATCCCTCAACCACACATTCGACCACATCCCTCAACCACACATTCGACCACATCCCTCAACCACACATTCGACCACATCCCTCAACCACACATTCGACCACATCCCTCAACCACACATTCGACCACATCCCTCAACCACACATTCGACCACATCCCTCCCTAAACCATAACCAAACCACTAAACAAACACTGAACTCACAAAATCAAATTTCAAATGACATTCTGATAAATATTGAAGTCTAGGTTGTATTGCTACGAGAAGGACTTGCATGACAGATGCCAAAATGTATTGGAAGGTGTACCAGCGACCTAGGGAGGAGGCCATGGTCGCCTGTGTCATACACACACAGCTGCTGCACCGCTACAGCTGCTGTACCGTTACAGCTGCTGCACCGCTACAGCTGCTGCACCGCTACAGCTCCTGCACCGTTACAGCTGCTGCACCGCTACAGCTGCTGCACCACTACAGCAGCAGCACCGTTACAGCTATCGTCTTGATCAACGCTGTACCTGTAACAAAAGGCACAGATCACCTGTGTGTGTGTGTGTGTGTGTGTGTGTGTGTGTGTGTGTGTACAGCGCGTTGTGCTCACCGCTCGACTCGTGTGTTCATAAGCGGCATGCCAGGTCTGTCTGTCTGTCTGTCTGTGCCTACGCCTCTCCCCCCGCCCCCCTCCCCGACCGTGGAGGAGGTCACAAGGGCGAGGCCAGGTCACAAAGCGAGGCCAGGTCACAAGTGCCAGACGAGGTCAACGAGGCCACACGAGGTCACGAGGCCGCCCACCGTCAAAATATCCACACCTAACCACACGCTCGGTTTAACAACGTCGTTAAACCCCGGTTGGTTTAACTACAGTTCTCTTCACATCGATTTACCCCCCCACCCCCACCACATGCTATGGTGGGGGGATAGGGGGAGGGCTGGTAGGGGAAGGGGGCAGGGGGAAGGGGGAAGAGGGAGACATATTACAGGCACTGGGCCACCTGGTGGTGGATACAGTTATGCAAATACAGGTGTGTACCAGGCGGGTTACAGGGTAGGGCTGGGGAGCCTAGGCATCAAGGAGTGGCATACAGGCACGTTACAGGAGGGGTAAGGTCATCATATATACATATATATATATATATATATATATATATATATATATATATATATATATATATATATATATATATATATATATATATATACCCCACTTATGACAGAGGATGCGAAGAGGAGGAGGTCAAAGAGAGAGAGGGGAACAAGGAGGAGGGAGGGGATAGGGGGAGGGAGTTTCCGGATGGCGGGAGGGAGGGAGGGTGTGGGGAGGGTGTGGGGAGGGTGTGGGGAGGGGTAAGGGCGAAATTCCTCACAGCCACACCCATGACAGACGGTGGGCTTCCGCCTCTCTTACGGGCCAGTGGGTTGATCTCTGAGAGAGAGAGAGAGAGAGAGAGAGAGAGAGAGAGAGAGAGAGAGAGAGAGAGAGAGAGAGAGAGAGAGAGAGAGAATTTGGCCCCTGACCAAATCATTACGAGAGAAATGACAAAACACGAACACATAAATGCTAAAAAAAAGGGTTCTTCCAGACCCCACCACCCCTCAGCTACCCATGTCAACCCACACCCACCCACCCCCCAGCCACCTGACCTGACCTGACACCCACCCCTCCCACCTCAATCGCTACTCCCTTACATGGGTTACGACCACACAAAGCAGACAGAGCTTGGCCTAGACCGACTGGTGTTGGACGGCGGGGACTCAAGTGTGATGTTGGGATTTAAGTAACTTTGTTAAGTACAGCAGTGCTTGGCCTAGAAAGACTGGTGTTGGACGGCGGGACTCAAGTGTGATGTTGGGATTTAAGTAACTTTGTTAAGTACTGGCAGCGCCTGGTGATGAGGTGGACAGTCTCCACGAAACATGTCGCGCCACATGTACAGAAAAATGACATGTTAAATACAATGGTATGAACTCTTACTGAAGTGTGATTTCACCTTTATATATACATATATCATCATCATTATTATTAATTTTATTACCATCATTATTATAATACTTGATGATCGCCGTTTCCTGCGTTAGCGAGGTAGCGCCAGCGAGCACCCGGAGAGGCCACATCCGCCCACACACACACACACACACACACACACACGCACATAATGTATATATATATTGGAAAGGATCACATTTTCCGCGTGATCAAGTATATTCCTCGTGGACTCATAGGAATTTATATATATATATATATATATATATATATATATATATATATATGTCTCCATGGTTGTTTAATTTGTTTATGGATGGGGTTGTTAGGGAGGTAAAGGCAAGAGTTTTGGAAAGAGGGGCAAGTATGAAGTCTGTTGGGGATGAGAGAGCTTGGGAAGTGAGTCAGTTGTTGTTCGCTGATGATACAGCGCTGGTGGCTGATTCATGTGAGAAACTGCAGAAGCTGGTGACGGAGTTTGATAAAGTGTGTGGAAGAAGAAAGTTAAGAGTAAATGTGAATAAGAGCAAGGTTATTAGGTACAGTAGGGTTGAGGGTCAAGTAAATTGGGAGGTGAGTTTGAATGGAGAAAAACTGGAGGAAGTGAAGTGTTTTAGATATCTGGGAGTGGATCTGGCAGCGGATGGAACCATGGAAGCAGAAGTGGACCATAGGGTGGGGGAGGGGGCGAAAATTCTGGGAGCCTTGAAGAATGTGTGGAAGTCGAGAACATTATCTCGGAAAGCAAAAATGGCTATGTTTGAAGGAATAGTGGTTCCAACAATGTTGTATGGTTGCGAGGCGTGGGCTATGGATAGAGTTGTGCGCAGGAGGATGGATGTGCTGGAAATGAGATGTCTGAGGACAATGTGTGGTGTGAGGTGGTTTGATCGAGTAAGTAACGTAAGGGTGAGAGAGATGTGTGGAAATAAAAAGAGCGTGGTTGAGAGAGCAGAAGAGGGTGTTTTGAAATGGTTTGGGCACATGGAGAGAATGAGTGAGGAAAGGTTGACCAAGAGGATATATGTGTCGGAGGTGGAGGGAACGAGGAGAAGAGGGAGACCAAATTGGAGGTGGAAAGATGGAGTGAAAAAGATTTTGTGTGATCGGGGCCTGAACTTGCAGGAGGGTGAAAGGAGGGCAAGGAATAGAGTGAATTGGAGCAATGTGGTATAACGGGGTTGACGTGCTGTCAGTGGATTGAATCAAGGCATGTGAAGCGTCTGGGGTAAACCATGGAAAGCTGTGTAGGTATGTATATTTGCGTGTGTGGACGTGTGTATATACATGTGTATGGGGGTGGGTTGGGCCATTTCTTTCGTCTGTTTCCTTGCGCTACCTCGCAAACGCGGGAGACAGCGACAAAGTATAATAAAAATATAAAAATATATATATATATATATATATATATATATATATATATATATATATATATATATATATATATATATATCCAGCTGGAGGATCATGGCTAAAACTGAGGATGACCCCGGCCACAAATCATGGTCACATCACATCATCCTGTTGACACTTGGTGAGGGAGGGAGGCTGACTCACACACGTGGTGGAGACAACGTGCTTCCTCAGTCGAGGCCGACACGTGTCTTCAACCACCTCACCCTCGAGAGAGAGGGGAGGGGGGTCACGACCACTCTCTCTCTCTCTCTCTCTCTCTCTCTCTCTCTCTCTCTCTCTCTCTCTCTCTCTCTCTCTCTCTCTCCTTCCTCCTTCTCTCCCTTTCCCACTCTCATCCCCTCTTTGCAGACCTTCTTCTTCTTCTTCTTCCCCTCTCTCCCTTCACCCCCTCTCCCCTCTGCCAGAGCGCTGAACCCAGTTGAGGGGGGGAGGTGGGTGATTAGAGGAGGGGGGTTAGATAGGGTAGGGGGGGTACGATGCGCCCCCCCTCCCCTACCCCTCCCTCCCTCTCCCCCTCCCTCGGCGTCACGAAGGACGGTGGAATGAAAGGGTTTTGAGGTCGTATAGCAAATGTGGTTGAGGGAGCGGGTGGGGGGTGGGGGGGGGGGCGCGGCGACGAGGCACGCGCAATGACCCGGGCCGAGGTGAGAGAGAGAGAGAGAGAGAGAGAGAGAGAGAGAGAGAGAGAGAGAGAGAGAGAGAGAGAGAGAGAGAGAGGAAGAAGAGATAGGCCCGGAGGAAGGGGGAGGGGTGTGTGTGTGTGTGTGTGTGTGTGTGGAGGAGGGAAAGGAGAGGAAAATGGGAGGAAGGGAAGGGAGGGGAGTTGGAGGAGGAGGAAAAAAAAGAAATAAAAAAAATAGTCGAGAGGAGGATCCCACTCGCCCGCTAGGCCCTTCAAGTACATCCCCTCGCGGTATGGAACGCGTTCAAGCCACGTACGTACCCGTACCATCGTGGCAGACATGTCCTGTTCCCTCCCCCCCTTCACACACGCATGCCACTACACTGGAGAAATCTTCGTACTGGGGTCACATGCTGTGTGATGTCACATCCTGCGCCCCAAGGTTCCCTCCTCCCTCCCTCCTTGGATTGGGGAAGGGGGGTGTGTGGAGAGGGCGGGGGAGGCATGCGGCTCCTCCTCCTCCTCCTGCAGCGCTCAGGAAGCAGGTCAAGTCCACCGGAAGGCATCATAGGTCAGGAAGTGTGTGTGTGTGTGTGTGTGTGTGTGTGTGTGTGTGTGTGTGTGTGTGATGCGAGGGTAGGGGTAGGTCAGCGCTGTGTGGCCCATGTGTCTTCATTATGTGCCTGTCCCATCATGGGGAGGGGGGAGGGGCGGGGATGACCCACGGGTCGTGTGATATAATACAGGAGGCGGCGCCGTGCGGTACATGTATATATAGACGAGAAAGCGCCGTAGCCCGTGTGTCATTGCTGTTTCTCTCTTGGGGGAAGAGAGTTTTACACTCGCGTGTGTCCCCCCCTCCCACCCAACCACATACACACCCTACACACACACACACACACACACTACATATACACACACGACTTTGAAATGTGATATGTAGAGAATGTTCAAGAGATGGGAGGAACCGCCATAAGAATAAAACTCCCTCCCTAAATAGCGAGTGAAAGGAGAAAGTGGAGAGTAAAAGTGAATAAGAGCAAGGTTATTATGTCTAGCAGGGTTGAGCGACAGTTTAGTTGGGGATATAGGAGTTCGAATGGAGAAAAACTGGAGGAAATGAACCGTTACAGATGTCTGGGAGTTCACTTGGCGACAAATGGAACCGTGGAAGCGGAAGTGAGTCATAGGGTGGGTGAGGGGGCGAAGACTCGGTCGGGCAGCGCTGAAGAATGTGTGGAAAGAGAAAACGTTATATGAGAGGGCAAAAATGGGTATGTCTGAAAGAATAGCGGTTCCACCAATGTGATATGGTTGCGAGGCATGGGCTATAGATAGGGTTGTATGAAGGAGGGCGGATGCGTTGGAAATGAGATGTCTGAGGACAATATGTGGGGTAAGGTGGTTTGATCGAGTAAGTAATGGAAGGGTAAGAGAAATGCTTGGTAATAAAAAGAGTGTGGTTGAGAGAGCAGAAGAGGGTGTTTTGAAATGGTTTGGTCACATGGAGAGAATGAGTGAGGAAAGATTGACCAAGAGGATATATAAGTGTCAGAGGTGGAGGGAACGAGAAGTGGGAGACCAAATTGGAGGTGGAAAGATGGTGTGAAAAAGATTTTGAATGATCGGGGCCTGAACATACAGGAGGGTGAAAGGCGTGCCACGGGACATAGCGCATTGGAACAATGTGGTATACTGGGGTCGACGTGCTGTCAGTGAACTGAACCAGGGCATGTGAGGCATATGGGGCCTGGATGTGGAAAGGGAGCTATGGTTCCGGTGTATCTCACATGACAGCTAGAGACTGAGTGTGAACGAATGTGTGTGGCCTTTCTTCGTCTCTTCCTGGCGCTATCTAGCCACCACGAGAAACGGCATTTAAGATATATACATATACAAAATATTTTTCTGCCGTTTCCCGCGTTGGAGAGGTAGCGCTAGGAAAAGACGAAGAAAGGCCACACATCCGCTTACATCCATTCTGAAGCTGCCATGTGTAAAAAAGGGGGAGGGGGGGACCAATATATCGTAAAAAAATATTTACGTAGAGGAAATGGTTGTCGTAACAGGCGAGATGATGATAAACACAGGTACATGAGTACACTGACGTATCATATGATTACACACACACACACACACACACACACACACACACACACACACACACACACACACACACACACACACACACACACACACACACACGATAAGGTGAGCATTTCCGTTCGTCTTGGGAATCACAACGGATAATAACAGTAGTATTAATCTCTATCAGCATTACCAACAGTAGTATTAATCTCTGTCAGTATAACCAACAGTAGTATTAATCTCTATCAGCATTACCAACAGTAGTATTAATCTCTGTCAGCATAACCAACAGTAGTATTAATCTCTATCAGCATTACCAACAGTAGTATTAATCTCTGTCAGTATAACCAACAGTAGTATTAATCTCTATCAGCATTACCAACAGTAGTATTAATCTCTGTCAGTATAACCAACAGTAGTATTAATCTCTATCAGCATTACCAACAGTAGTATTAATCTCTGTCAGTATAACCAACAGTAGTATTAATCTCTATCAGCATTACCAACAGTAGTATTAATCTCTGTCAGTATAACCAACAGTAGTATTAATCTCTATCAGCATTACCAACAGTAGTATTAATCTCTATCAGCATTACCAACAGTAGTATGAATCTCTATCAGCATTACCAATAGTAGTATTAATCTCTATCAGCATTACCAACAGTAGTATTAATCTCTGTCAGCATTACCAAGAGTAGTATTAATCTCTGTCAGCATTACCAACAGTAGTATTAATCTCTATCAGCATTACCAGCAGTAGTATTAATCTCTATCAGCATTACCAAGAGTAGTATTAATCTCTGTCAGCATTACCAAGAGTAGTATTAATCTCTGTCAGCATTACCAAGAGTAGTATTAATCTCTGTCAGCATTACCAACAGTAGTATTTATCTCTGTCAGCATTACCAACAGTAGTATTAATCTCTGTCAGCATTACCAACAGTAGTATTAATCTGTCAGCATTACCAAGAGTAGTATTAATCTCTGTCAGCATTACCAACAGTAGTATTAATCTCTGTCAGTATAACCAACAGTAGTATTAATCTCTGTCAGCATTACCAACAGTAGTATTAATCTCTGTCAGCATTACCAAGAGTAGTATTAATCTCTGTCAGCATTACCAAAAGCAGTATTAATCTGTCAGTATTACCAACAGTAGTATTAATCTCTGTCAGCATTACCAAGAGTAGTATTAATCTCTCAGCATTACTAATAGTAGTATTAATCTCCGTCAGCATTACCAAGAGTAGTATTAACCTCTGTCAGCATTACCAAGAGTAGTATTAATCTCTGTCAGCATTACCAACAGCAGTATTAATCTGTCAGTATTACCAACAGTAGTATTAATCTCTGTCAGCATTACCAAGAGTAGTATTAATCTCTCAGCATTACTAATAGTAGTATCAATCTCTATCAGCATTACCAAGAGTAGTATTAACCTCTGTCAGCATTACCAAGAGTAGTATTAATCTGTCAGCATTACCAACACTAGCCTTACCCCTGTCAGCATTACCAACAACAGCAGCATTTCGTCTCTGCCAGCGTTACCAACAGCCGCGGTGACAGTTTACCTCGCTCGTTAGCAGTACGTCACGCGGCCCAACAAGGCCACGGGGACACAACAACCATGGTTGGGGACCCGTTAGCCACCTGACCCCCCCATCATCTCCCTCTAACAAAATGCCTCACCACAAACTTGCCCACCACACAACCACCTTCTGGTGACTTTGTGTACCACAAACAAAGGGATCAGGCCACCACGCCCCACTCACCCACCATCGGTAGGGGAGTGGGTGGCGCACCACGCCTCCTCCCTCCTCCTCCCCATCTAGACAGCTGCAAGGGAGGGGATGCAATGGGAAGGGGGGGGAAGGGAAGGGTTGCTTTCCCAGAAGACCGGAAATGCTTGGAGTTACCTGAAATTCCTCCCTGGCTCGACCCAGACTGCATCAATACACGCAGGGGAGGTGAAGGTCCTCCCTGTCTCGCTGTTTACGGTGAATATGTATGTATGTATGTATGTATGTATGTATGTATGTATGTATGTATGTATGTATGTATGTATGTTATGTGTGCATGTATGTATGTAAATATGTATGTTATGTGTGCATGTATGTATGCTTGTATGAATGTATGTATGTATGTATGTATGTATGTATGTATGTTATGTGTACATGTATGTACGTATGAATGTATGTTTGTACGTATGTATGTATGTATGTGTGTATGTATGTATGTATCTATCTATGAATGTATGCATGTATGTAAGTATGTATGTATGTATGTATGTATGTATGTATCTATGAATGTATGTATGTATGTATCTATGTATCTATGTTATGTGTGCATGTATGGATGGATGGATGAATGGATGGATGTATGGATGTATGGATGGATGGATGGAAGTATGTATGTATGCAAGTATGTATGTATCTATGTATGCATGTGTGTGTGTGTGTGTGTGTGTGGGCTAAGTGCCGGCAACCCACGTGTGTCTGAGGCGGAAGGAAGGAAGGAAGGAAGGAAGGAAGAACAACGAAATGAATCAATCCGGGGCCGTGGAGGGGAACCTGACAGCCACTACCACGCCGGACCGTTGTCGCCGCGCCCCCGCCCCCCCCGCGACAGTCACTGACACCCCCCCACTCCCCCACACACACGACACGCAGGAGGGTAAGGTATGTACCTTTCTCCCTCCCTCCCTCCCTCCCTCTTCCTCCTAACCTCTCCTTCCCTCCCTCCCTCCCTCTCCCTCCTTCCCTCCCTCTCCCTCCCTGGTCTCGGTGGTTTTGACTGTCACCAACGAGAGAGAGAGAGAGAGAGAGAGAGAGAGAGAGAGAGAGACAGAGAGACAGAGAGAGAGAGAGAGAGACAGAGAGAGAGAGAGAGACAGAGAGAGAGAGAGAGAGACAGAGAGAGAGAGAGAGGTGTAAGCATAGGACACCTCCACATCCCAGTGCATGTCTTGCCTCTCTCTCTCTCTCTCTCTCTCTCTCTCTCTCTCTCTCTCTCTCTCTCTCTCTCTCACTCTCTCTCTCTCTCTCTCTCCCTCTCTCTCACTCTCTCTCTCTCTCTCTCTCTCTCTCTCCCGCGCCACGACCTTGAGAGGACAAGCGCGAGAGCCAGGCCGCCGTCAAGCCGTCCCGGACCATTTTTCCCCCGACATTGTCCCCCCCCGGAGCTGGGGAGGGAGGGGGGAGGAGAAGGGGGGCGGGGTCGGGGAAGGGGTGTGGAGGGGGAGGGGGAGGGAGGGAGAGGGAGGGAGGGAGGGGGAGGCCGGGGCTCGCTATCGCCCAGCCCGGCCATCAGCTGTGTTTGGTAAACACGTGACGTCACACACCACCACCACCACCTCGTCGTCGTCGCCGCGCGCGCCATCTGCCGCCCGGGAGGGGAAACTCCCCTCACACACACATACATACATCCAGCTCGCGTACAGGATCAAGTCGCCCTTTGGTAATTTTTTTTTTTAATTTTCTATTGGGGTGGGGAAGAAGAGGGGAGGAAGTTTTTGATGGGGGGGGAAGAAGAGGAAGAGGGGGAGGGAGTTTTTAAGTGAGGGGAGGAGAAGAGGTGGAGGGGGAGGAAGTTATTTTATGGGGGGAAGAAGAGGTGGGGGGCCTGAGTTTTTAAATGGGGGGAAGAAGAGGAGGAGGGGGCAGGAGTTTTTAAGTGGGGGGGTAGAAGAGGAGGGGGGCCTGAGTTTTTAAATGGGGGGAAGAAGACGAGGGGGGGCAGGAGTTTTTAAATGGGGGGAAGAAGAGGAGGAGGGGGGCAGGAGTTTTTAAATGGGGGGAAGAAGAAGAAGAAGAGGAGGGGGAGGTGGAGGGAGGGAGGGAGGGTCACGTGAGGCTAGACTATTCTAATTAAAAGAAAAAAAAAGACTGAAGAATATCAGATGCGCACAAAATTGATATAATTAAGGAAACGTGAGTATTATTAATGACTTCGTTGTCATTATCCGGGTAAAGTCCGGTAATACAAGCTATAGATAAACATCAGGAACTGAATGAAGAAAACAAAAGTGTTAAAAACAAAATATCAAAAACAAAATGTTATAAACGAACTATCAATGACGAAATATTTAAAACGAAATATTAAAAAGAAAAACAAAATATTAGAATCAAGTTATAAAAACCAAATATTAAAAACAAAATATTAGAATCAAGTTATAAAATCAAAATACTAAAAACAAAATATTAGAATCAAGTAATAAAAACAAAATATTAAAATCAAAATTTTAATAACAAGGGACAACGAACAAGAAAACTTTGTAACAACCCCAGACAAATACAGACAACAAGGACAGAGGGTTTCATTTGTCGCCTATCTACCGTTCTGGGATGTGACAAATACAATGGAGGGAAGGAGGGAAGGAGGGAAGGAGGGGTTGTGTGTGTGCTCCAAGCTAGACCAAGAGAGAGAGAGAGAGAGAGAGAGAGAGAGAGAGAGAGAGAGAGAGAGAGAGAGAGAGAGAGAGAGAATCATTAAGTGTCACGGGTCGTTAGGGGACCTTCGCGTAACAGCTTGCCCGTACGAGGCTGGGCTGTGGTAGTAGGTGGGGGGGGAGGGGGGTTGGATGTGGGGCCAACAGACAGGTAACTGAACCAGATAAGCGCTGGTAGAGACTTATAGCTGTGGCTATATGATGAATGTGTAGTCTTATAGCTGTGGCTATATGATGAATGTGTAGTCTTATAGCTGTGGCTATATGATGAATGTGTAGTCTTATAGCTGTGGCTATATGATGAATGTGTAGTCTTATAGCTGTGGCTATATGGTATATGTGTAGTCTTATAGCTGTGGCTATATGATGAATG
>NC_092234.1:47080511-47113011 GCF_036320965.1 Panulirus ornatus | reverse complement strand
ACAGTGTGGTAGATACACAGATAAGGGAAAGTGTGGTAGATACACAGATAGGGGAAAGTGTGGTAGATACACAGATAAGGGACAGTGTGGTAGATACACAGATAAGGGAAAGTGTGGTAGATACACAGATAAGGGAAAGTGTGGTAGATACACAGATAAGGGAAAGTGTGGTAGATATACAGATAAGGGAAAGTGTGGTAGATACACACATAAGGGAAAGTGTGGTAGATACACAGATAGGGGAAAGTGTGGTAGATACACAGATTAGGGAAAGTGTGGTAGATACACAGATAAGGGACAGTGTGGTAGATACACAGATAAGGGACAGTGTGGTAGATACACAGATAAGGGAGAGTGTGATAGATACACAGATAAGGGAGAGTGTGGTAGATACACAGATAAGGGAAAGTGTGGTAGATACACAGATAAGGGAGAGTGTGATAGATACACAGATAAGGGAGAGTGTGGTAGATACACAGATAAGGGAAAGTGTGGTAGATACACAGATAAGGGAAAGTGTGGTAGATACACTGATAAGGGAAAGTGTGGTAGATACACAGATAAGGGAAAGTGTGGTAGATACACAGATAAGGGAAAGTGTGGTAGATACACAGATAAGGGACAGTGTGGTAGATACACAGATAAGGGAAAGTGTGGTAGATACACAGATAAGGGAAAGTGTGGTAGATACACAGATAAGGGAAAGAAATTTCCACACGTTAAAACTGACCAAAACGCTCGCCTCTTCTAGTTACAATGGTTCTTTCTTGCCTCGAGATGAACTGGTGTGGTGGTGGTGGTGGTGGTGTGTGGTGGTGGTGGTGGCGTGTGGTGGTGGAGACTGCTTTGTTTAGTGGGTGTTGGAGGTGTGGTGGTGTTTGGTGGTGACAGCTCTGTCCTGGTGTGTGTTGGAGGTTTGTTGGTGTTCGGTGGTGGTGGTGTGTGGTGGTGGTGTGTGGTGGTGGTAGAGGCGTGTGGAGGCGTGTGGTGGTAGAGGCGTGTGGTGGTAGAGGCGTGTGGTGGTAGAGGTGTGTGGTGGTAGAGGCGTGTGGTGGTGGTAGAGGTGTGTGGTAGAGGTGTGTGGTACAGGCGTATGGTGGTAGAGGTGTGTGGTGGTGGTAGAGGCGTGTGGTGGTGGTAGAGGCGTGTGGTGGTAAAGGCGTGTGGTGGTAGAGGTGTGTGGTGGTGGTAGAGGCGTGTGGTAGAGGTTTATAATGTTGGAATGTATTAAAAAAGGTGGACGAAGGTTCAGTGTATGTGTGTGTGTGTGTGTGTGTGAGCGCGCGCAGACGCACGTCTGGCAAAGACAGAGAGACAGACAGACAGGTACAGAGACAGAAACAGAGGAAATTGGTTAGTCACACTATAAATATTCTCTCTCTCTCTCTCTCTCTCTCTCTCTCTCTCTCTCTCTCTCTCTCTCTCTCTCTCTCTTTCTCTCTCTCTCTCTTCTCTCTCTCTCTCTCGCCCATGGCACGTCTCTCGCCCTGCGTTACGCATGTGACACTGGTGTTACACGAGCGGGACCTGTGTTACGGCGACGGTCACACACACACTGGTCAGGCGTTACACGCCAGGTGTCGTCACACCAGCACTGTCACTAGGGTCGGGGGGGTGGGGAGGTGTCACGCTGGGGGGAGGGGGGGGGTGTCACGCTGGGGGGAGGGGGGAGGTGTCACGCTGGGGGGAGGGGGGTGTCACGCTGGGGGGAGGGGAAGGTGTCACGCTGGGGGGAGGGGGGTGGTGTCACGCTGAGGGGAGGGGGGAGGTGTCACGCTGAGGGGAGGGAGTGGTGTCACGCTGGGGGGAGGGGTGCGCCACGCTCATGTCACGCCTGCTGAGGGGGAGGGGGAAAGGAGGGGGAGGAGAAGGGGGGGTGTTGTTACGACGATGTCACACCATCTCGGCCCCGTTACACTCCGTAACAGCATCCTGGCCGTCACTCTAGCGTGACAACCGGGGTTGTAACGATGGAAGGGGAGGGGAGGGGAGGGGAAGGGAGGGGAAGGGAAGGGAAGGGAAGGGAGGGGAGGGGAAGGGAAGAGAGGGGAGGGGAGGGAAAGGGAAGGGAGGGGAGGGAGGGGAAGAAAAGGAGGAGGAAACAGAAAGAGGCTTCTAGGGTGGGGGGCGGAGGAGGGGTGGAGGGAGGGGGGGTTCTGTAACCCAGCCAACGGGGTCTCCGTACAGTGAATGATGGAATATTGGCCCGCTCCCAGCGTTCGTAACAAGGGGGAAGGCAATGCTGTAGTTCTGCAGTTAGCGCGAAATGAACACGTCTAAGTGTATCTCTTTGACACACACACACACACACACAAGCGCGCACGCGCGCGCGTAGCTATAACCAACAAGCAACTGTTAGGTGGTTAACAAGTGATCAACACATCGAAATGACCCACGAGCGGTTCGGATCTCTCTCTCTCTCTCTCTCTCTCTCTCTCTCTCTCTCTCTCTCTCTCTCTCTCTCTCTCTCTCTCACAAGGTGAGTGTCGCACGCTGCCGCCTCCCCTCCCCTCCCCTCCCCCTCCCCAACACCCCCTTACTGTCCGGGGGTATTTATACGTCAGGGGGTGTCTCTGGGGGGGGGTTTACTTTTTCTACGTCTCGTATCTGTATGGGGGAAGGGGAAGAAGTTAGTCCTTTGTCCTGGGGGGCGGCGGGGCAGGGCTACCTTCCACCCGGCCAAACCCTGCCCCAGTCGCCATGCCCCCACACACACACCCCCACACTCCTCTGCCACGCCCCAGTCTCGCCCCCCAACGTAAGCCAAGTGCCCCACAGCAGCCGCCCCACTCCCCCACCCTCCTAACTCCCCATGGTGTACTGGGAGTACACAGCATCACCAACACTAATTAATGATTATATTGAGTCCTGTAGTAGCAGTAGTAGTAGTAGTAGTAGTAGTAGTAGTAATAGTAGTAATAGTAGTAGTAGTAGTAGTAGTAGTAGTAGTAGTAGTAGTAGTAATAATAATAATAATAATTTTCTTTTTTTCTTTCATACTATTCGCCATTTCCCGCGTTAGCGAGGTAGCGTTAAGAACAGAGGACTGGGCCTTTGAGGGAATATCCTCACTTGGCCCCCTTCTCTGTTCCTTCTTTGGGAAAAAAAAAAAAAGCGAGAGGGGAGGATTTCCAGCCCCCCCGCTCCCTCCCCTTTTAGTCGCCTTTTACGACACGCAGGGAATACGTGGGAAGTATTCTTCTCCCCTATCCCCAGGGATACAATAATAATAATAATAATAATAATAATAATAATAATAATAATAATAATGATAATAATAATAATAACAATAATAATAACAATAATAATAACTGGTCTACTGTCTCAACTCCAGACGAAAACACGACCAACAGTAAACAGTAGTGAGGGGGTGTTGGTGGGGATGGGATGTGGGGGTGGGAGCTATAAACAGACCGCCTCTTCAAACGCCCCAGTCTTGACACAGACACAAAGGACGGGGTTCAACAGCCGTGCCTACTGTGTACAGACAGCGTTAACGAGGGCTGCTTCCTGCGGCACAGACACAGGAACAGACCACTGAGTCACGTGGAGGCTGTGTCTGTCTGTGTCTGTCTGTGTCTGTGGATGGCAGACAGTTCATCTAGATGGCATCTAATTTAAACTATGGCTCTTCTTCTTCATTCAACTGCTCTAATGACCATACGCTAACGACCGTGTCCAAGAAGAGACAGCACTTCGCCTCATTCGAAGTAAAACGTTTATATATATACACGCGAACAAAGTGTACATGAACGCACACCTTCATAGAACATACAAACCTCCAACAACCAGGATCGAACCCGGGACCCTATGTGCAACAGGCGGGAGCGCTACCGCTAGGCTATGATCGCCCCTAATAGGGAAAATGACTATTCGAACACTATGTACTCGAATACCCTTCGTCTCACGTTGGTGAGCAACGCGGTCTACACCAGTCATTTCCCATCAGGCCCACACAGCCAGCAGATAGCATTTTACCTAACCTAACTGTACAACGCCGAGGTATATTAGGGGCGATCATAGCCTAGTGGTAGCGCTCCCGCCTGTTGCACAGGGGTCCCGGGTTCGATCCTGGCTGTTGGAGGTTTGTATGTGATATACATATATATATATATATATATTACTAACAAATGAGACTCACCTAGAGTTAGTTATCTTGGTGTATCAAGATTACCAAGAATCTTTTCTATACAAGGTCTGGATACCTGTATTGGATCACATCTCGACCCTCTCTTATTCTAAATAGATTCCAGTCCTTTAACCACCTCACATAAGATGGATTTCCACAGCTCGGGGCACCATCTCGTTAGGTCGTCTGTGTACTTCCTCCATTCCTAGTCTGTGCCTCTTTTTTTTTCCCCCTTTAGATGAGGAATGAAGGAAGTGTAGAGGCAGGAAAAGGAGTAATGTCTCTCGACTTGAAATTGAAAGGTTCCTGCCGATGGCGCCCATCGCTTGACTTCGCCCGCCGCCCTCACCCCCTCCTTCCGTGTTTCCTCCGTCTGTGCTGCAGTGCTCACTGTGGCTCTCACTTGACCACCAGAGATGGTTAGAAATACCGTCTCCTTTTCTTAGACAAACGTTACCCTCTTCCCCTAAGGAGACAAGAGGAGGAGGAGGAGGAGGAGGGTGGTTAGATGGTGCGTGGGGGGTGCACCGTCTCCCTGAGTGACAGGACGAAGCGTGCGTGGGCGTTACTACGCGAAAGACGTCTGCGAGAAATGCGTATCTCAACCCCCCGGGTTATAACAAGAGTGTTAACAAGAGGGAGGGAGGGAGGAGGAGGGAAGGAAGGAGGGAGGGAGGGAGGGAAGAGCGGCCCTCCGCCCGCGCCCCCTACATCTCCTCATACCGAAGGTGATGGTTCTGTAGAGGGAGGCCATTGTATTAACGCTGGCGGCATTATGACTTAAGATAGATAATCTACCCCCCCCTCCCCTCCCCCGATAGATAATACCCTTCCCCCCACCACCCACCCTTTCACCCCCCACCCCCCCCCCATCGTAACGTAACCCACCCCGGCTTATCGTGTACTAAGGGGGTCGACACCCCACCATCATCCCCCTCCAACATACCCGACCCCAACCTATACTACCCTCCCCCCCTCCACCTCTCTCTACACCACCATCCCCCTCCCCTTCCTCCCCCCCCCCCCTCCTTCCCCATATCGACGGTGGAAACAAAGAACATCTTCAGCGATAACATTCAAGTGGGACATGAACGAAACCCCGAACACACACACACACACACACACACACACACACACACCTTCCCCCCACTCCCCCTCCCCCTTTTCATTCCGGAACACGACCGGCAAGTGTCGTCCATGTGTCGTAACGGGACGCCTTTCATACCACACACACACACACACACACACACACACACACCTACCCTCTCCCCTCCACCCCTCACTACCCTAAACCCCGTCAACAACCCCCCTCCCTCCCTCTCTCTCTCCGGGAACCCCCCTGACAAAGCCGGGCCTTCATCCAGCGCTGCAGACGACGACGAATACCTCGTCAGGAGGAGGAGGAGGAGGAGGAGGGGAGGGGGGAGGAGGGGGGGTGTTCCTGGAAGAACCGCCCCGCCGCCCCCCTCCCCCCCCGATTAAATCCTTTCCCCCTCTCTCTCTTTCCCCCTTCCCTCTGCCCCTTCTTCTTCTTCTTCTTCTTCTTCTTCTTCTTCTTCTCCTTCTTTCTCCCTCCCTCCTCCTCCCCTCCCTCCCCCCGCACGCACTTACCCTCGTGTCACAGCCAGAGGTCAGAGGTCAAAGGTCAGGGGTCAGCGTGCCGAGAGCCGGGTGCCTCTGGGCCAGGTGGTGGCGGGGTCCCAAATCAGGACAACAGTAGAACGTCTCTTCTCCTCCTCCTCCTCCCTCCTCCTCCTCCTCCTCCTCCTCCTCCTCCTCCTCCCTCCCCCCCCTCCCAGATGGTTGTTCTCGTCTGGGGGGTGGGGTGGGGGTAGGTGGGGGGTGTGGGGTCATGGGTTTGTGATGTCAGGCTATGGGTCACAGTTTGGGGGGGAACACTGGGACATGGGATAAGGCAGAGGGAGGAGGAGGAGGAGGGAGGGATATGGGGGTGGGGGAAGAAGGAGGGAGGGAGGGAAGGAAGGGAAGGGCGAATTTCTGGTGGCGGCGGTACACAACAAGGGTTTCGATACAAGGGGGGGGGGGGGTTGTTATCTTGTTGCGCCTGGGTTGTGAATTGTGAGGACGGGTCGTGATGTCGCGACTGCGAGGCCTTAAGATGTGTTGTGGAATGTGATGGGGGAGGGGTGGTCGTCTTGGATTCTGGTTGTGAGGCGTGGGTGGTACTTCGTGGTGTGAGAAGGTACAGGTTGTGATGTGGGTTGTGGCAGGGGTGTGCTGCTGTGCCATAGTGTGGAGGTGCACAACCCGGGCCTGCTGGCTCCGAGATGTGGTTGTGCACGGTAATGTTGTGGAATCTATCGCCCGTAGCGTGGGTTGTAATGTAAGGTTGTAGACGACGATGTGGGGGTTGTTGTGCCTTTCGATGTCGTGATTGAGCTAGCGATGTGGAGGTGATCAGGGCGGTTGTAAATCGTAGAAGTGCCAGGGTGTGGACTGGAGCCATGGAGGTTGTGAAAGGGGATGCAAGAGGTTCTCATTCGTGACGTGTGTTGTGACTGTGACAGGGTTCACAGCAGGCCTCGTGATGCAGAGGTGTGTTGTGAGACGCAAGTTATAATATGGGATGTGCGGTTGGTCGGTGCATCGGAAATGCGATGTGTTGAACAGGGGTTGTGAAGTGACGGAGGGGGGCAGACAATGTTGTGTGGTTGTGAGTTATGTGGGCTTTAGCCTGCCGTGAGAAATGGGGTTGTGGGTCGTTTCACGAAGGGTTGTGATCAGCAGGGGGGAGGCGGGGGGACATATGGGTTGTGATGCGAGGCTTGAAGAGGAGGGGGTGGAGTGGGTTGGGGGGGGTTGAGGTGGTGGGGTTGTGGTGGTGACGTATACTGAGGTGGGTGATGGAGTGAGGAAAAGGGGTGGGTGGGATGGGCAAAAGACACGGGAAGGAAAGGTGGGAGAGGAGGAGGAGGAGGCGTGGCTATTGCTGAGGGGTGGGTATGTGTGTGTGGAGGAGGAGGAGGAGGAGGAGGAGGAGGAGGAGGAGGAGGAGGAGGAGGGCGTGGTATTCTGTCGTAGATGGGTGGTGGGAGGAGGAGGAAGAGGCGTGTGTGTACGTGTCAGAGGGAATTCCAGCTTCCCTCAGCTCTCCCCCCCCCCCCCACACCAATACCACCCTCCCCCTTGTGTCTGGGTTGGGTTGGGGTGGGTGGGTGGGTGGGTGGGTGGGTTGGGTGGGTGGGTGGGTGGGTGGGTGGGTGGGTTGGTGTGGGCTGTAACAGCTCTCCCCCCTCCCATCCCCTCACCCCTTCCCCTCACCTTCTGACATAAGGTCCGCAGTATTGCCTGTCATGGTGATGGGAGACGGTGATGGGAGACGGTGATGGGAGACGACCCCCCCACACCCCCTCCACCCCCCTCCGTCTGGTGGTGACGACAGGTCGTGGTGAGGCGTGACCCCCACGACCCCCCACCCCCCTCGGACCGACGACAGTACGACCCCCCCCCGCCCCCCCACGACGACACGACCCTCGGTCACGACAGCCAAGCACGACCCTTGGGCACGTAGGGCGCGACACCCCGAACACACGTCGGCACGGCCCCTTGATTACGACGGGACGACCCCCATGAGCACGTCCGTACGACCTTCTTGAGCACGTCCGTGCGACCTCCTTGAGCACGTCCGTACGACCTCCTTGAGCACGTCCGTACGACCCTCTTGAGCACGTCCGCACGACCTCCTTGAGCACGTCCGCACGACCTCCTTGAACACGTCCGTGCGACCTCCTTGAACACGTCCGCACGACCTCCTTGAAAACGTCCCTACGACCCCCTTGAACACGTCCGTACGACCATCTTGAGCACGTCCGTACTACCTCCTTGAACACGTCCGTACGACCTCCTTGAACACGTTCATACGACCATCTTGAGCACGTCCGTGCGACCTCCTTGAGCACGTCCCTACGACCTCCTTGAACACGTCCGTACGACCATCTCGATCACGTCCCTGCGACCTCCTTGAGCACGTCCATTCGACCTCCTTGAGCGCACGACGGGACGACCCTTGACCCTGAGGGCTTGGCATATGACCTGACCTCTTGATAAAAGAGTCAGGTCGAAGGTCATTCTCACCATAACCCCCCCTAACCCCCCAACAACCCCCTTTTCCTGGTACTTGGCATTGTTGACCATCGTTCTCCGAACTGCTCGTGGGGGAGTGGCGGGGGAAGCAGGCCCTTTCTATAGCCTTTTTATACACGCCTCGATCGCCTTATCTGCCGACTTTATCTATAATCACCCCAGGACCGTTTTCTATGAGCGAGAGTCCTGGCGGCACCAGGGGATCTTTCACTGCAAGTCCGAGGCCGCGGGCGCTACCTGCAAGCAGCAGGGTAGTGTACACTCCTTTTAGAGATGTGAAGTCTCTGGATGCCACGTGAAATGCGCCAAAACCAGAGACCCTGTTCACATCCGGACCTCCACGGACATGTATATGTTGTTTTCCCTGATCTCTACATATACCCTGGGCACAGCCCACGTACGGCACGTCGCCCCCTGTATACCACATCGCTCCAATTTGCTTTATCCCACGCACGCCTCTCACCCTCCTTTGCATATTCAAAGCCTGAAGAACGCAACGTCTCTTTTCACTCCATCCTTTCATCCCCTTTCCCGGCCCCTCTCTCTCTCTCTCCTCTTCCCTTCCCTCATTCCATTTCCGACACTTAAATCCCCATTAACAGTCCCTCTTCGCTCATCCTCTCCACGGGCGCAAACCATATCAACCATTCCCTCCTTGGCTCACGCAAACTATTCCCTCCTCGGCTCACGCAACCCATTCCCTCCTCGGCTCACGCAACCCATTCCCTCCTCCATTTACAGCATTTAAGAACCCCGAACTCGCACGCACACATCAATCCGCAGCGTTACCACACATTGGAGTCCATACGTCGCACGTAAACACAATACATACATGCCTTCCAATGTCTCATCACTTCAGTATACATAGTGTGTGTGTGTGTGTGTGTGTGTGTGTGTGTGTGTGTGTGTGTGTGTGTGTGTCTGTGTTCAAACGGGATAATAGGCGTAATTAACACGTCTCTGTGAAACATCACACAGACGTAATGAAGTTAATCATCCGTCGTAAATATTGCGACAATTCACCCTCCCCCCCTGTGCAACAAGAGAGAGAGAGAGAGAGAGAGAGAGAGAGAGAGAGAGAGAGAGAGAGAGAGAGAGAGAGAGAGAGAGAGAATGACGTCAAGGGCGCGCTGGCTGGCTGGTCCCTTTTATCTCACGTGAGAGAGAGAGAAAAAAAGGAAAAATATCTATCAATCTATCTATCTATCGATCTATCACCACGACAGAAGACAAACTTTAAAAAAAAATAAATAAATAAATATATTGAAATGAGATCGTTCTACGTCACTAGTGGTCATTCGGAGAGAGAGAGAGAGAGAGAGAGAGAGAGAGAGAGAGAGAGAGAGAGAGAGAGAGAGAGAGAGAGAGAGGAGGTGATCACGTGATCTGGGTCTGTGGAGGTCATCTGGGGGTGATCTATCGGGTCATTCCGTGTCTATCATATATGACCCCTACCCCCCATTTTCTTTTTTCCCTTACCTTCCTCCCATTTTCTTTTTTCCCTTACCCTCCTCCCATTTTCTTTTTTCCCTTAACCCTCCTCCCATTTTCTTTTTCAAGCCCACCCACCTCCTTCTCGCGCCTTTGTTTTACGTTACGACGTCAAAATGTGTGCGAGAACGGACGCCTTGTTTACGTCCTCAAAGGGCGACGTGTGGCCCAGGGTCGACTCTCTCTCCCGTTCTGAGGTCGGGCGCTACCTACCGTAGGAGGGAAACGGGGGTTGAACAACACGCCGTTATTTTTAAATGTTATTCAAAGGCATCATATATATATATATATATATATATATATATATATATATATATTCTTATCTAATTGGAGGTAGGGACTGTCTGTGGGGTTAGGGTTGTGGGGTTTTGGTTGTAGGGGTTGGGTTGTAAGGTTTGGTTGTGGGGTGGGTTGTGGGGATGGTTGTGGGGTAGGGATGTGGGTTCGGTTGTGGGGTTTGGATGTTGGGCTGGGTTGTGGAGGGGTTGATGGGTTGTAGGGTTGGGTTGTGGGGTTGGGTTGTAGAGGTTGGGTTGTGGGGTTGTGGACGACCCTGATTCCATTTCCGATCATATCTGGATGAAGGTAAAGGCAATGGCAAGAGGGAGGTCTCTCTCTCTCTCTCTCTCTCTCTCTCTCTCTCTCTCTCTCTCTCTCTCTCTCTCTCTCTCTCTCTTTTCCCCCTCCCTCCCTCCCTCCTCCTTCCCCTCAACTCCTCCCTCTTCCATCTCTCCCCGCGATTCCCCCCCCCCACCTCTCCAACGCCTCTCCCTCATATTTTCCCCCCCTCCCCACACCTCCTCCGACCCCTCTCCCTAATTCCCCTCCCCCACACCTCCCCCCCCACCCACCCTCTCTCTCTCTTGCTCACTGGACTTACCCATGAATGAGTCTCCAACGCCTCCCTCCCCCCCTTACACACAAACACACACACACACACACACCGTCTTAGGCCAGGCACCCATCCGACATGGGAAGGGTGAACACCAGGGACCGACCGTGGGCCGACTGTAGCCATGCCCGGGATTCGAACCCGTCAGAGGCCCCGACCGGCTTACTGGCCCGTCGTGACCCGTGGTCAGCGTGTGTGTGTGTGTGTGTGTGTGTGTGTGTGTAATTACCTACTTGTGCTATAATGTGAGAATTAATACACTACATATTCATGAGGGTAATTTGGTTGAAGAAGGAGCGACCAATTGTACCACCATAAAGCGTTATACCACGCGAAACGTTATATATATATATATATATATATATATATATATATATATATATATATATATATATATATATATATATATATATAAATTTTCCTATGAGTCCATCACGGTGGAAATGAAACACGATAAGTTGCCAAGTGCACTTTCGTGTAATAATCACATCATCATCATCATCAGGGGTATGATTCTACTGGTTAAGTACCAGAACTTGCCAAACTTGGCATCTTTCTCATACACAGTCTTGTTATCAAGTCTATCATTAACATTTCGTTGTCTTTATTGTTACTAGAATTTGCATTATCTTTACAATTCTTCTTCTTCTTCTTCTTCTTATTATTATTATTATTATTATTATTATTATTATTATTATCATTATTATTATCATTATCATTATCATTATTATTAATTATTATCATTAATTAATATCAATATTCTAGAATTTCTATTACTATTATTATTATTATTATTATTATTATTATTATTATTATTATTATCATTATTATTATTATTATTATTATTATTATTATTACTATTATTATTATTATTATTATTATTATTATTATCATTATCATCATTATCATTATTATCATTATTGCTGTTACTGTTGTATTTAGCAAAATCATTATAAATATTAGTTATCATTATCAATATCATTATCATCATCATACCTACCAATATTATCATCATCATTGTGATCATAATAATCTTAATCATCTTCATCATTATGATCATCATCACACACCGAGAAATGGTAACCATTGTTGACATAATTTATCCCATGACTTACCATGATGTCATTGTGATGCTAAATCTAAATTTCTAAAAAAATCTAAATTTCTAAAAAAAAATTTTAAAACTTGAAATTTTTAAATTTTGTTTGGCAAAAAGGGAATAAAAATTTATCTTGTTATCTTGCCAGTATGATAACACGGGTCAATCTAATCCCCATCTCTTGACGAGAGAGAGAGAGAGAGAGAGAGAGAGAGAGAGAGAGAGAGAGAGAGAGAGAGAGAGAGAGAGAGACAGACAGACAGAGAATGAGAGAGAGAGAGAGAGAGAGAGAGAGAGAGAGAGAGAGAGAGAGAGAGAGAGAGAGAGACAGACAGACAGAGAATGGAGAGAGAGAGAGAGGAGAAGAGAGAGAGAGAGAGAGAGAGAGAGAGAGAGAGAGAGAGAGAGAGAGAGAGAGAGAGGAGAGAGAGAGAGAGAGACAGACAGACAGAGAATGAGAGAGAGAGAGAGAGAGAGAGAGAGAGAGAGAGAGAGAGAGAGAGAGAGAGAGAGAGACAGAGAGAGAGAGAGAGACAATGATTATCTAAAGGTAAAAAATTGGGATAAAGTAGAGAACAGGGAGGGATTCAGCCACGTGATCACTATGGGGGGGTTTCTTTTTTTCGAAACCACATGGTTTTCTCAACATGTTCGAGACACGTTAGGCAATCCGGCCGCTAGGTGGCTCTTGTAGCGGGGGGGGGGGGGAGGGGGAGGGGAGGGAGTCGTTGGAAAACATCATGAGCACGACGGTACGATCCTTGAGCACGACGGTACGATCCTTGAGCACGACGGTACGATCCTTGAGCACGACGGTGCGACCCTTGAGCACGACGGTACGACCCTTGAGTACGACGGTACGACCCTTGAGGACGACGGTGTACGACCCTTGAGCACGACGGTACGATCCTTGAGCACGACGGTACGATCCTTGAGTACGACGGTACGACCCTTGAGTACGACGGTACGACCCTTGAGGACGACGGTGTACGACCCTTGAGCACGACGGTACGATCCTTGAGCACGACGGTGCGACCCTTGAGCACGACGGTACGACCCTTGAGTACGACGGTACGACCCTTGAGTACGACGGTGTACGATCCTTGAGCACGACGGTACGATCCTTGAGCACGACGGTACGATCCTTGAGCACGACGGTGCGACCCTTGAGCACGACGGTACGACCCTTGAGTACGACGGTGTACGACCCTTGAGCACGACGGTACACGACCCTTGAGCACGACGGTACACGACCCTTGAGCACGACGGCACACGACCCTTGAGCACGACGGTACGACCCTTGAGCACGACGGCACACGACCCTTGAGCACGACGGTACACGACCCTTGAGCACGACAGTACGACCCTTGGGCACGACGGTACGACCCTTGAGCACGATGGTACGACCCTTGAGCTCCACGGTACGACCCATGAGCACGACGGTACGACCCTTGAGCACGACGGAACGACCCTTGAGCATGACGGTACACGACCCTTGAGCAGGACGGTACGACCCTTGAGCAGGACGGTACGACCCTTGAGCAGGACGGTACGACCCATGAGCACGACGGTACGACCCTTGAGCACGACGGTGTACGACCCTTGAGCACGACGGTGTACGACCCTTGCACCGCTTCATAAAAACCCAACCCAAGTCGTTGTTCTCTGCCCTCGGTGGGCCAACTCTGGTGGGCCATCCACAAGTGGCCCACCTACGGGTGTAAGTGGGCCATCCAAGAGCGACGTAGCCACAGGTGGGCCACCCAAGAGTGACGTAGCCACAGGTGGGCCACCCAAGAGTGACGTAGCCACAGGTGGGCCACCCAAGAGTGACGTAGCCACAGGTGGGCCACCCAAGAGTGACGTAGCCACAGGTGGGCCACCCAAGAGTGACGTAGCAGCAGGTGGGCCATCCAAGAGTGACGTAGCCACAGGTGGGCCACCCAAGAGTGACGTAGCAGCAGGTGGGCCATCCAAGAGTGACGTAGCCACAGGTGGGCCACCCAAGAGTGACGTAGCCACAGGTGGGCCATCCAAGAGTGACGTAGCCACAGGTGGGCCACCCAAGAGTGACGTAGCCACAGGTGGGCCATCCAAGAGTGACGTAGCCACAGGTGGGCCACCCAAGAGTGACGTAGCCACAGGTGGGCCATCCAAGCCACAGGTGGGCCATCCGTAAGTGGGCCAGCCACAGGTGGGCCATACCAAAATGGGCCAGCCATAAGTGGGCCATCCAAAACAGGCGCCCTTCAAGAGATACACAGACCTTCAGTGTACCAAGATGGCTGCCCGCCAGTGACCTTCAGTGTACCAAGATGGCTGCCCGTCCGTGACCTTCAGTACACCAAGATGGCTGCCCGCCAGTGACCTTCAGTGTACCAAGATGGCTGCCCGCCCGTGACCTTCAGTACACCAAGATGGCTGCCCGCCAGTGACCTTCAGTGTACCAAGATGGCTGCCCGCCAGTGACCTTCAGTGTACCAAGATGGCTGCCCGCCAGTGACCTTCAGTGTACCAAGATGGCTGCCCGCCAGTGACCTTCAGTACACCAAGATGGCTGCCCGCCAGTGACCTTCAGTACACCAAGATGGCTGCCCGTCCGTGACCTTCAGTGCACCAAGATGGCTGCCCGTCCGTGACCTTCAGAGCACCAAGATGGCTGCCCGTCCGTGACCTTCAGAGCACCAAGATGGCTGCCAGTGACCTTCAGTGCACCAAGATGGCTGCCAGTGACCTTCAGTGCACCAAGATGGCTACCAGTGACCTTCTTAGAAGCGTTCCGAGTACAAAGATGGCTCGCTTTACCCCTAGTGTAGCAATATGGCTGCCATATTCATATTGGCTCCTCCTCCACCTCCTCCTCCTACCTCCTGTCCCAGCCACACCCTGCCTTCTGTCTCCTCCTCCTGCTGGGGTGGACGAAGGTGCAGAAGAACCCACCCCACCCTCCTGGGGGAGATGGATGTGATCTGCCTCTCCCCCAGGTGTTCCTCCAACACTCGCCATCAGGTTCATGGTTCCTCCAACAATTTGGAGAGGCTGGAGGTTGATCCCCCCCCCCCACTCCACCTTTCTCCAGTAATTTCACTGCTTTCCCCCCCACACACACACTCTCCAGCAGTTTCACTGTTGCCCCCCACACATTCTCCAGCAGTTTCACTGTTGCCCCCACACATTCTCCAGCAGTTTCACTGCTCCCCCACACATTCTCCAGCAGTTTCACTGTTGCCCCCACACATTCTCCAGCAGTTTCACTGTTGCCCCCAAACATTCTCCAGCAGTTTCACTGTTGCCCCCAAACATTCTCCAGCAATTTCACTGTTGCCCCACACATTCTCCAGCAGTTTCACCGGACCCTAAACATACTCCAGCATTCCTCACTCTCTCTCTCTCTCTCCAACACTCCACCATTCCATCCCCCAACGCAAGCCGCAACCACCAACACCTTTAAGAACCTTCCCCCTTCCCCTCCCCCCTCACTGCGCGTGGCGACTCCAACTCTCCAACACAGCCATTGCCCCCTTCCCCCTTATCCATGACGTCATACTCCTCCCCCTCTCTCCAACACCATGATGTCACAACCCCCAACACATTAATGACCTCCCGCAATACCATGATGTCACACCCATTCCCAATACCATGACGTCACACTCCCTCCCCTATACAATGATGTCACACTCCCTCCCCTATACCATGACGTCACACTCCTCTCCCCTAATAAAATGATGTCACACTCCCTCCCCTATCCCATGACGTCACACTCCCTCCCTTTATACCATGACGTCACATTCCCTCCCTAATCCCATGACTTTACCCCTCTCCCCCACAACACATGACGTCACAGCCTCTCCCCACGGCCATGACGTCACAGTCGCGAGGGTCACGCCACCGTAGCCTCCAGTGACTGGCCCCGCCCCGCCCCGCCCCGTCCCCTCGTGGGGAACACCCCTGATGCGCCCCTGGATCCCCCTCCTCCTCCCCTCCCTTCCCCTCTCCTCCCCTCCCTTAAAAAAAACACCCTCCCCACAACACCCCGCCCATCCCTCCCTAGACGCCCCCCTAACACCCCCTCCCCCACCAATCAAACCCTCCACCTGGCCATGTGACGGAGCGGCTGGCCCGTAACACACACACACACACACACACACACACACACACACACACACACACACACACACACACACACACACACATACACACACACACACACACACACACATACACACACACACACACACACACACACACACACACACACACATACACACACACACACACACACACACACATACACACACACACACACACACATACACACACACACACACACACACACACACACACACACATACACACACACGTCCCTCTCCCCCGCCCCCAGTTCGAACCTGGGGGAGGGGGGAGGGAGGGGAGGACGCTCATACGTGAAGGGGGTCTCCGTGGTTCAGTGGTCAGTGGTGCGACCCCCATCTAACGGGTCCGGGTTAGAATCCCAAGGACGGAAGGGGTCGGCAAACAAGGTCACACCCTGCCATCAGCCAAGGTCACACTCTGCCATCAGCCAAGGTCACATTCTGCCATCAGCCAAGGTCACATTCTGCCATCAGCCAAGGTCACATTCTGCCATCAGCCAAGGTCACATTCTGCCATCAGCCAAGGTCACATTCTGCCATCAGCCAAGGTCACACTCTGCCATCAGCCAAGGTCACACTCTGCCATCAGCCAAGGTCACACTCTGCCATCAGCCAAGGTCACACTCTGCCATCAGCCAAGGTCACACTCTGCCATCAGCCAAGGTCACACTCTGCCATCAGCCAAGGTCACACTCTGCCATCAGCCAAGGTCACACTCTGCCATCAGCCCAAGGTCACACTCTGCCATCAGCCAAGGTCACACTCTGCCATCAGCCAAGGTCACACTCTGCCATCAGCCAAGGTCACACTCTGCCATCAGCCAAGGTCACACTCTGCCATCAGCCAAGGTCACACTCTGCCATCAGCCAAGGTCACATTCTGCCATCAGCCAAGGTCACACTCTGCCATCAGCCAAGGTCACACTCTGCCATCAGCCAAGGTCACACTCTGCCATCAGCCAAGGTCACACTCTGCCATCAGCCAAGGTCACATTCTGCCATCAGCCAAGGTCACACTCTGCCATCAGCCAAGGTCACACTGCCATCAGCCAAGGTCACTGTCTGTCTCAGAAGCCAGGGTCACTGTCCCAGGAGCTTGGGGGGGAGGGGGTCACTGGCATGGCAGCTAGGGGCATTGTCCTAGCAGCCAGGGTCAATGTCCTAGCAGCTAGGGGGCCCACTGTCCCAGTTGCCAGGGGGTCACGATCCTAGCAGTCAGGGTCACCGACCCTCGTGGACAAGGTCACTGTCCCTAGCAAACCAGGGTCGCTGTGCCCCAGCAGCAAGGGCCGACGTCCCAGCGCCTACAGCCGCCGTCCTAGCAACTAGAGCCATAGTCCTAGCAGCCTCAACCAACATCCCAGCAACTAGAGCCATAGTCCTAGCAGCCTCAACCAACGCCCCAGCAGCTGGAGCCACCGTCCTAGCACTCAGGGATCACTGTTCTAGCAGTCACAGCCACCGTCCCAGCAGCTAAGGCCATCGTCCTAGCAGCCAGAGCCAACGTCCCAGCAGCCAGGGGGGGGTCAATGTCCCAGCAGCCAGGGGGGGGTCAATGTCCCAGCAGCCAGTGCCACCGCCCCAGCAGCTAGGGCCATCGTCCTAGCAGCCAGTGCCACCGTCCCAGCAGCTAGGCTAACCGTCCCCCTAGGAGAGGCAGGCAGGCAGCCAGCCAAGCCCGGTCCACCGGCTTGTTAGGGTCAGCGTCCGGCACGCCACGCCCAGGTGCGTGCGTGCGCGCGCGCGTGTGTGTGTACAGGGCAGACCACGTGCAGCAACACACACACACACACACACACACACAACCCCCCACCCCCTTGACATTCACCTTCCCCTCTCCCTCCTCCTCCTCCTCCTCCTCCTCCCCTCTCTCTCCCCTCGGCTGCCCCCGCCTTAAGCCCTCATCCCCAGCCCTCACCTGTCGCCTCATGACCCCTCCCTCCCTCACACATACACACACACACACACACACACGCACACGCCCTTCGCAATGGCTGTTTCCCGTCTCCCACGCCCCTCAACCCAAGCCGGCGGCTTCACCCCCCCTCTAAACCCCTTCTCTCTCTCTCTCTCTCTCCCCCTCCACACACACACACACACACACACACACACACACACACACACACAGACACAAACACGCTTCACGCGCCCCGACACAGCACACCCCCCCCCCCCGCCCCCCACGTCACCCCCTTCGTCGCCAGCGATTATGAGTCAGCTTGCTGGCGGAGGGGGCGTGGGGAGGAGGGGGAGGAGGGGGCGGCGGAGAGGAGGAGGAGGAGGAGGAGGAGGAAAGGGGGAGGAGGTGGGAGGGTGTCCGTCCGTCCGTCCGTCTCTACCACCACCCGACCCTCACCCTCCCTCCTCCCCCTCGTACGGCGCCGCCGAAACCAGGGGAGCGCCGCCCCCCAGATCCGGGGTCGGTGTTAGTCGTGCATGTGATGGTGCTGCGCGTCGGGGGCAAGCGGGTCCCGCGGTGACGACGACGACGACGACGGAGGCGACGACGAAGGAGGCGCTACACTACCGAAGGTGCTGCCCGACGATGAATGACCCCCCCCTACTGTTGCTTACGATGGGGCGCCCCCGCGCGCCCTTCGGTGGCGCGCGGGGGCGGGGAGGGCGCTCCTGAAGAAGGTGGTGTATGCGAGGATCCCCTCGTAAGGGCGCAGGGGGGGCGGTTTACATGAAGGTGGTGTTTGTTTCCCCGTTTACCCCTAAGGGCGCGGGGCTACTGAAGGAGGTGTTCCTCCCGATGACCCCTAAGGGCGCGGGGCTACTGAAGAAGGCGTTCCTCCCGATGCCCCAAGGGCGCGGGGCTACTGAAGAAGGCGTTCCTCCCGATGACTCCAAGGGCGCGGGGCTACTGAAGAAGGTGTCCCTTCCAACGACCCCAAGAAAACGCTGCACCTGACGACCTCAGCGAAGGGCGCAGGACTCCTGGAGAAGGTGACCCATGGTGATGAAGGCCGTACTTCTTCACCCTCTGAAACCGGGTCCCGCCACTGCCGCTACTGACCTTGCTATACACGGAACTCCTCCTGGACCAGAGACCTCTGGTGTCGCTCCTGAGGGAGATGCTACTGCTCCTGGAGGTCATGCTGCTCTAGCTTCGGAAGGTCATGCTACTGCTCCTGGAGGTCATGCTACTGCTCCTGGAGGTCATGCTACTGCTCCTGGAGGTCATGCTACTGCTCCTGGAAGTCATGCACTGCTCCTGGAAGTCATGCACTGCTCCTGGAGGTCATGCTACTGCTCCTGGAGGTCATGCTACTGCTCCTGGAAGTCATGCTACTGCTCCCTGGAGGTAATGCTACTGCTCCCTGGAGGTCATGCTACTGCTCCTGGAGGTCATGCTACTGCTCCTGGAGGTCATGCACTGCTCCTGGAAGTCATGCACTGCTCCTGGAGGTCATGCTACTGCTCCTGGAGGTCATGCTACTGCTCCTGGAGGTCATGCTACTGCTCCTGGAAGTCATGCTACTGCTCCCTGGAGGTAATGCTACTGCTCCTGGAGGTCATGCTACTGCTCCTGGAGGTCATGCTACTGCTCCTGGAGGTCATGCTACTGCTCCTGGAGGTAATGCTACTGCTCCCTGGAGGTCATGCTACTGCTCCTGGAGGTCATGCTACTGCTCCTGGAGGTCATGCACTGCTCCTGGAGGTCATGCTACTGCTCCTGGAGGTCATGTTACTGCTCCTGGAGGTCATGTTACTGCTCCTGGAGGTCATGCACTGCTCTTGGAGGTCATGCACTGCTCTTGGAGGTCATGCACTGCTCTTGGAGGTCATGCACTGCTCTTGGAGGTCATGTTACTGCTCCTGGAGGTCATGCTACTGCTCCTGGAGGTCATGTTACTGCTCCTGGAGGTCATGTTACTGCTCCTGGAGGTCATGTTACTGCTCCTGGAGGTCATGCACTGCTCCTGGAGGTCATGCACTGCTCCTGGAGGTCATGCTACTGCTCCTGGAGGTCATGCTCCTGCCAAGGACGTCACTTCCCCCAGCAGGTGCTACAGCTCCTGAAGATGCTCCTCCAGGCGACAATGGACGTCCCGTTCCTCCACAGGGGCGTTTGCGGCCCCCTGAGGCTGGTTCGTGTTCCCTGGGGATGCTGCTGCCGCCGTGCCCCCTGGGGGGGTTGGGGTGGTTGCCCCGTGTTCCTTAAGGGAGCTGCTGCTGACCGTAGCGCACACACACACACACACACACACACTGAAGCAGTGAGGCAACACCACGGTCTTCAGCGGCAACGGCTTCAGTGGCGTGTGCGTGGGCGCGTGTGTGTGCGTGGGCGTGTGTGTGTGTGTGGGCGTGTGTGTCGAACCCTGCAGGAGCACCAGGGAGCGCGGGAGATGGATGGAGGAACGCCCGTCTCGCGTGGGAACACGGTAACACCACAGTGATGATCAGTAGGGGAAGAAGAAGTCTCACTGCAAACAGTGTTATGTCATCGAGTCACTGTTCACAGCAACAAGTGGAGGGAGTTTTTAGTCACTGCTGAGATGGCCACTGTGAACAGGTGTGGCAACAGGGGGTCGTGTGCTCAGCGAGGGAATCACTGTCGGCAGGCTAACAAGCGGGTGGAACTACCCCTCAGACAAGCCAATCACACACACACACACACACACACACACACACACACACACACACGAGTCACACTTGAACTGCTTCGCAAGTTCAAGTACGAAGCAGCGACACTCCCACTGCTTCCGAAGCCCCGAAAACCTTGAAAGGACATCAGAAAACTACGAAATGTATATATATGTATATAATATATATATATGTATATATGTATGTGTGATTAAGTTGAATTACATATGCCACTGTGAGTGTATCAGTGTGGTGTGTGGGTGGAAACAAGTGGTCGTGTGGTTTGTGTCTGATCAGTGGAGCGCCACTGTCTCGTTCTTCGGGGCTTCGAACGAGGAAGTGGGCCCACAAGGGGCCCCACGGGGCCGATGGGGGGGCCCTACCTCGTGCACCACCGCCTCACCAGCCCTCGGGCAAATGAAGTTGTCATCTGTGGATTTATATGTTGTTGCCACTGCTCAACGCACACACACACACACACACACACACTCACACACACACACACTCACACACATATACTGTTCGCTGAGGTGTATATATATATATATATATATATATATATATATATATATATATACATGAGGTTAAGAGAAATATGGGGGGGCAGGACGAGCGCAGAACACCCCCTTCCCTCACCCTCCCCCCTTTCCTCCTCTCCCTGCGAATCGCAAACTCGCCATCAAACACACATAGACGCAAGTGCGTATATACATATGCGTACAGATCAATAGACAGAGCTGAAGGTAAGGCTACATGTATTATTGATCATGGCTTTAGGAAGGGGGAGGGAAGAGGAGGGAAGGAAGAGGGGGGGAAGAGTTGCTTAGGGAGGGGGGAGGGTTGCTTGGTTGTACCTCCTACATCTGAGGGGGAGGGGGAAGGAGTGGAGGGGGAGGGAGGGAGAGAGGGAGGGGGTGGGTGGGGGATGGGTGTTGTTAGTGGAGGGCGTGGGGGAGGGAAGGAGGGAGGAGGATGGGTGGGTTGTTGCTGTTGGCGAAAACTTCCATGTGGATTGGAGTTATTTCCCCTCCCTCCCCTCCCCATGAGGCGGGGGGGGGGGGAAGTCATGTTGGTCCCCGTCGTAGCACGCGTTCTTGTCCGCACCTCCTCCCCACCACGTCCCGCTGGTGGTCGATATGGCGGCAGGGGAATCGAACCCCCTGACGAACGAACGAGCCCTTCACACACACTCCCCCCACCTACCCCGCCAAACACAATGCTCCCCCTCCCCCGCCCCTCCCCTCCTCCACCAATCCCCTAACCTAACCAACCAAACCTCCCCTTCCCCTTCCCCCCCACCACCAAACTCTCTGATTCCCTACCTACCCCACTCTCTCTCTCTCTCTCTCTCTCTCTCTCTCTCTCAACCCGCCGGACACGCTGCATTCCTGAGTGTTGGTGGGGGGGGAGAGAGAGGGGGAGGGGGAAGGGGGGAGGATATGAAAGGGGTGGAGGGGTGGAGGGAAGGAGGGAGGGAGGGAGGAGGGGAGTTCCTGGCGGTGTCGTGGGGATGGAGGGATGGAAGGGAGGGGAAGGAGGAGGGATGGAGGGGTGGGGGGAGGGAGGGAGCAGGAAGGGAAAGGGGTGTGTTGATGGGAGAGGGGGATTCGCGACCCGTCACCGCCACCATCACCATCTCCGTTCCGTCGCGAAGCTCAGGAGGTCGTAAGGCTCGGCTGCGACGGTCGCACCCTCCGACGGACGGACGGACGTCGCAAGGGATAAGACTTTCCCCCGAACGACTCTTTTCCCCCCTCCCCTCCCCCCTTCCCCCACAGTCCCTGGACGTCGTACGACAGTCGTAAGGTCCGACCGACGCACACGTCAACCCGTTACGTTCAAACAACAACTCCCCCCTACCCCCCTTCACCCCCCTCCGTCTTCCGTCACTGGGGGGGGGGGACGCACGACAGTCGTCACCTCGTTAAACCAACCTTCCGTCACCAGACCCGACAATCGCAAGTTGAATAAAGAAAAAGAAAAAAAAAAACGTAATAGAAGATATATATATAAACTCCGTCCCTGATCTCATGTCGCTACTGCAGGGGGAGAGGGTTCAGGGAGGGGAGGGGTGTGTGTTTGGGGGGGGGTGGGGGGAGGGGTGTGTGTCGGGTGTGTGTGTGTGTGTGTGTGTGTGTGTGTTGGGGGGGGAGGAGGGGGAACAGTCGAATGACTCAGAGTTAAAACCCCTGCCACCCCCCCCTTCCCCCCCCCTCCGGTCTCTCTGGCGACTGCAAGAATAATGCATCTCCTACGTACATCACATTTACTACAACCAAACCCGAACAAAGCTCCCTCTCTCTCTCTCTCTCTCTCTCTCTCTCTCTCTCTCTCTCTCTCTCTCTCTCGTTGCCTCGTCTATATGTCTATTCATTATACATCTCTAACTTCATTTCTTTTTTAATATCTTTTAATCATCTCTCTCTCTCTCTCTCTCTCTCTCTCTCTCTCTCTCTCTCTCTCTCTCTCTCTCTCTCTATCTCTCGTTGCCTCGTCTACGTATTCCCTTCATCATCCATCTCCAAGTTCATCATTCACGGATGGGCTGACCCTTGTTAACCTTGGGGTTGGGGGGGGGATGTCGTAGCCACAGCTAGGGAGAATATGTGTGGCACAGAAGGTCTGAGAATGTGTGTGGCACAGAAGGTGTGAGACACAGTGGTGTACACACACACACTGCTCCCCTACGAAGACTCTTGGGTTTCAATAGAGCCACACTAAAGATAAGATAAGATAAGACAAGATAAGACAAGACAAGACAAGACAAGATAAGATAAGAAAGATAAGATAAGACAAGACCAGATAAGACGAGAGGATAAGACAAGATTATGTTTTCATTGACAAGATAAGACATGATAAGACAAGATAAGATAAGACGAGAGGATAAGACAAGATTATGTTTTCATGGATAAGATAAGACATGATACGATAAGATAAGACAAGATAAGACAAGACGAGATAAGACGAGAGGATAAGACAAGATGATGTTTTCACTGATAAGATAAGACATGATAAGATAAGACAAGACGAGAGGATAAGACAAGATTATGTTTTCATGGATAAGATAAGACATGATACGATAAGATAAGACAAGATAAGACAAGACGAGATAAGACGAGAGGATAAGACAAGATTATGTTTTCATTGATAAGATAAGACATGATAAGATAAGATAAGACAAGATTATGTTTTCATTGATAAGATAAGACAAGACGAGAGGATAAGACAAGATAAGACAAGACGAGATTAAGACGAGAGGATAAGACAAGATAAGACAAGACGAGAGGATAAGACAAGATGATGTTTTCACTGATAAGATAAGACAAGACGAGATAAGACGAGAGGATAAGACAAGATAAGACAAGACGAGATAAGACGAGAGGATAAGACAAGATAAGATAAGACAAGACGAGAGGATAAGACAAGATGATGTTTTCACTGATAAGATAAGACAAGACGAGAGGATAAGACAAGATGATGTTTTCACTGATAAGATAAGACAAGACGAGAGGATAAGACAAGATTATGTTTTCATTGATAAGATAAGACAAGACGAGATAAGACGAGAGGATAAGACAAGATTATGTTTTCATTGATAAGATAAGACAAGATTATGTTTTCATTGATAAGATAAGACAAGACGAGATAAGACGAGAGGATAAGACAAGATAAGACAAGACGAGAGGATAAGACAAGATAAGACAAGACGAGATAAGACGAGAGGATAAGACAAGATAAGACAAGACGAGAGGATAAGACAAGATAAGACAAGACGAGATAAGACGAGAGGATAAGACAAGATAAGACAAGACGAGATAAGACGAGAGGATAAGACAAGATGATGTTTTCACTGATAAGATAAGACAAGATTATGTTTTCATTGATAAGATAAGACAAGACGAGAGGATAAGACAAGATGATGTTTTCACTGATAAGATAAGACAAGACGAGAGGATAAGACAAGATGATGTTTTCACTGATAAGATAAGACATGATACGATAAGATAAGACAAGACGAGATAAGACGAGAGGATAAGACAAGATTATGTTTTCATTGATAAGATAAGACATGATACGATAAGATAAGACAAGACGAGAGGATAAGACAAGATAAGACAAGACGAGATAAGACGAGAGGATAAGACAAGATTATGTTTTCATTGATAAGATAAGACAAGATAAGACAAGACGAGAGGATAAGACAAGATAAGATAAGACAAGATAAGACAAGACGAGAGGATAAGACAAGATTATGTTTTCATTGATAAGATAAGACATGATACGATAAGATAAGACAAGACGAGAGGATAAGACAAGATTATGTTTTCATTGATAAGATAAGACATGATACGATAAGATAAGACAAGATTATGTTTTCATTGATAAGATAAGACATGATACGATAAGATAAGACAAGACGAGAGGATAAGACAAGATAAGATAAGACAAGACGAGAGGATAAGACAAGATAAGACAAGACGAGATAAGACGAGAGGATAAGACAAGATAAGATAAGACAAGACGAGATAAGACGAGAGGATAAGACAAGATGATGTTTTCACTGATAAGATAAGACATGATACGATAAGATAAGACAAGACGAGAGGATAAGACAAGATTATGTTTTCATTGATAAGATAAGACAAGACGAGATAAGACGAGAGGATAAGACAAGATAAGACAAGACGAGATAAGACGAGAGGATAAGACAAGATTATGTTTTCATGGATAAGATAAGACATGATACGATAAGATAAGACAAGACGAGAGGATAAGACAAGATTATGTTTTCATTGATAAGATAAGACAAGATTATGTTTTCATTGATAAGATAAGACAAGACGAGATAAGACGAGAGGATAAGACAAGATTATGTTTTCATGGATAAGATAAGACATGATACGATAAGATAAGACAAGACGAGATAAGACGAGAGGATAAGACAAGATGATGTTTTCACTGATAAGATAAGACAAGACGAGATAAGACGAGAGGATAAGACAAGATTATGTTTTCATGGATAAGATAAGACATGATACGATAAGATAAGACAAGACGAGAGGATAAGACAAGATGATGTTTTCACTGATAAGATAAGACATGATACGATAAGATAAGACAAGACGAGAGGATAAGACAAGATAAGACAAGACGAGATAAGACGAGAGGATAAGACAAGATGATGTTTTCACTGATAAGATAAGACAAGACGAGATAAGACGAGAGGATAAGACAAGATTATGTTTTCATGGATAAGATAAGACATGATACGATAAGATAAGACAAGATAAGATAAGACGAGAGGATAAGACAAGATTATGTTTTCATGGATAAGATAAGACATGATACGATAAGATAAGACAAGACGAGAGGATAAGACAAGATTATGTTTTCATTGATAAGATAAGACATGATACGATAAGATAAGACAAGATTATGTTTTCATTGATAAGATAAGACAAGATAAGATAAGACAAGATAAGACAAGACGAGATAAGACGAGAGGATAAGACAAGATTATGTTTTCATTGATAAGATAAGACATGATAAGATAAGATAAGACAAGATAAGATAAGACAAGATTATGTTTTCATTGATAAGATAAGACAAGACGAGAGGATAAGACAAGATGATGTTTTCACTGATAAGATAAGACAAGATAAGACAAGACGAGATAAGACGAGAGGATAAGACAAGATAAGACAAGACGAGAGGATAAGACAAGATAAGACAAGACGAGATAAGACGAGAGGATAAGACAAGATTATGTTTTCATTGATAAGATAAGACAAGACGAGATAAGACGAGAGGATAAGACAAGATTATGTTTTCATGTCCCGTGTTAGCGAGGTAGCGCAAGGAAACAGACGAAAGAATGGCCCAACCCACCCACATACATATGAACATACATACACGTCCACACACGTACATATACACACCTATACATTTCAACGTATACATACATACATATACACAGACATATACATATATACACATGTACATGATTCATACTTGCTGCCTTTATTCATTCCCGTCGCCACCTCGCCACACAATTAGTCGGTTCTCATGTACCTACAACCCCCACCCAACCCACACTTGTTGTTGTAACCACCACAGCTTCCCAGCTACGTACCGGAGGGTTGGAGGAGAGAGAGAGGAGAGAGAGAGAGAGAGAGAGAGAGAGAGAGAGAGAGAGAGAGAGAGAGAGAGAGAGAGAGGAGTTCGGAGGGCCTGATGATGATGATGATGATGAAGAGGGGCGTTCCCTTCCCTTCTTCGTCCGTGCCTCCTCCGTCTGGTGTCCGGACCCCACACGCCCGGCGTAGGATTCCCTCCAAGGGTGAGCAGGAGGGAGGGTGAGGTGAGGGGGGGCGGCCGTGGGCAGGGAGCGCATTTCCTCCCAGCAGGCGGGCGGGCAGGGAGGGAGGGAGGGAGCGATTTCATCCCACGACGGGACGACCTTACGTACGAAACGGGGCCATCCACGACCGGACGACCTTACGTACGAACGTGTCCCTTTTCGTTCGTGCTGTCTCGGTGCGTCATCCTTCCGTTCGTGATATCCTTCGTGCGAACGAAGCCGCAGGACGAGGGGGATGATACGTGCGCTCCTGCAGGGACGCGGGGGATGATACGTGCGCTCCTGCAGGACGCGGGAGATAATACGCTGCGCTCCTGCAGGACGCGGGGATGTTAGTGCGCTCCTGCAGGATGCGGGGATGTTACGTGCGCTCCTGCAGGATGCGGGGATGTTAGTGCGCTCCTGCAGGATGCGGGGGATGATACGTGCGCTCCTGCAGGACGCGGGGGATGATACGTGCGCTCCTGCAGGATGCGGGGATGACACGCACGCTCCTGCAGGACGCGGGGGATGTTACGTGCGCTCCTGCAGGACGCGGGGGATGATGATACGTGCGCTCTTACACACACACACACACACACACAATCCAGCCCGCCTGCCCCGCCGCCCCCCGCTCCCACGTGGGCGAGGCCACAAGAGTTACGCAAAATACAGCTACCAGTTATCCATTACAGTAACCCAGCTACAGAATCAGCGGCGTGTTGGCCATATGGGTCAGGGCAGCGCCTTGGGCCTGTGTTGAAAAGCAGTCCAGAAGTGGACGACTTTAACAAGATGTGAGACGAAATTGTTGCGAAGCTTGAAATAAATATCTATCTATATCTATATCTTGGAAGTGCTTGATAAAGAGTATCGGAAGTGGAGGAGAAGCTGAAAGACGAGTCGCGCGTGATTTGAGGAAGTGTTTTGTGTGGGAAGTGAGGAAAAAAAAAAAAATATAGATAGATACATATGTATTTATATCTGTGAAGTGTAGAGAGCGAGAGGTGTCCTGTGTTGAAATTTCCCCTCCCTCTCCCCTCCTCCCCCCCCCCCCCAAGCTCAAGTTGGAAAATCAGCGTGATAGGTGTGTGTGTGGGGGGAGGGAGGGAGGGAGGGAGGGAGTGGAGGGAGTGGAGGGAGGGTGGTGGAGAGGAGGGCCACCACCACCACCAGTCTAGCTGTGGTGTTGGTGCCGTAAGGAGGGGAGCTGTGACTTTCCCCGTCACGCCCCTGGGATTGGTCCGTCCTAAGACAAGGGCCCCCTAGTGCCGGGTCCTCCTTCGTCAGGGCCCAGGGACAGGCCCGTCCTAAGACAAGGAACGGGCTCCAGTGCCGGGTCCTCCTCCTTCGTCAGGCCCCAGGGACAGGCCCGTCCTAAGACAAGGGGCCCCCCAGTGCCGGGTCCTCCTCCTTCGTCAGGCCCCAGGGACAGGCCCGTCCTAAGACAAGGGCCGGACCGCCAGTGCCGGGTCCTCCTCCTTCGTCAGGCCCCAGGAACAGGCCCGTCCTAAGACAAGGGCCGGGCCCCAGTGCCGGGTCCTCCTCCTTCGTCAGGCCCCAGGGACAGGCCCGTCCTAAGACAAGGGCCGGACCGGCCCCCAGTGCCGGGTCCTCCTCCTTCGTCAGGGCCCTGGGACTGGCCCGTCCAGAGACAAGGGCGCCGCGCCGGGCTGACGGACACCTGGTCGACCATACAGTGTTCGAACCTCCTCCTCCTTCAACATCACATCCCAGGCGCCCCCCCTCCACACCCTCACCCTAACTCCCCCCCTACGTTCCCCTCACCTGCCTCGACCTCCTTCCATCCCTTCCCCCCCAACCACCATCTACCATCCACCCCCAACCACCATCTACCATCCACCCCAACCACCATCTACCATCCTCCCCCCCCCCCCCCCCCCCCCGCCCCAACCAGTCCCACCTACCACACAACCTTCCTCCCCCCCCTCCCCCCTTCCCACGGCCAAGCCCTCCTCCGTACCCATCCCGATCCCCACACCATATACTCCTGTCTTTATCTACTCTCTCTCTCTCTCTCTCTCTCTCTCTCTCTCTCTCTCTCTCTCTCTCTCTCTCTCTCTCTCCATCTTCCACCACCCATACTTCACGCAGTCAGCACAATTACCCCTTCCTCCCCCTATCCACTCCCTCATCCTACCCAGTCCTATCACCATCCCCTCCCTCCCCCCCCTTCCCTCCCTCTCCCCTCTCCCCTTACGTCATCGGCGGGAACACCTGGCGACCATGAGGCATTCTATTAAGTGTGAGAGTAAGTGTCACTTGCAAGTTGTCGTCACAAACACTTGTTTTCCCCTCACTAATGGGAGGGGAGGAGGGGGTGTGTGGAGGGGAGGGAGTAGGGTGTGTGGTGGGACTTTGGGGTGGGGGGTGCGTGGGATTACCCTGGGGGGGAAGGGGGAAGGGGGAGGGGGTGAGGCGGTGTGGGAGGAGGGGGTGGATGTGTCATCCTGTCCTGTGTGTGTGTGTGTGTGTGTGTGTGTGTGTGTGTGTGTGTGTGTCTATGCTCTGCCATTTACCCTTCCCCCCTTACCTCCACATGCTCTACCATCTACCCTACACCCCCCCTCTCCTTCCACATGCTCTACCATCTACCCTTCCCCTCTCCTTCCACATGCTCTACCATCTACCCTTCCCCTTCCTCCACATACTCTACTAATTACCCTTTCTCCCTCCCTCCATATACTCTACCGTCTACCCTTCCTGCACATACTCTACCATCTACCCTTTCCCCCCCTTCCTCCATATACTCTACCACCTACCCTCCCTGCACATACTCTACCATCTACCCTCCCCCTCTCCTTCCACATGCTCTACAATCTACCCTCCCATCCCTTCACAAGCTCTACCATCTACCCTTTCCCCCCCCCCTTCCCTCCACATGCTCTACCCTCTACCCCTCTCCCTACATACTCTACCATCAACCCTACCCCCCCCTCCCTTTCCTTCCCTCTCCCACATCGGACCTTCTCACGGCTCGACATCCAAACCCCCAAACTCCCGTGTGTGCGCGTGTATCAGCTTGTAACACGGCTATCGAAAGTCGGTTCCATCATCAGGTTTGGACAAGAAACGTCGCCTCCCTCTCTCCTTCCCTCCCTCACCTCCATCCATCACCTCCCCCTCCCCCCCTCTATGAGTCTATCGTCGTCGCATCCCCCCCCCTCCTCTCCCCCACCCATCCTCTCCCCCCCGTATATCTGGGGGGTAGAGGGGGGTGGGGAGGGGGAGGGGGGTTGGACGATATCCTCTTACTGAGAAGAGTTGGCGAAGAACTCGTCCCTCTTCCCCCCTTCCCCCGTATCTACAGCGGCGTCTCATGGGGAGAATCAAACTCTCTCTCTCTCTCTCTCTCTCTCTCTCTCTCTCTCTCTCTCTCTCTCTCTCTCTCTCTCTCTTTATGCACAGCACTGCACAAAGCGTCCAGGGAAGTGCAGTGATCCCACAATACCACAGTGAGCCGGTGTTAACGGATCATAACCAATAAATAAATGTGTCTTGCGGGGGTTTTGTGAACAGGGGTTCCAGTCTTGCTGGTGGAATGTGAATAAGCTATAGATGACTTAATTAACTATAGATGACAAAATAACAAAAGATGGGGGAGTGTAAATAAGCTATAGATGACTTAACTAACTATAAATGACAAAATAACAAAAATGGGGGAGTGTAAATAAGCTATAGATGACTAAACTAACTATAAATGACAAAATAACAAAAGATGGGGGAGTGTAAATAAGCTATAGATGACTTAACTAACTATAAATGACAAAATAACAAAAGATGGGGGAGTGTAAATAAGCTATAGATGACTAAACTAACTATAAATGACAAAATAACAAAAGATGGGGGAGTGTAAATAAGCTATAGATGACTAAACTAACTATAAATGACAAAATAACAAAAGATGGGGGAGAGCAAATAAGCTATAGATGACTTAACTAACTATAGATGACAAAATAACAAAAGATAGGGAAATGTAATTAAGCTATAGATTACTTAACTAACAATAGATGACAAAATAACAACAGATGATGGAGCATATAAGCTATAGATGACATAAAATATAAATGACAAAATAACAAAAGATGGTGTAATGTATAAGCTATAGATGACAAAAATATAAATGACAAAATAACAGGAGGACTGTAAAAGGATGTCATATCAAAATGTTAACACGCGATTTTTCCTTTTACATTTACGCTGTTGGTGGGGATAGGGGAGAAAGAATACTTCCCACGTATTCCCTGCGTGTCGTAGAAGGCGACTAAAAGGGAAGGGAGCGGGGGGGCTGGAAATCCTCCCCTCTCGTTTTTAGTTTTCCAAAAGAAGGAACAGAGAAGGGGGCCAAGTGAGGATTTTCCCCCAAAGGCTCAGTCCTCTATTCTTAACGCTACCTCACTAACGTGGGAAATGGCGAATAGTATGAATATATATATATATATATATATATATATATATATATATATATATATATATATATATATACATAGAGAGAGAGAGAGAGAGAGAGAGAGAGAGAGAGAGAGAGAGAGAGAGAGAGAGAGAGAGAGAGAGATACATACATACATAAATATAGATAGATAAAGACAGACAGATAGATAGACAAGCTGAAACACCTGCACAAGGACAAGGAAAACACGGGGAAATCCTGGGCGCTTTCGTGTATTACCACATCATCAGAGGACTATGTTCGAGACGGGGAAAACACACAGACGTAATAGAATGGGGTCAAGCGACCTTGGGCAAGGGTCAAAATTGTCGCAGCTGTGCTCATACGAGTTACGATCGCCATGGGCGCCCACCATCCGTCGTGATGTAGGATCGTACCGTCGCGTTCTAGGATCGTATAGTCGTGATGTAGGATCGTACCGTCGAGTTCTAGGATCGTATAGTCGTGATGTAGGATCGTACCGTCGTGCTCAGGGATCGTACCGTCGCACTCAAAGGTCGTACCGTCGCACTCAAAGGTCGTACCGTCGTACTCAAAGGTCGTACCGTCGTACGCAAAGGTCGTACCGTCGTACTCAAGGATCGTACGGTAAAATCGTATCGTAGAGTACCGTCGTACCGTGGTCTTCTGACTCTCGTACCTTTCCCCATGTTACCTCACGGCACCTGTGACTGACCCGGAGTTCGTGACCTGGAGAATATCGGCACCGCTTATATCAGAATATCTGTGCCACCTCAATTCAGAATATCGGATCGCCGCTTCATGTCGGAAGAATATCGGCACCGCTTCATATCAGAATATCTGTGCCACCTCAATTCAGAATATCGGATCGCCGCTTCATGTCGGAAGAATATCGGTACCGCTTCATGCCAGGAGAATATCGGTGCCGCTTCAATTCAGGATAATATCGGCACCGCTTCATAGCATGATATCGGTACCGCTTCATTTCAGCTGACTATCGGTGTCGCTTCAGTGGCACTATCAAGGAATGCAAGTGTTGAGTGCATTTCTAATGCAAGTGTTGAGTGCATTTCTAATGCAAGTGTTGAGTGCATTTCTAATGCAAGTGTTGAGTGCATTTCTAATGCAAGTGTTGAGTGCATTTCTAATGCAAGTGTTGAGTGCATTTCTAATACAAGTGTTGAGTGCATTTCTAATGCAAGTGTTGAGTGCATTTCTAATACAAGTGTTGAGTGCATTTCTAATGCAAGTGTTGAGTGCATTTCTAATACAAGTGTTGAGTGCATTT
>NC_092234.1:47048011-47065511 GCF_036320965.1 Panulirus ornatus | reverse complement strand
ACAACCCCATCCATAAACAAATTAAACAACCATGGAGACATCACACACCCCTGCCGCAAACCTACATTCACTGAGAACCAATCACTTTCCTCTCTTCCTACACGTACACATGCCTTACATCCTCGATAAAAACTTTTCACTGCTTCTAACAACTTGCCTCCCACACCATATATTCTTAATACCTTCCACAGAGCATCTCTATCAACTCTATCATATGCCTTCTCCAGATCCATAAATGCTACATACAAATCCATTTGCTTTTCTAAGTATTTCTCACATACATTCTTCAAAGCAAACACCTGATCCACACATCCTCTACCACTTCTGAAACCGCACTGCTCTTCCCCAATCTGATGCTCTGTACATGCCTTCACCCTCTCAATCAATACCCTCCCATATAATTTACCAGGAATACTCAACAAACTTATACCTCTGTAATTTGAGCACTCACTCTTATCCCCTTTGCCTTTGTACAATGGCACTATGCACGCATTCCGCCAATCCTCAGGCACCTCACCATGAGTCATACATACATTAAATAACCTTACCAACCAGTCAACAATACAGTCACCCCCTTTCTTAATAAATTCCACTGCAATACCATCCAAACCTGCTGCCTTGCCGGCTTTCATCTTCCGCAAAGCTTTTACTACCTCTTCTCTGTTTACCAAATCATTTTCCCTAACCCTCTCACTTTGCACACCACCTCGACCAAAACACCCTATATCTGCCACTCTGTCATCAGACACATTCAACAAACCTTCAAAATACTCATTCCATCTCCTTCTCACATCACCGCTACTTGTTATCACCTCCCCATTTACGCCCTTCACTGAAGTTCCCATTTGCTCCCTTGTCTTACGCACCCTATTTACCTCCTTCCAGAACATCTTTTTATTCTCCCTAAAATTTACTGATAGTCTCTCACCCCAACTCTCATTTGCCCTTTTTTTCACCTCTTGCACCTTTCTCTTGACCTCCTGTCTCTTTCTTTTATACTTCTCCCACTCAATTGCATTTTTTCCCTGCAAAAATCGTCCAAATGCCTCTCTCTTCTCTTTCACTAATACTCTTACTTCTTCATCCCACCACTCACTACCCTTTCTAAACAGCCCACCTCCCACTCTTCTCATGCCACAAGCATCTTTTGCGCAATCCATCACTGATTCCCTAAATACATCCCATTCCTCCCCCCACTCCCCTTACTTCCATTGTTCTCACCTTTTTCCATTCTGTACACAGTCTCTCCTGGTACTTCCCCACACAGGTCTCCTTCCCAAGCTCACTTACTCTCACCACCTTCTTCACCCCAACATTCACTCCTCTTTTCTGAAAACCCATACTAATCTTCACCTTAGCCTCCACAAGATAATGATCAGACATCCCTCCAGTTGCACCTCTCAGCACATTAACATCCAAAAGTCTCTCTTTCGCACGCCTGTCAATTAACACGTAATCCAATAACGCTCTCTGGCCATCTCTCCTACTTACATAAGTATACTTATGTATATCTCGCTTTTTAAACCAGGTATTCCCAATCATCAGTCCTTTTTCAGCACATAAATCTACAAGCTCTTCACCATTTCCATTTACAACACTGAACACCCCATGCATACCAATTATTCCCTCAACTGCCACATTACTCACCTTTGCATTCAAATCACCCATCACTATAACCCGGTCTCGTGCATCAAAACCGCTAACACACTCATTTAGCTGCTCCCAAAACACTTGCCTCTCATATATATATATATATATATATATATATATATATATATATATATATATATATATATATACATATATATATTCTTCCATTGTACTGGAGTGTCCTTGGGAGGGTCACCGAATCATACCTACCCCTTCTTGCCCCACCCACCCCGAAGTAATCAGTTACCCCACAAGCAGGCAGTATCGGCTGTGGTAACCGCCCCTCTGCACGTGGCTTTTATCGTCTGCCAATCGATACAACTCACATCTCCACTTGACTCACAGTTTAACCTTGCTGGGAAGAAGGCGTGCACCCACCCGCTGTCCCGCCCGCCTGTGTTGTGGGAGAAAATCACCCCTCCCTCCCTGAACCATGGTCCATATGGCACGTACTTCACCAATCTCCCTTTAAGGGGATGTATCATACGGTGCATACCTCCCCAATCTCCCTTTAAAGGGGGTGTATCATACGGTGCATACTTCCCAATCTCCCTCACCCCCCCTCTGAACCATCGTCCATATGGCACGTACTTCACCAATCTCCCTTTAAGGGGGTGTATCATACGGTACATACTACCCAAATCTCCCTTTAAGGGGGTGTATCATACGGTACATACTTCCCCAATCTCCCTTTAAAGGGGGTGTATCATACGGTGCATACTTCCCAATCTCCCTCACCCCCCTCTGAACCATGGTCCATATGGCACGTACTTCCCCAATCTCCCTTTGAGGGGGTGTATCATACGGTGCATACCACCCAATCTCCCTTTAAGGGGATGTATCATACGGTGCACACCTCCCAATCTCCCTTTAAGGGGATGTATCATACGGTGCATACTTCTCAAATCTCCCTTTAAGGGGATGTATCATACGGTGCATACTTCCCAAACCTCCCTCTACTTGATGTTCTGTAGGAGCGTACATCAATATCTCTCTTAAGTACAGATTGGGATCTTTTTTGACGTTGTAACTGTCTGATAATACGTACGTATATACGAGGGCATGAACGTACTTGTGTGGAGTGGTTCTAGCTCTGCGTCCTAACTTGACAGGGTGGAGTGTCGTAAGGCGGTCCGACTTGTAAACTGTCCCAGGCTAACTTCCAAACTTGACCCCTTCCTCATTGCCCGACGCCACAATGTTGCTTCACTTTCCCTCTTGTATGGGTTATTACATGATTTGGTTTCTGCACCCGAGAGCTGGCTGCTTGTGTGCCCCCCAATCCAACCACAAACCACTAGCTACACCACGCAATGCTCGGCAAGCTAATGTTGCTGCGCCATATTCCTTCCTTCCTTCCTTCACTTCCTTCATTCCTTCCTTCACTTCTTTAATTCCTTCCTTCATTCCTTCCTTCACTTCCTTCATTCCTTCCTTCACCCCTTCATTCCTTCCTTCACTTCATTCATTCATTCCTTCACTGCGTCTGGCCATACATACTTTAAAGGCATGACCCCCGCAGCGCACTCTGGGGGGACGACACCCATCTGTCACTCGTTATCACACGCCACACACACACACACACACACACACACACACACACACACACACACACACGACTTTGGAGTTTGGACAGTAACCTACCCCTATCCCCCTACCCTCCCCCCCTCATCCCCCCCGAGCCAGACAGACCCCTCACCCCTTCCCCCTTACCTACAACGACCCACTAACCCCCCAACCCAACCCCAACCCAACCCCACCTCACCTCACACACAACCCTCATGTAAGCTGATGCCACCGTTGTCATTCCTCATTCTTTCTCATGACCTTGCCATCACTTGTGTGAGAGAGAGAGAGAGAGAGAGAGAGAGAGAGAGAGAGAGAGAGAGAGAGAGAGAGAGAGAGAGAGAGAGAGAGATGTCTTTACTCGGACAAATGCCACTTTATGAGTTCTCCCCCTCCTCCCCCTTTTCCCCCTCCCTCCTTCCTTTCCCTGCTCACCTCCTCCGCCCCAACCCTCCCTCCCTCCTTCCCTCCCGCCACGGGTGTTGCGAGACGATGCGATGACCTGAGAGGAGGGCAGGGGCGTGAGGCGGATGACCTGTGAGGGAAGGAAGGAGAGACATGCATGAGGGAGGTGAATCTATGAGGAACGAGAGGCTTACATAGGAGGCAGGCCAGCAGGCAGGTTAGGTGGAGGGAGGGATAGAGGGAGGGAGTAGGGAGGGAGTGTGTGTGTATGTGTGTGTGTGTGTGTGTGTGTGGGTATGTGTGTGTGTGTGTGTGTGTGGGATCTCCCCTCCCCCGTCCACCATGATCCACCTCCACACCACACCATCACATCGCCTGCACCAACACACCACACCACCACCACCACCACACCGTGTCTCCCACACACCACACCACCACCACCACACCGTGGCTCCCACACCAACCCTGAGATGGTTTCGTCCCATTACTACGGGGGGGCTGAGGTTGTGACCTGGGAGAGGCTGACCCCCGCGGGGTCACTGGGTGGTCATGTTGGGGGAGGGGGGGTGGGGATGTGGGAGGTGTGGTTGCGTCTTGAGGGAGAGAGGGAGGGAGAGAGGGAGGGGAGCACAGAGTGGGGTGTGGGGCGGTCTTGTGTGTTTCTTGAGCACGACGGTACGACCCTTGAGCCCGAAGGTACGACCCTTGAGCACGACGGTACGACCCTTGAGCACGACGGTACGACCCTTGAGCACGACGGTACGACCCTTGAGCACGACGGTACGATCCTTGAGCACGACGGTACGACCCTTGAGCACGACGGTACGACCCTTGAGCACGACGGTACGATCCTTGAGCACGACGGTACGACCCTTGAGCACGACGGTACGACCCTTGAGCACGACGGTGTACGACCCTTGAGCACGACGGTACGACCCTTGAGCACGACGGTACGATCCTTGAGCACGACGGTACGACCCTTGAGCACGACGTACCGTCGTGCTCAAGGACCATAACGTTAACCTCTACTAGTCAGGTTAGGTTAGGTTAGGTTAGGTTAGGTTAGGTTAGGTTAGGTCACTGTGAGTGAGTGAGTAAGACCTACCCACCACTGTGAGTAACTATACTACCCACCACTGTGAGTGAGTGGGTGAGTGAGTAAGACCTACCCACCACAGTGAGTAAATATACTACCCACCACTGTGAGTGAGTGAGTAAGACCTACCCACCACTGTGAGTAAATATACTACCCATCACTGAGTAAGTGAGTGAGTGAGTAAGACCTACCCACCACTGTGAGTGAGTGAGTGAGTGAGTACTGACCTTCCTTTACGAGCGCTGAGTTAACCCCCTTCTCCCCTTCCCCTTCCTCCCCTCCGGTAGGTTAGGTTAGGTTAGGTTAGGTTACTGTGAGTGAGTGAGTAAGACCTATCCACCACTGTGAGTAAATATACTACCCATCACTGTGAGTGAGTGAGTGAGTGAGTAAGACCTACCCACCACTGTGAGTAAATATACTACCCACCATTGTGAGTGAGTGGGTGAGTGAGTAAGACTTACCCACCACTGTGAGTGAGTGGGTGAGTGAGTAAGACTTACCCACCACTGTGAGTGAGTGGGTGAGTGAGTAAGACCTACCCACCACAGTGAGTAAATATACTACCCACCACTGTGAGTGAGTGGGTGAGTGAGTAAGACCTACCCACCACTGTGAGTAACTATACTACCCACCATTGTGAGTGAGTGGGTGAGTGAGTAAGGCCTACCCACCACTGTGAGTAAATATACTACCCACCACTGTGAGTGAGTGGGTGAGTGAGTAAGACCTACCCACCACTGTGAGTAAGTATACTACCCATCACTGTGAGTGAGTGAGTGAGTACTGAGTAAGTATACTACTCACCACTGTGAGTGAGTGAATGAGTACTGAATAAGTATACTACTCACCACTGTAAGTATACTACCCACCACTGTGACTGAGTGAGTGAGTACTGAGTAAGTATACTACTCACCACTGTGAGTGAGTGAGTACTGACCTTCCTTTACGAGCGCTGAGTTAACCCCCTTCTCCCCTCCCCTTCCTCCCCTCAACAGGCCAGAGGAGCGGCAGCAGCGGGGAGAGCGAGGGCGGGGGGCCCGACCCCCCGAAGGAGACACCCCAGAACGGGCGAGCCTCCGGCACCCCGAGGGAGGAAGACTCATCCGACACCGACATGGAAATTAAGAGTCTCGACCTCACAGGTGAGTCATGACGGCTGTATTCATGAGTACGGGCGGGGGGGGTAGTACCGTAAGTGGGTCCTGATGGCTGTATTCATGAGTCTGGGGTGTCGTAAGTGAGTCTGGGGGCTCTTAAGTGAGTCTGGGGGCTTGTAAGTGAGTCTAGGGGCTCTTAAGTGAGTCTGGGGGCTCTTAAGTGAGTCTGGGGGCTCTTAAGTGAGTCTGGGGGCTCTTAAGTGAGTCTTGGTGGTTTACTGACGAGTCTGGCCCTCATAAGTGAGTCTTGATGGGTTTACTGGTGAGTATGAGCCTCACGAACGAGTCCTGATGAGTTCACTGATGAGTCTCAACACACATGAGTTTGACCTTCCACGCGTGAGTCTGAGTCTTGCTAGATTCACTCACGAGTATCAAACTCACATGTGGTTAGATGAGTCTCGTGATGAACCTGACCTCACAGGTGAGTATTGATGGGTTCACTGACCGAATGTTACCTTACACGTGAGTCCCGGTGAGTCTGCTGGTGAGTCAGACCTCATAGGTGAGTCTCCATGCGTTTGAATGATGAGTCCCAGCCTCACAGATGAGCCATGATGAGTTTAAGAGCCTGACTCACAGTCTGGGTCCTGATGAGTTCAAACTGTTGAATTCGAACTGAACTCATGACCCTCACACGTTAGTCTCATATGAGTCATATTATGAGTTCCCTCATAATGGGTCAGGTGTGTCAAGAGGCATGACGGGGTGGGTTGGGGTGGTGGGTGGTGGGTTGGAGGGTGGGGAGTGGGTGGGGTGTGGGAGGGTGGGGAGTGGGTGGGGGGTGGTGGGTGGGAGTGGGTGGGCGGTGGTGGGCGGGGGCCCCCACAGAGGTGGTTTGATAGGGCCATGTATTAAGCAATCTAAATGTGATTATTACGAAATGTATTACAATAAGCAATTAATTTTGTCCCCTCCATTGATTGCCATGTATATATATATATATACATATAAATATATATAAATTTTGTGTCATTGTTGAAAATAGGATGGGTTTGGGTGAGTTTTGGTTTACCCATTTCTTCTCACCTCTCTCTCTCTCTCTCTCCCTCCCTCCCTCCACCCTCCCACTCCTTCCCCCTTGCCGGCCCTGACGTGCGACGCGGCGCGTGCAGCGCGCGTGAGCCTACGGGATCGCCAGGGCACGCAGAGGGTGCGGCCCATGTCCTGGGAGGGAGAACTGTCAGACAACGACCTGACCAAGCAGGCTGTTACGGTAAGTGACCTACCTCTTCGCTACGCACACACTCCCCTTCACCACCCGACTAACTACATGAGGAGGACCCCATACCACGTCCTCCTCCTCCTCCTCTAACCCTCTACTCAAAGAACACCTTTTCCCCCCACTCCCGCGGTTCGAACCCAGGACAATTCTGGTTCTGGAAGACGTCCCTGATGAAGGAGAGGGCGCCCGCCTCACGAGGGGCCCCCCTTTTCCATGAGTTCGAAACCAAACCTTACCAAACTCCAACCCGATAAATGTATGCCATCAGATTTCGTCCCTCTGTTTTTAAGAGGGCTACACATACATATATTTCTTGTCTTGGGGGGGGATCGAACTCTTGGAAATTGACAATAATCCTACCCCCTAAACAGACCAGCAACAAGGATTCTCTAGGGTTCGAACCGATGGGGTAATCACTAGTTTTCAAGCCCCGCCCACTCCTGAGCGGCCAGCCAAGTCTGAGCAGCGAACACCCTCTCTGGAGGCGACGCAGATGCGCAGAACGAAAGGTGAGTTGTTCCAGTGTGATTTGTTCTTCTCCTGGTGCCAGGCTGACTTAGGTCACCGGTGACTGACTTAGGTCGTCCTCGGTGACTCAGGTCACTGGTGGCTGACTCAGGTCACCGGTGACTGACTTAGGTCGTCTTCGGTGACTCAGGTCACTGGTGGCTGACTTAGATCTTCCTAGGTGACTCAGGTCACTGGTGGCTGACTTAGGTCACCGGTGACTGACTTAGGTCGTCTCGGTGACTCAGGTCACTGGTGGCTGACTTAGGTCGTCTGTGGCTGACTTAGGTCACCGGTGTCTGACTCAGGCCTTCCTCGGTGACTCAGGTCACTGGTGGCTGACTCAGGTCACCGGCGTCTGACTCAGGTCGTCCCCGGTGACTGTGGGTAACCCCTTGGCTGACTCAGGTCACCGGTGGCTGACTCAGGTCATGGCCCTCCTCACCGGTGACTCACTGCAAGTCCCCGGTGACGGTCCCCTCTGACGTGAGTTGCAGGGGGGGGGGGCGCCACCGGCCGCCGCCCGTAGTGGCTGCTGCTACACCACTACACCAGAAAATAACCAAGAATTCAAAAGCAAAAAAGGAATAAAAGACAATTTATTTTGTCAAATCAATAAATAAACTTGGATAAAAAAAGTGAATTATATTTATATTTATCTGGCGTCATTCGCCACGATTCCAGAAATGACAACAGATTGGAATATATATATATATATATATATATATATATATATATATATATATATATATATATATATATATATATATATATATATATATATATATATTGGCAAACACAACATTGACAAAAAGGATTATTTTCCTTTTTCTTTTTGTATCTATCTATATCTCCCCTTCCCTCCCCCTCCACCACTATTTTGTGGTGGAGGAGGAGGAGGTGGAGGTGGAGGCGGGGGGCGAAGGAATGGGATAAAGTCTTGGGACGTCCACTGCGAAAATACAGCCCAGTGGTCGCGCACTCCCAAATCCCTTACACTGGATGTACGCAACTGAGACGAATCGCTTCCACTTCATACAAAACATTTTCTCCTCAGTTCCCATCGGCTTTAGCAGTGGCTGAACCTACGGTAAGAGATGGAGGGGGAGGTCTGGTTTTACGGTTCTGACTGTGTTATGAGATGAACGTTGTAGAGTCACCATATATCATCCATTATTATACGATACCACACAGTGTATATTACCACACGGTGTATATACACTGCGCCATTTAACACTGTGGGAGCTGTGCATCGCGTGGCCATAGCTGTGTGTGTGTGTGTTGTGTGTGCGTGTGTGTGTGTGTGTGTGTGTGTGTGTGTGTGTGTTGAGCGGAGGGGGTTAGTGTTTCGCTTCACTGGAGTGTTAACTTATAACACACTAGGCGGGGATGAGGGGAGGAGGAGGGAGGGAGGGAGGAGGTGGTGTTAAATGTACACACAGCTCGGTGTGGCGAGTTTGAAACACAGTGTTGTCGTGTTAGCTCACGACACGAGAGGAAAATGTTGCGTTGGGCTGACAACACAACACGACACTGTCTTGGGGGGGTTGGAGGGGAGGGAGGGGCTGGGCTGGTCGATGACGTCAATCTACGTCACGGCGTACAGTGACGTGTGCTTACGTCAGAGCAGCAGTGAATGGGTGGGGGGTGTCTCTTCTCCCCTCTCTGCGTACACCAGTGACGACGGGGGCTGGGGTGATCTGGGTGGGAGGGTGTGTTGGGGTGAGGTCACCTCACACGACAGACACTGCCGAGGGGAGGAGGCGACGAACCCTGGGGTTTGGGAGGGTCAACACGCCAGGTCACACACACTGTGTGTGTGTGTGTGTGTGTGGGTGAGATTGGACGCGGGCGGGCGGGCGGGCGGGCGACCTACCCACCCACACCCACACCTATCCTCCAGTGGTCACGTAAGTACTGGCTGGCCAGTACCAGCAATAAACGTCTTCAAAAGGCTCTTGGGTTAAAGGGAGGGAGGGAGGGAGGGAGGGAGAGAAGCGTGGGTGTGGGTGATGATATGTGTGTGTGGGGGGGAGGAGAGTGGGTGGAAGGGGGGGGCGAGTGTGTACACACACACACACATACACATACACACACACACATACACGGGTGGTGTCAGTGGATGTTGAGTTGTGGTTACGAGCCGTATCTCTGGCACTCCTAGTGGAAGCCCCTTAGGAACATCACACGGGAGAGACAACACACACGGAAGAGACACACACGGGAGAGATAATACACACAGGAGAGACAATACACACGGGAGATAATACACACAGGAGAGACAATACACACGGGTGAGACAACACACACGGGAGAGACACACACGGGAGAGATAATACACACGGGAGAGACAATACACACGGGAGAGATAATACACACGGGAGAGATAATACACACGGGAGAGACAATACACACGTGATATATAAACATGGCCGATGGGAGACCATGGTGTATGATACTGTATACGTGAAGTCTCATAGAATGTAAGTGAAGCATCACAGTATACGGGAAACCTTATAGTACACGTAAAGCCTCATAGTATACGGGAAGAATCATAGTATACGGGAAAAATCATAGTACACGTAAAGCCTCATAGTATACGGGAAGAATCATAGTATACGGGAAACCTTATAGTACAGGTGAAGCCTCATAGTATAAAGGAAAAATCTTAGTATACGGGAAAAATCATAGTATACGGGAAACCTTATAGTACACATGAAGCCTCATAGTACACGTGAAGCATCATAGCACACGAGAAGCCTCATAGTACACGTGAAGCCTCATAGTACACGTGAAGCCTCATAGTACACGTGAAGCCTCATAGTACACGTGAAGCCTCATAGTACACGTGAAGCCTCATAGTACACGTGAAGCCTCATAGCTTACCTTGATAATACCTCAACGTACAATGCACAAGAGATGATACGAGAACACCATGATTCTAAAAACCTGCCGGCCCCTTTAGCGTAAATAATTAATAAATATAAATGAATAAATATTTATACTCTGTGTTGGAGTCTTCATTATCTGTGTCAGTTAGACTCACTGGCATGTGTCTGGTACTCGCTAATTTCCTGAGCCTTATATCCTTCCTGAGTCTTGTACTCCCCCACCCTGAGTCTTATACCTTTCCTGAGTCTTATACCTTTCCTGAGTCTTATACTTCCCCACCCTGAGTCTTATACCTTTCCTGAGTCTTATACCTTTCCTGAGTCTTGCACTTCCCCATCCTGAGTCTTATACCTTTCCTGAGTCTTGTACTCCCCCACCCTGAGTCTTATACCTTTCCTGAGTCTTGCACTTCCCCATCCTGAGTCTTATACCTTTCCTGAGTCTTATACTTCCCCATCCTGAGTCTTATACCTTTCCTGAGTCTTATACTTCCCTGAGTCTTATACTTCCCCATCTTGAGTCTTATACTTCCCCATCCTGAGTCTTATACCTTTCCTGAGTCTTATACTTCCCCATCCTGAGTCTTATACCTTTCCTGAGTCTTATACTTCCCCATCCTGAGTCTTATACCCCTTCTGAGTCTTATACTTCCCTATCCTGAGTCTTATACTCCTCCTGAGTCTTATACTCCTCCTGAGTCTTATACTCCTCCTGAGTCTTATACTTCCCCATCCTGAGTCTTATATCCCTCCTGAGTCTTGTACTCCTCCTGAGTCTTATACTTCCCCATCCTGAGTCTTATACCTTTCCTGAGTCTTATACTTCCCTATCCTGAGTCTTATACCCCTCCTGAGTCTTGTACTCCTCCTGAGTCTTATACTTCCCCATCCTCAGTCTTATACCCCTCCTGAGTCTTATACTCCTCCTGAGTCTTATACCCCTCCTGAGTCTTATACTCCTCCTGAGTCTTGTAATCATCCTGAGTCTTGTACTCCTCCTGAGTCTTATACTTCTCCTGAGTCTTATACTTCTCCTGAGTCTTATACCCCTCCTGAGTCTTATACCCCTCCTGAGTCTTATACTCCTCCAGGTATAAGCCTCCCCTACTTGGTGAGTGGAGGGAAGCTGGTGTAGGAGAGAGGCAGGGAGGGAGGGAGGGAGGGAGGGAGGGAGGACCACCTGCTCGCCCCAACACCACCACTCCCTCGTGGGTCAGTGTATCCCGCGCCCCCCACGACCCCCGCCTCCCCAAGAACCACACCAAGAATCTAGGGAGTGTGGCAGGCTCGGGGAGAGGTGTGGCGTGTGTGGTGTGGCGTGGCGTGGGGTGGGGTGGGGGTGGGGTGGGGTGGGGTGAGGTGAGGTGAGGTGAGGTGAGGTGAGGTGAGGTGTGGTGTGGTGTGGTGAGGTGTGGCGTGGTGTGGTGTGGCGTGTGTGGTGTGGCGTGGCGTGGGGTGGGGTGGGGTGGGGTGGGGTGAGGTGAGGTGAGGTGAGGTGAGGTGAGGTGTGGTGTGGTGTGGCGTGGTGGGGTGGGGTGAGGTGAGGTGAGGTGAGGTGAGGTGTGGTGTGGTGAGGTGAGGTGAGGTGTGGTGTGGTGTGGTGTGGTGGGGTGGGGTTGGGTGGTGGTGTGACGTGGTGGGGTGGGGTGGAGTGTGGTGGGGTGGGGTGTAGTGTGGTGTGGTGTGGGGTGAGGTGTGGTGTGGTGAGGTGTGGTGTGGTGAGGTGTGGGGTGAGGTGTGGTGTGGTGGGGTGGGGTTGGGTGGTGGTGTGACGTGGTGGGGTGGGGTGTAGTGTGGTGGGGTGGGGTGTAGTGTGGTGTGGTGTGGGGTGAGGTGTGGTGTGGTGAGGTGTGGTGTGGTGGGGTGGGGTTGGGTGGTGGTGTGACGTGGTGGGGTGGGGTGTAGTGTGGTGGGGTGGGGTGTAGTGTGGTGTGGTGTGGGGTGAGGTGTGGTGTGGTGAGGTGTGGTGTGGTGAGGTGTGGGGTGAGGTGTGGGTGGGGTGGGGTGTGGTTAGCTGGTGTTGTGGCGTGGTGTGGTGGGGTGAGGTGGGGTGCAGTGTGGTGTGGTGTTAAGGTAACCCCACTGCGCCCCGATCAGACGCTGGTCCAAGATCTGTGGAGGGAAAAGGAAGATCCGGACGAGGAGGCCTCCTTCCCTCCCTCCCTCATTACCATAAGTCCTTGGCCGACCCCTCCCTGTGACCGGATGGGTGGGGCAGGGCGGGGGGCTGAACCAGGGGGGGAGGGAGGGGGGTGGTGGTAGTTGGGCAAGGAGAAGGGGGCGAGAGGGGGAGGAGGAAGGGGGGGGAGGGTGAGGTTTGGTAACCTGGTGGTAAGGGGGAAGGGGAGGGAGTAAGGGGGCACCACAACGAGCGGCAGGGTGGATGAGCTCTGGAAGGGGGTAAAAGAAGGGGGCAAAAGTGAGCGGGAGGGGGGTAATAGGTTACTCCTGTTTGCTGCTGGGGCTATGGGCAAGAGGGTGGGGGGGAGGGGGTGTAGGATGGGCAAGTTGATGGGTAAGGCGTAACGAGAGAAGGTGGGTGGGTAGTGGTGGGTAGTGGTGGGTGGCAAAGGGGGAGGGGAGGGTGGGCTTCCGAAGGTGGGGGAGTGTACGTAAAGGGAACGTTTTGCACCCCTGTACCATACATGGTTCCCTCCCTGTACCATACATGGTTCCCTCCCTGTACCATACATGGTTCCCTCCCTGTACCATACATGGTTCCCTCCCTGTACCATACATGGTTCCCTCCCTGTACCATACATGGTTCCCTCCCTGTACCATACATGGTTCCCTCCCTGTACCATACATGGTTCCCTCCCTGTACCATACATGGTTCCCTCCCTGTACCATACATGGTTCCCTCCCTGTACCATACATGGTTCCCTCCCTGTACCATACATGGTTCCCTCCCTGTACCATACATGGTTCCCTCCCTGTACCATACATGGTTCCCTCCCTGTACCACACATGGTTCCCTCCCTGTACCATACATGGTTCCCTCCCTGTACCATACATGGTTCCCTCCCTGTACCACACATGGTTCCCTCCCTGTACCATACATGGTTCCCTCCCTGTACCACACATGGTTCCCTCCCTGTACCACACACGGTTCCCTCCCTGTACCATACATGGTTCCCTCCCTGTATCATACACGGTTCCCTCCCTGTACCATACATGGTTCCCTCCCTGTACCACACATGGTTCCCTCCCTGTACCATACATGGTTCCCTCCCTGTACCACACATGATTCCCTCCCTGTACCACACACGGTTCCCTCCCTGTACAACACATGGTTCCCTCCCTGTACCATACATGGTTCCCTCCCTGTACCACACATGGTTCCCTCCCTGTACCACACACGGTTCCCTCCCTGTACCACACATGATTCCCTCCCTGTACCACACACGGTTCCCTCCCTGTACCACACATGGTTCCCTCCCTGTACCACACACGGTTCCCTCCCTGTACCATACATGGTTCCCTCCCTGTACCATACATGGTTCCCTCCCAGTACCATACATGGTTCCCTCCCTGTACCACACATGGTTCCCTCCCTGTACCACACATGATTCCCTCCCTGTACCACACACGGTTCCCTCCCTGTACCACACATGATTCCCTCCCTGTACCACACACGGTTCCCTCCCTGTACCACACATGGTTCCCTCCCTGTACCACACACGGTTCCCTCCCTGTACCACACATGGTTCCCTCCCTGTACCATACATGGTTCCCTCCCTGTACCACACATGGTTCCCTCCCTGTACCACACACGGTTCCCTCCCTGTACCACACATGGTTCCCTCCCTGTACCATACACGGTTCCCTCCCTGTACCACACATGGTTCCCTCCCTGTACCACACACGGTTCCCTCCCTGTACCACACATGGTTCCCTCCCTGTACCACACACGGTTCCCTCCCTGTACCACACATGGTTCCCTCCCTGTACCATACATGGTTCCCTCCCTGTACCATACATGGTTCCCTCCCTGTACCACACACGGTTCCCTCCCTGTACCACACACGGTTCCCTCCCTGTACCACACATGGTTCCCTCCCTGTACCATACATGGTTCCCTCCCTGTACCACACACGGTTCCCTCCCTGTACCACACATGGTTCCCTCCCTGTACCATACATGGTTCCCTCCCTGTACCACACATGGTTCCCTCCCTGTACCACACACGGTTCCCTCCCTGTACAACACATGATTCCCTCCCTGTACCACACATGGTTCCCTCCCTGTACCATACATGGTTCCCTCCCTGTACCACACACGGTTCCCTCCCTGTACCACACACGGTTCCCTCCCTGTACCACACACGGTTCCCTCCCTGTACCACACACGGTTCCCTCCCTGTACCGTACATGGTTCCCTCCCTGTACCACACATGGTTCCCTCCCTGTACCACACACGGTTCCCTCCCTGTACCACACACGGTTCCCTCCCTGTACCACACATGGTTCCCTCCCTGTACCACACACGGTTCCCTCCCTGTACCACACACGGTTCCCTCCTTGTACCACACATGGTTCCCTCCCTGTACCACACATGGTTCCCTCCCTGTACCACACACGGTTCCCTCCCTGTACCACACACGGTTCCCTCCCTGTACCATACATGGTTCCCTCCCTGTACCACACACGGTTCCCTCCCTGTACCAACCACATTAACCTGTCAACAAACCATAACAACACATCTGTGTGCAAGCCAAGCCAAAAAAGGTTGATTTGAGGTTGTGTGTGTGTGTGTGTGTGTGTGTGTGTGTGTGTGTGTGTTCGACCCTCGACCCCGGCACTGTCAACGGAGATAAGTGGTCGATAAGGTTATCTGTGGCTGCAACCCCATCTCCCCCCCCACCTCAACAACCCCCCTAACAACCCCCCATCACCCTCTCCCCCCCCTCCAAGGCTTGAAATGCACTTAGCACTCGCCTCTCTTCACACTCACACGTCGCCTATATATATATATATATATATATATATATATATATATATATATATATATATATATATATATATATATACACATAAGGTACACAGTGTGAATTATGTACATGTGTATATGTGTGTATGTCTGTGTGTGTATATATATATGTGTACATTGAGATGTATAGGTATGTATATTTGCGTGTGTGGACGTGTATGTATATGCATGTGTATGGGGGTGGGTTGGGCCATTTCTTTCGTCTGTTTCCTTGCGCTACCTCGCAAACGCGGGAGACAGAGACAAAGCAAAGTAAATAAATAAATAAATAAATATATATATATATATATATATATATATATATATATATATATATATATATATATATATATTGCCGTTATAAGTATATAGGAAGGCCCTTGAGACGCAAACTCCACCAATCACTATACGCAGCGTAATACACCCATACGCTTTTTCTCCGCTTCCAGTCTGAATTGGCGTAAATCACCTCCCATATGGGGGAGGAGGGATGGGGGCTGACCCTTGACCCCACGCCTCCCATATAGGGGTGGGGGCTGACCCGTGACCCCACGCCTCCCATCACCCCTTCCCCTCCGCGCATGGAGGTGACCGGGAGGGGGGGCGGCGCCCCCCCGCGTAACCCACATCAGACCCTCCTGGTGAGAGAGAGAGAGAGGGGGGGCGTGAGGGGCCGGAACCAGCTGAGCTGTTCACCGGGTACAATCGGGTCGTCTCTGTCTGTCTCTCTCTCTCTCTCTCTCTCTCTCTCTCTCTCTCTCTCTCTCCCTCAAGGTGTTAATGTTGGTGTACACACACACACACACACACACACCATCCTAAGCATCCTTCTTATCTGAGGGAGAGAGATAAGGGTGAAGGGCTGGGGGGGGGGGGGGGGGGGAGGGAGAGGGCGGTCGTCGTCCCCCCCCCTCCCCCCCTCCCACTCCTCCGGAATACACACCTCCCCCCTCCTCCTCCTCCTCCCTCCTCCTTCCTTATCAACCATGACACTACAGACTCTCTCTCTCTCTCTCTCTCTCTCTCTCTCTCTCTCTCTCTCTCTCCTGTTGAGTATCGGGATCTCGAAGCGTCCCCTCAGGTCGACTTCGAGACCCCCCGCTCACCCTCCCCCTCGTGGTGTCTTCAGGTGTCTCTCGTGGTAGGTCTTCAGGTGTGTCTCGTGGTCTTCAGGTGTGTCTCGTGGTCTTCAGGTGTGTGTTGTGGTCTTCAGGCGCGTTTCGTGGTAGGTCTTCAGGTGTGTCTCGTGGTCTTCAGGTGTGTCTCGTGGTCTTCAGGGGTGTCTCGTGGTCTTCAGGTGTGTGTTGTGGTCTTCAGGCGCGTTTCGTGGTAGGTCTTCAGGTGTGTCTCGTGGTCTTCAGGGGTGTCTCGTGGTCTTCAGGTGTGTCTCGTGGTCTTCAGGGGTGTCTCGTGGTCTTCAGGTGTGTCTCGTGGTCTTCAGGTGTGTGTTGTGGTCTTCAGGCGCGTTTCGTGGTAGGTCTTCAGGTGTGTCTCGTGGTCTTCAGGTGTGTCTCGTGGTCTTCAGGGGTGTCTCGTGGTCTTCAGGTGTGTGTTGTGGTCTTCAGGCGCGTTTCGTGGTAGGTCTTCAGGTGTGTCTCGTGGTCTTCAGGGGTGTCTCGTGGTCTTCAGGTGTGTCTCGTGGTCTTCAGGGGTGTCTCGTGGTCTTCAGGTGTGTCTCGTGGTCTTCAGAAGCGTCTCGTGGTAGGTCTTCAGGTGTGTCTCGTGGTCTTCAGGTGTGTCTCGTGGTAGGTCTTTAGGCGTGTCTCGTGGTGGTCTTCAGGCGTGTCTCGTGGTGGTCTTCAGGCGTGTCTCGTGGTGGTCTTCAGGCGTGTCTCGTGGTCTTCAGATGTCTCGCGCGCGACGGACCCCAGACCCCACCGAATTCTGGTGCTGGTGACCCCCATAGACGAGAGAGAGAGAGAGAGAGAGAGAGAGAGAGAGAGAGAGAGAGAGAGAGAGAGACTGGGGCCACCTGGAGTTTCGTGCCACGATAGATATGTCCGTCGATAGATGGGACAGTCTGACGACAGCG
>NC_092234.1:47030511-47043011 GCF_036320965.1 Panulirus ornatus | reverse complement strand
GATCAAAAGCCCCCACATAACAGACAGCTTGATCAAAAGCCCCCCACAATAACAGACAGCTTGATCAAAAAGCCCCCACATAACAAGACAGCTTGATCAAAAGCCCCCCATACAGGACAGCTTGATCAAAAGCCCTCCACATACAGGACAGTCTGATCAAAGCCCCCCATCATAACAGGACAGCTTGATCAAAAGCCCCCCACATAACAGACAGCTTGATCAAAAGCCCCCCACATAAACAGACAGCTTGATCAAAAAGCCCCCCACATAACAGAAAGCTTGATCAAAAGCCCCTCACATAACAGACAGCTTGATCAATAGCCCCCCACATAACAGACAGCTTTGATCAAAAGCCCCCCACATACAGACAGGCTTGATCAAAAGCCCCTCACATAACAGGACAGCTTGTCCAAAGCCCCCCACATACAGACAGCTTGATCAAAAGCCACCCACTTAACAGACAGCTTGATCAAAAGCCCCCACATAACAGACAGCTTGATCAAAAGCCCCCCACATAACAGACAGCTTGATCAAAATCCCCCCACATAACAGACAGCTTGATCAAAAGCCCCCACATAACAGACAGCTTGATCAAAAGCCCCCACATAACAGACAGCTTGATCAAAAGCCCTCCACATAACAGACAGCTTGATCAAAAGCCCCCCACATAACAGACAGCTTGATCAAAAGCCCCCCACATAACAGACAGCTTGATCAAAAGCCCCCCACATAACAGACAGCTTGATCAAAAGCCCCCACATAACAGACAGCTTGATCAAAAGCCCTCCACATAACAGACAGCTTGATCAAAAGCCCTCCACATAACAGACAGCTTGATCAAAAGCCCTCCACATAACAGACAGCTTGATCAAAAGCCCCCACTTAACAGACAGCTTGATCAAAAGCCCCCACTTAACAGACAGCTTGATCAAAAGCCCCCACTTAACAGACAGCTTGATCAAAAGCCCCCACATAACAGACAGCTTGATCAAAAGCCACCCACTTAACAGACAGCTTGATCAAAAGCCACCCACTTAACAGAAAGCTTGATCAAAAGCCCTCCACATAACAGACAGCTTGATCAAAAGCCCCCACATAACAGACAGCTTGATCAAAAGCCCTCCACATAACAGACAGCTTGATCAAAAGCCCCCACATAACAGACAGCTTGATCAAAAGCCCCCCACATAACAGACAGCTTGATCAAAAGCCCCCCACATAACAGACAGCTTGATCAAAAGCCCCCACATAACAGACAGCTTGATCAAAAGCCCTCCACATAACAGACAGCTTGATCAAAAGCCCTCCACATAACAGACAGCTTGATCAAAAGCCCTCCACATAACAGACAGCTTGATCAAAAGCCCTCCACATAACAGACAGCTTGATCAAAAGCCCTCCACATAACAGACAGCTTGATCAAAAGCCCTCCACATAACAGACAGCTTGATCAAAAGCCCTCCACATAACAGACAGCTTGATCAAAAGCCCTCCACATAACAGAAAGCTTGATCAAAAGCCCCCCGCTCGCTCCCCTCCTCCAACAACCTCTGTGTAGCAGGTACAACAAATGTGGATAATGTTATACAAAGATGGTGACAACATAACAACAATACCCCCCCCCCCCACTAAGAACAGGCAGTTGTGATGAACAAGGGGAAGGTGATGGCCGTGTGTTCTCAAAGTGTTCACTGCTGAAGAACGAGAGACAAAGGGGGAACACAAGAATGAAATCTATGAAGAACACAGACACACACACACACACACACACACATACACACACAACACACACACACACACACACAACACACACACACACAACACACACACACACACATATATATATAGGAATATATATATATATAGGAATGGGATGTATTTAGGGAATCAGTGATGGATTGCGCAAAAGATGCTTGTGGCATGAGAAGAGTGGGAGGGGGGCTGTTTAGAAAGGGTAGTGAGTGGTGGGATGAAGAAGTAAGAGTATTAGTGAAAGAGAAGAGAGAGGCATTTGGACGATTTTTGCAGGGAAAAAATGCAATTGAGTGGGAGAAGTATAAAAGAAAGAGACAGGAGGTCAAGAGAAAGGTGCAAGAGGTGAAAAAAAGGGCAAATGAGAGTTGGGGTGAGAGACTATCAGTAAATTTTAGGGAGAATAAAAAGATGTTCTGGAAGGAGGTAAATAGGGTGCGTAAGACAAGGGAGCAAATGGGAACTTCAGTGAAGGGCGTAAATGGGGAGGTGATAACAAGTAGCGGTGATGTGAGAAGGAGATGGAATGAGTATTTTGAAGGTTTGTTGAATGTGTCTGATGACAGAGTGGCAGATATAGGGTGTTTTGGTCGAGGTGGTGTGCAAAGTGAGAGGGTTAGGGAAAATGATTTGGTAAACAGAGAAGAGGTAGTAAAAGCTTTGCGGAAGATGAAAGCCGGCAAGGCAGCAGGTTTGGATGGTATTGCAGTGGAATTTATTAAAAAAGGGGGTGACTGTATTGTTGACTGGTTGGTAAGGTTATTTAATGTATGTATGACTCATGGTGAGGTGCCTGAGGATTGGCGGAATGCGTGCATAGTGCCATTGTACAAAGGCAAAGGGGATAAGAGTGAGTGCTCAAATTACAGAGGTATAAGTTTGTTGAGTATTCCTGGTAAATTATATGGGAGGGTATTGATTGAGAGGGTGAAGGCATGTACAGAGCATCAGATTGGGGAAGAGCAGTGCGGTTTCAGAAGTGGTAGAGGATGTGTGGATCAGGTGTTTGCTTTGAAGAATGTATGTGAGAAATACTTAGAAAAGCAAATGGATTTGTATGTAGCATTTATGGATCTGGAGAAGGCATATGATAGAGTTGATAGAGATGCTCTGTGGAAGGTATTAAGAATATATGGTGTGGGAGGCAAGTTGTTAGAAGCAGTGAAAAGTTTTTATCGAGGATGTAAGGCATGTGTACGTGTAGGAAGAGAGGAAAGTGATTGGTTCTCAGTGAATGTAGGTTTGCGGCAGGGGTGTGTGATGTCTCCATGGTTGTTTAATTTGTTTATGGATGGGGTTGTAAGGGAGGTAAATGCAAGAGTCCTGGAAAGAGGGGCAAGTATGAAGTCTGTTGGGGATGAGAGAGCTTGGGAAGTGAGTCAGTTGTTGTTCGCTGATGATACAGCGCTGGTGGCTGATTCATGTGAGAAACTGCAGAAGCTGGTGACTGAGTTTGGTAAAGTGTGTGGAAGAAGAAAGTTGAGAGTAAATGTGAATAAGAGCAAGGTTATTAGGTACAGTAGGGGTGAGGGTCAAGTCAATTGGGAGGTGAGTTTGAATGGAGAAAAACTGGAGGAAGTGAAGTGTTTTAGATATCTGGGAGTGGATCTGTCAGCGGATGGAACCATGGAAGCGGAAGTGGATCATAGGGTGGGGGAGGGGGCGAAAATTTTGGGAGCCTTGAAAAATGTGTGGAAGTCGAGAACATTATCTCGGAAAGCAAAAATGGGTATGTTTGAGGAATAGTGGTTCCAACAATGTTGTATGGTTGCGAGGCGTGGGCTATGGATAGAGATGTGCGCAGGAGGATGGATGTGCTGGAAATGAGATGTTTGAGGACAATGTGTGGTGTGAGGTGGTTTGATCGAGTAAGTAACGTAAGGGTAAGAGAGATGTGTGGAAATAAAAAGAGCGTGGTTGAGAGAGCAGAAGAGGGTGTTTTGAAATGGTTTGGGCACATGGAGAGAATGAGTGAGGAGAGATTGACCAAGAGGATATATGTGTCGGAGGTGGAGGGAACGAGGAGAAGAGGGAGACCAAATTGGAGGTGGAAAGATGGAGTGAAAAAGATTTTGTGTGATCGGGGCCTGAACATGCAGGAGGGTGAAAGGAGGGCAAGGAATAGAGTGAATTGGAGTCGATGTGGTATACAGGGGTTGACGTGCTGTCAGTGGATTGAATCAGGGCATGTGAAGCGTCTGGGGTAAACCATGGAGAGCTGTGTAGGGTATGTATATTTGCGTGTGTGGACGTGTGTATGTACATGTGTATGGGGGGGGGGGGTTGGGCCATTTCTTTCGTCTGTTTCCTTGCGCTACCTCGCAAACGCGGGAGACAGCGACAAAGTATAAAAAAAAAAAAAAAAAAAAAAAAAATATATATATATATATATATATATATATATATATATATATATATAGATAGATAGATAGATAGATAGATAGATAGACAGATAGATAGATAGATAGATAGACAGATAGACAGATAGATAGATAGATAGATAGACAGATAGATAGATAGATAGACAGATAGATAGATAGATAGATAGATAGATAGATATATGAGGAGACGTAAGGCTGGGTTGTGGTTATGAACACAACCCAGCGAGCAAAATACGGGTTATGAATAACAATTGGGGGTGTCACCTCCCCCCACCCCCCCACCTCCTCCTCATGAATGATCTGCGCGTCCACCACAACCTCATGTCTATCATGTCTATCATGTCTATCATGGATGGAAGATGAGGTACTCGTGATCCACGCGGCGGGGGGGGGGGAGGGGGGTTGAGTTATGGACCAGGAAAAGAAGAAGAAAAAAGGAAGGGGAGGGCGGGCAATAAAGTGTTATATGGTCTATACTCCCTCAATCCCGACATTATATGGAACGCAGGCGTGGATATTATATTGAAAGCAGGCGTGGATATTATATTGAACGCATGCGTGGACATTATATTGAACGCAGGCGTGGACATTAAATCGAACGCAGGCGTGGACATTAAATCGAACGCAGGCGTGGATATTATATTGAACGCAGGCGTGGATATTACACTGAACGCAGGCGTGGACATTATATCGAAAGCAGGCGTGGACATTAGGTTGAACGCAGGCGTGGATATACCGCAGACTATATCCCACAGATTATATGCCTCTCTCTCTCTCTCTCTCTCTCTCTCTCTCTCTCTCTCTCTCTCTCTCTCTCTCTCTCTCTATCTATCTATCTATCTCTCTCTTCTATCTATCTATCTATCTATCTATCTACCTCATCCAGACTCAGGCTAAATGCTTTCTTCACGTGGGACCTGGAGGGGAGGGGAAGGAAGGAGGGGAGGGAGGGAAGGAGGGGAGGGAGGGAAGGGTGGAGGGGGAAATAAACAATTATGTGCAGGAGTTTCCTTCGTTGTAGTCCTGGGAACCTCTGCTTGTGGGTGGTTGTGGGGGGGAGGGGGGAAGGGTGGGGGAAAGAGGGGAAAGAGGGAGGGGGAAAGGAAAGGGGAGAGGGGGGGGTGCTGTCTGCTTTTAAAAAATGTCAGTTCTGGCAGTGCCGGGTCCCCCCGGGTCCCCCCCTTCCTTCATATTGGGGATTCGTTTCTGAGGGTTCTAATATATTCTTAATTACTTTGTGCGGGTTCTAAAATATTCTTAATTACCTTGTGCGGGTTCTACAATATTCTAAATTACTTTGTGCGGGTTCTACAATATTGTCAATTAGTTTCTAAGGGGTGCCCACAATATTCTTAAATATCTTGAGAGGGTTCTAAAATACTGCCAATTAGTTTGTATGGGTTCTACAATATTCCCAATCAGCTTAGGGTGGGTTCTACAATATCATCTATTTTCTTTGGGGGGTCCTACAATATTCTCAGTTAGTTTCTGAGCGTTCTATATTAATCTCAACCAACATCTGAGGGTCTTACAATATTCTCAATTAACGTGTGAGGGTTCAATAATAGAGTCTTACAATATTCTTAATTAACGTCTGAGGGTTCTATAAAGTCTTACAATATTCTCAATTAACGTCTGAGGGTTCTACAATACTGTCATTCAGTTTTTGAGCGTTCTATAACATTCTCTGTAAGTTCTATATTTCTATAACCCCTCTTACTTGCACACAAGCCATCCCCGCACATCACTCCCTCACCCTGCCTCGCTGGAGAAGGAGGAGGAGGAGGGGGTGTTCTATTTCATGTGTGGCGGGGTGGCGACGGAAATGGATGAAGACAGCAAGTATGAATATGTGCATGTGTATGTGTGTATATGTCTGTGCATGTATATGTATGTATACGTTGAAATGTATATGTGTGTATATGTGCGTGTGTGGACGTTCATGTGTATACATGTGTATGAGGGTGGGTTGGGCCACTCTTTTGTCTGTTTCCTTGCGCTACCTCACTAATGCGAGAGACGGCGGTTACGTATAATATATATATATATATATATATATATATATATATATATATATATATATATATATATAACATCGTGGCATAAAAACAAAATCAGCCATACTTCACTTTCTGTTGCTGTTTTCTCTTCTCATTTACGTATATACGTAATGAGGTTTGTAATACGATTAGTACGTGGTTCAGCCGCCAGGGAGCACCTCGTCCGCTAAGACGCACCAGAATCCTTAGAAGGATGTCAGCTGATGGAGGAGGAGGAGGAGGAGGAGGAGGAGGAGGAGGAGGAGAACGGAGGGAGGGAGGGAGGGAGGTCAGCTGGGCTACCAGTGTCACGTGGGTTTGTTTACAAACATTTAGAATTGGCAAAAAGCGAAATCTTTTTTCGGTTTTCAAATTGAGACAAATTAACACTTTATATATATATATATATATATATATATATATATATATATATATATATATATATATATATATATATATATATATATATACCTCCTCCAACACCAAAAGTAATTCCAATTCTTTAATAGAGAACTTAAAAATATACTATTTACCGACAATGAATTGAATAACTTCACTGGAAATTAATTATTTGACTAAATTAATCACTTTACTGTAAATTGATCATTTCACTGTCATCACCTAACTGTAAATTCATCCTTTTACTACAACGTTCCGCGTAAGTTCACGGTCTGTGAGGGGAGTGATGGCCATAGATGAATGAGGAAGGAAAGGGGGTGGTGACAATACACATATTTTTTGGAAGGGAGGGGAAAACGTTTGAGTGTACGCTGCAGCCTGTCCCGTTTTCTTTTTTCTTTTACCGTACACCACCTGTAGGTGAGGGAAGGGCGGGGTTGGTCCTGGGGTTGTAAAATTGTCTGGGCCCCCACACAACCTCTCCAGGGTTGTGTGACGGTGTCTGGACCCCCCCTGCAGAATGTCCGTTACGTTACGTTACATTGTTACGTTACGTTGTTACGTTACGTAACGGAGCGTAACGTTTCCTCATGAACAGTGTGTTTCTTCACAGTGGTCAATGACTGGCTCTGGTGGTGCCTCATAATTGACGATGAGGGAGGGCACCCCCCACACCCCCCACCGCTGTTCCTCATTACCATCGCTGACAATGAACATCGCTAACAATTAACATCGCTGACAATTAACATCGCTGACAATTAACATCGCTGACAATTAACATCGCTGACAATTAACATCGCTGACAATTAACATCGCTGACAATTTGCAATTCCTCACATCTATTCAAATCTACCCACTCACCATCGCTTGCCTACGTCCACAACACTTTAAACATGCTCACCAGAACAATGAATAAATACATTATATATATATATATATATATATATATATATATATATATATATATATATATATATATATATATATATAATACTTTCCTGTAATTTCTACGCCGATATATTCCACAGTGTGACAGATGTATTCCACAGTAAGCTTTATACGTTGCATAGAAAGCCAGATATTTCAAAGAAAGCCATATATGTTGCACAGATAGTCATATAATTCAAAGAAAGCAATATATGTTGAACAGACAGGCAGATATATTCCACAGAAAGCTTCATACATGGCACAGAAAGCCAGATATATTCCACTCAAAGCTTCATACGTTGCACAGAAAGTCAGATACATCCAAGAAAGCGACACGTGTGGCACAGAAAGCCAGACACATTCCACAGAAAGCTTCATGCGTGGCGCACAGAAAGCCAGAGTTATATCGCCCAAACACTGGCTGCTGCATTCCTATATGAGACACCACAACAATGTGTGGGTCGAGTGTGTACACAGAGCCAGCCCTTACCACACACACACACACACACACACACACACACACACACACACACACACACACAGCTCCGGGTAATTAGGAAATAACATGAAGCGAACAGGAAATAGCGGGGATGTTTGGGAAGCTGGCGGGGGCGTGTTATCTAGAAGAAGAGAGAGAGAGAGAAAAAAAAAAGAAATATACTGACCGGGCAAGCAGAGAGAGTGAGAGTGAGAGAGAGAGAGAGAGAGAGAGAGAGAGAGAGAGAGAGAGAGAGAGAGAGAGAGAGAGACCCCAAGTCTCGCCTTATCCACTGCCTTATCTGGGGTACAGTGTGCATCTTACTGTAACGGGTCTACAGAGGGGGGTATTCATCACTGTATCTTACTGTAACGGGTCCACGGAGGGGTGGTTCATCACTGCACCTCACTGGGGGTCATACAGCATGATGTATAACACGAGAGAGGATGATACAGTATGGTGTATAACACTAGAGTATATATATTTATATATATATATATATATATATATATATATATATATAATATATATATATATATATATAGATAGATAGATATATATAGATATAAATATAAATATACAGAGGTATAAGTTTGTTGAGTATTCCTGGCAAATTATATGGGAGGGTATTGATTGAGAGGGTGAAGGCATGTACAGAGCATCAGATTGGGGAAGAGCAGTGTGGTTTCAGAAGTGGTAGAGGATGTGTGGATCAGGTGTTTGCTTTGAAGAATGTATGTGAGAAATACTTAGAAAAGCAAATGGATTTGTATGTAGCATTTATGGATCTGGAGAAGGCATATGATAGAGTTGATAGAGATGCTCTGTGGAAGGTATTAAGAATATATGGTGTGGGAGGCAAGTTGTTAGAAGCAGTGAAAAGTTTTTATCGAGGATGTAAGGCATGTGTACGTGTAGGAAGAGAGGAAAGTGATTGGTTCTCAGTGAATGTAGGTTTGCGGCAGGGGTGTGTGATGTCTCCATGGTTGTTTAATTTGTTTATGGATGGGGTTGTTAGGGAGGTGAATGCAAGAGTTTTGGAAAGAGGGGCAAGTATGAAGTCTGTTGGGGATGAGAGAGCTTGGGAAGTGAGTCAGTTGTTGTTCGCTGATGATACAGCGCTGGTGGCTGATTCATGTGAGAAACTGCAGAAGCTGGTGACTGAGTTTGGTAAAGTGTGTGAAAGAAGAAAGTTAAGAGTAAATGTGAATAAGAGCAAGGTTATTAGGTACAGAAGGGTTGAGGGTCAATTCAATTGGGAGGTGAGTTTGAATGGAGAAAAACTGGAGGAAGTGAAGTATTTTAGATATCTGGGAGTGGATCTGGCAGCGGATGGAACCATGGAAGCGGAAGTGGATCATAGGGTGGGGGAGGGGGCGAAAATTCTGGGAGCCTTGAAGAATGTGTGGAAGTCGAGAACATTATCTCGGAAAGCAAAAATGGGTATGTTTGAAGGAATAGTGGTTCCAACAATGTTGTATGGTTGCGAGGCGTGGACTATGGATAGAGTTGTGCGCAGGAGGATGGATGTGCTGGAAATGAGATGTTTGAGGGCAATGTGTGGTGTGAGGTGGTTTGATCGAGTAAGTAACGCAAGGGTAAGAGAGATGTGTGGAAATAAAAAGAGCGTGGTTGAGAGAGCAGAAGAGGGTGTTTTGAAATGGTTTGGGCACATGGAGAGAATGAGTGAGGAAAGATTGACCAAGAGGATATATGTGTCGGAGGTGGAGGGAACGAGGAGAAGAGGGAGACCAAATTGGAGGTGGAAAGATGGAGTGAAAAAGATTTTGTGTGATCGGGGCCTGAACATGCAGGAGGGTGAAAGGAGGGCAAAGAATAGAGTGAATTGGAGCGATGTGGTATACAGGGGTTGACGTGCTGTCAGTGGATTGAATCAAGGCATGTGTATGGGGGTGGGTTGGGCCATTTCTTTCGTCTGTTTCCTTGCGCTACCTCGCAAACGCGGGAGACAGCGCAAAAAAAAAAAAAAAAAAAAATATATATATATATATATATATATATATATATATATATATATATATATATATATATATATATATCCTCGTTTTCTATTTTGAAAATCGAATGGAAGAAACTATAAAAAAAACAAAAGAAAACGAAGAGTAAGAGTAGGGGACGAGAATGTCAGTACTTTGTCCTCCCTGACTCGTCCACTCTCTCTCTCTCTCTCTCTCTCTCTCTCTCTCTCTCTCTCTCTCTCTCTCTCTCTCTCTCTCTCTCTCAGCGGGGGGACGCACCTGGCTGGCCGGGAATGTCTTGGCTCCACAAGGACCTCTTCATGAAGGAGGAGATGACCACCACCCTACACCCCTCCTCCTCCTTCACCTCTCCTGGAACCCGGCGGCGGCGGCAGCGGCGCGCCCCTTGCAAGGGCGTGGATGGACGGGTTCGATTACTGGGGCTGGTCACGTGTCTGTGTGTGTGTGTGTGTGTGTGTGTGTGTGTGTGTGTGCGCCCAGCCATACCCTCGTTAACTGACACCTCATCAAACAAGCGACTTCACAATTCTTCCTCCCTCGTGACCTTTGGCGAGTTTGGGGGTGATGGGGAAATGGGAGAGAGGAAGGGAAGGGGAGATGGGTGAGGGGGTTGTGGAACAAACATGCCGCTTGGGAGATCAGCTTGAGGGTCCGCTAATGGGAAGGGGGGTGGGAGGGGGGAAAAGAGGGGAGATGAGGGTGAGGGGAGGGGGATGTCGTCGCCTGAGGGGGTGGGGGTGAGGGGGGGAAGAGGGGAGATGGGGTGGGGGGAGGAGGGGGGAAGCTTCTAGGGAGGGAGGGGGAGGGGAGGGAGGTGGTCCTCCTGCTTTACCTAGGGGGGGTCTGCAGGAGGTCTGGGGATGGGGTAGGACGAACTGGCTGGTTTCCTGATGTTCTCATTAGATCACAACACACACACACACCCACACACACTACAGACGGGACACACACACACACACACACGGGACCCCTGCTGACAAAGGTGATTATTTTTCCTTTGACAGAGTAGCCAGATTCACAGCCTCCCGTCTGTAGTGTGTGTGTGTGTGTGTGTGTGTGTGGTGTGTGTGGTGTGTGTGTGTGTGTGTGTGTGTGTGTGTGTGTGTGTGTGTGTGTGTGTGTGTGGTGTGTGTGTGTGTGTGTGTGTGTGTGTGTGTGGTGTGTGTGTGTGTGTGTGTTTGTGTGTGTGTGTGTGTGTGTAGTGTTTGTGTGTGTGTGTGTGTGTGTTTGTGTGTGTGTGTGTATGTGTGGGTGTGTGTGTGTGTGTGTGTGTGTGGGTGTGTGTGTGTGTGTGTGTGTGTGTGTGTGTGTGTGGGTGGGTGGGTGTATGTGTGTGTGTGTGTGGGTGTGTGTGTGTGTGTGTGTGTACGTATGGTAGGGTGGAGGGTATGTATAACGTCACTACACCCACCAAACACCCTTCCCCCCCGCCTTCCTCAAGCCTCACCACACCCACCTGACGTCCCCTCTCTTCCTCCCCCCCCCCCCATTCAAGCCACACCACACGGCTGGGAATATCAAAAAAAAAGGTAAACCAAGATGGGAAGACGCGACCAACACACACACACACACACACACACACACACACACACACGCCTCCTGCAGAGCGGCAGCCCAGGCGTGGCGGTGCCATTCAATGGTAAAGGTCAGGACATGGACGGTCGGGGGGGGGGCGGGGGATGGTCGTCTTGATGTTGTGCACGCCAGGTAGCCGCGCCTTGGTTGTTGCTAGGATACGTGTGTGGCTGCCGCCCGCCTCCACGCCCACGCACGCCCCCCCGGCCGGACGTCCCCCCCCCCCTTCTACGCAGGTCTGTTGAGGCGCGCGGCGACAGGGCGCGTGATTGTGGTTGGGGGGGGAAGGGGGGTGGTCTCGTACGCGGGTGCGTGGGTGGGTGGCTCCGGGGCGTGGAGAGAGAGAGAGAGAGAGAGAGAGAGAGAGAGAGAGAGAGTACGTGTGTGTGTACGTACCCTCACGACCCCCCGTGACCTACCGACACCGTACCTACACCGTCAGTAGGGGTACGGCGACGAAGGTGATGACGAAGGTGATGACGAAGGTGATGACGAAGGTGATGACGAAGGTGAAGATGATGATGAGTGCTGGCGGCGGTGGCTGAGGCTGAAACGTTCCGTTATTACGAAATCCCACACACGAACGTTCCCACACACGAACGTTCCCACACTCATGAAAAACGTTGTGCACAGAAACGTTGTCGTGCCTCTGCGTAGAGCGGGCATCGTGACGTCAATCACTGATGGGTACAGAGGCGTAACGCGTCTGTCTGTGCATGAAGGGAGTGGGGGGGGAAGGGGGGCGCGTGCGTATGTATATAGACCAAGGCGTGCGTATATAGACCAGGGCGTGCGTATATAGACCAGGGCGTGCGTATATAGACAAGGGGAGACGCCAGGTAACGTGAGACGGGAGCCCTGATGGCGCCCGCGCGCCTCCAGGTTACCTGCTGGAGGGCAAGGGTCGCCACGAAACACGCCCGTCATATGCAGATGGCGCGCGGGCGGG
>NC_092234.1:47018011-47023011 GCF_036320965.1 Panulirus ornatus | reverse complement strand
AGTGTGTACACTTGGTACGTGACGCGAATGTACAGACAGTGCAGTGTACAGCTGTACACACTTGGGACGTGACACGAGTGTACAGACAGTGCTGTGTACAGCTGTACACACTTGGGACGTAACACGAGTGTACAGACAGTGCTGTGTACAGCTGTACACATTTGGGACGTAACACGAGTGTACAGACAGTGCTGTGTACAGCTGTACACACTTGGTATGTGACACTAGTGTACAGACAGTTGCAGTGTACAGCTGTACACACTTGGACCGTAACACGAGTGTGCAGACAGTGCAGTGTACAGCTGTACACACTTGGGACGTGATACGAGTGTACAGACAGTGCAGTGTACAGCTGTACACACTTGGGACGTGACACGAGTGTACAGACAGTGCTGGGTACAGCTGTACACACTTGGGACGTGACACGGGTGTACAGACAGTGCAGTGTACAGCTGTACACACTTGGGACGTGACACGGGTGTACAGACAGTGCAGTGTACAGCTGTACACACTTGGGACGTGACACGGGTGTACAGACAGTGCAGTGTACAGCTGTACACACTTGGTATGTGACACTAGTGTAAAGACAGTGCAGTGTACAGCTGTACACACTTGGGACCGTAACACGAGTGTACAGACAGTGCAGTGTACAGCTGTACACACTTGGGACGTGACACGGGTGTACAGACAGTGCAGTGTACAGCTGTACACACTTGGAGACATGTAATACAAAGACACAAGGTCATAATGGAGTAGATACAGTACATGTACTGCAGCAGGATGTACGTCCTCAGTGAACGAGTACATGAGATGCCCACACAGCTCAGGGCCTGGCCAGGTCTGGTAATCTGCGTTTGAACGTGTCTGGGGACAGCACCATCTGGGAGATTACCAGCTGACTCCCCAGATGGGGCACTGCAGTGTTAGCTGACCCCCAGAAGGGGCACCCACCGTGTTAGCTGACCCCCTGAAGGGGCACTACAGTGTTAGCTGACCCCCTGAAGGGGCACTACAGTGTTAGCTGACCCCCAGAAGGGGCACTACAGTGTTAGCTGACCCCCTGAAGGGGCACTACAGTGTTAGCTTGACCCCCAGATGGGGCACTACAGTGTTAGCTGACCCCCAGAAGGGGCACCCACAGTGTTAGCTGACCCCCTGAAGGGGCACTACAGTGTTAGCTGACCCCCAGAAGGGGCACTACAGTGTTAGCTGACCCCCTGAAGGGGCACTACAGTGTTAGCTTGACCCCCAGATGGGGCACTACAGTGTTAGCTGACCCCCTGAAGGGGCACCCACCGTGTTAGCTGACCCCCAGAGGGGGCACTACAGTGTTAGCTGACCCCCTGAAGGGGCACCCACAGTGTTAGCTGACTCCCCAGATGGGGCACTACAGTGTTAGCTGACTCCCCAGATGGGGCACTACAGTGTTAGCTGACCCCCTGAAGGGGCACTACAGTGTTAGCTGACCCCCTGAAGGGGCACTACAGTGTTAGCTGACCCCCAGATGGGGCACTACAGTGTTAGCTGACCCCCAGATGGGGCACTACAGTGTTAGCTGACCCCCAGAAGGGGCACTACAGTGTTAGCTGACCCACAGAAGGGGCACTACAGTGTTAGCTGACCTCCAGAAGGGGCACTACAGTGTTAGCTGACCCACAGAAGGGGCACCCACAGTGTTAGCTGACCCACAGCAGGGGCACTACAGTGTTAGCTGACCTCCAGAAGGGGCACTACAGTGTTAGCTGACCTCCAGAAGGGGCACCCACAGTGTTAGCTGACCCACAGAAGGGGCACTACAGTGTTAGCTGACCCCCTGAAGGGGCACTACAGTGTTAGCTGACCCCCTGAAGGGGCACTACAGTGTTAGCTGACCCCCAGATGGGGCACTACAGTGTTAGCTGACCCCCAGATGGGGCACTACAGTGTTAGCTGACCCCCAGAAGGGGCACTACAGTGTTAGCTGACCCACAGAAGGGGCACTACAGTGTTAGCTGACCTCCAGAAGGGGCACTACAGTGTTAGCTGACCCACAGAAGGGGCACTACAGTGTTAGCTGACTCCCCAGATGGGGCACTACAGTGTTAGCTGACCCACAGAAGGGGCACTACAGTGTTAGCTGACCCCCAGAAGGGGCACTACAGTGTTAGCTGACCCACAGAAGGGGCACTACAGTGTTAGCTGACCCCCAGATGGGGCACTACAGTGTTAGCTGACCCCCAGAAGGGGCACTACAGTGTTAGCTGACCCACAGAAGGGGCACTACAGTGTTAGCTGACCCCCAGAAGGGGCACTACAGTGTTAGCTGACCCCCAGAAGGGGCAACTACAGTGTTAGCTGACCCCCAGAAGGGGCACCCACCGCGTTAGCTGACCCGCAAAAGGGGCAACCACCGTGCTAACATGACCCCCTAGACCCACCGTAAGAGGAAGGGGGCGCCCCCCCCCCCCCCCCCGAGGAACCATACCCCTACTACCTTATACAAACCTCCCCTCCGCCCGCCCGCCCGTCCCGTCACCCACCCACCGAACAAGCACAGCTGGCGGGTGGGAGGAGGCAAAGAGCGGGGGCGGGATTGGAAGAGGAGGAGGAGGAGGAGGAGGGGTCGTCTTCGTCAGGTGGTGACCTCTACCTGACCCCTGAGGGCCAACTCTATCTTGACCGCCCCCCCCCCCCACCCCGGGGCCTCTGTAACGGAACCGACCCATGTGATAAACCATCTCTCTTCGTCTCTCTCTCTCTCTCTCTCTCTCTCTCTCTCTCTCTCTCTCTCTCTCTCTCTCTCTCTCTCTCTCCCTCGCGGGGGCGGGGGTGGTTCGTTAAGTGTCGCCCTAGTATTGCCAGAGCAAAGGGGGGGCGGCTAGCTAGCACCGCCCCGCCCCACTGTTGCCAGTTAAGAGAGAGAGAGAGAGAGAGAGAGAGAGAGAGAGAGAGAGAGAGAGAGAGAGAGAGAGAGAGAGAGAGAGACCTCTTCTCTCTCTCTCTCTCTCCCTCCAGAGACAGCAGACGCCGGGCGCATCATCGCCAACGGACCTTTCCTAAGCTTCGTACTCGTACTTCAGTCCAGCCCAGCGACGGAGCGACTTGCGACTGATCCCCTATCCTCCCTCCCCCTCCCTCCCACACACACACACACACACACATACACATACACACACACACACATACACACACACACACACGCACACACGCACGCAAATGCACGCACATATGCACGACTACACGTGTAGCAAGAAAGAGCCAAAAACAAAGAATTAATCTTCATACGGCTACTGGAATATATATATATATATATATATATATATATATATATATATATATATATATATATATATATATATATATATATATATATAGACACTTAGCAGATGCAATGCAAGGTTTCTTCTATACGAAGTATGGAATGAGTTCATCACGGGAACGGATGGTGTACTGGGATACGTTTCGTTATGTACCTATTACGGATAACATGGATTAGAACTGGTTAATGAACCGAACCGAACCTAACCTAACCTAACCTAACCTTACCTGACCTAACCTTACCTAACCTAACCTAACCTAACCTAACCTAACCTTACCTAACCTAACCTTACCTGACCTAACCTTACCTAACCTAACCTAGCCTAACCTAGCCTAACCTAACCTAACCTAACCTAATCCAACCTAATCTAATCTAACCTTACCTAATCTAACCTAACCTAGCCTAGCCTAGCCTAACCTAACATAGCCTAGCCTAATCTAACCTAAGATAATCACATTAGACAGTACATATGTGACGCGTTACGGAGGGGGGGGGGTCACATGTGCCGGGCAGGTCATACATGTACGTACTGTGGCACCAGGTGTGTGTGTGTGTGTGTGTGTGTGCGTGTGTGTGTGTGTGTGTGTGTTGGGGGAGAGGGGAGTGCTAAACTCATCACATACGAGGCAAATAATCACAATCATATTTAAATACTTCATAACAATCTTTAATGACCCTTCCCCCCTTCCCCCATCACCACCGCCCTCAAAACCCCCCATTTCCAACCCAGGTTCATTGTAATCCCCCATTTCCAACCCAGGTTCATTGTAATCCCCCATTTCCAACCCAGGTTCATTGTAATCCCCCATTTCCAACCCAGGTTCATTGTAATCCCCCATTTCCAACCCAGGTTCATTGTAATCCCCCATTTCCAACCCAGGTTCATTGTAATCCCCCATTTCCAACCCAGGTTCATTGTAATCCCCCATTTCCAACCCAGGTTCATTGTAATCCCATCACTGAAGGCAATCAAGATTATCTATCCCCACACCCCCACACCCATCCTGCCCACACGAGCCGTCAGTGGGTGCATGTGAGTATGTGAGAGAGAGGTCTGTCACCCTGTGTGTATACACAGCGAGAGACAGGAACACTGTGTGTACAGCGGGAGACAGGAACACTGTGTGTACAGCGAGAGACAGGAACAGTGTGTGTACAGCGAGAGACAGGAACACTGTGTGTACACCGAGAGACAGGAACACTGTGTGTATACACAGCGAGAGACAGGAACACTGTGTGTAAAGGGAGACAGGAACACTGTGTGTACAGCGAGAGACAGGAACACTGTGTGTACAGCGAGAGACAGGAACACTGTGTGTACAGCGGGAGACAGGAACACTGTGTGTACAGCGAGAGACAGGAACACTGTGTGTACAGCGGGAGATAGGAACACTGTGTGTACAGCGAGAGACAGGAACACTGTGTGTACAGCGAGAGACAGAGCGAGCACGCTGGGTATGCCCAGAACACCAGATCTGGTATCACTAGCTCACACTAAATGGGTGCTAGTGTCACTAGCTCACAATAAATGGGTGCTAGTGTCACTAGCTCACACTAAATGGGTGCTAGTGTCACTAGCTCACACTAAATGGGTGCTAGTGTCACTAGCTCACACTAAATGGGTGCTAGTGTCACTAGCTCGCACTAAATGGGTGCTAGTGTCACTAGCTCACACTAAATGGGTGCTAGTGTCACTAGCTCA
>NC_092234.1:47000511-47013011 GCF_036320965.1 Panulirus ornatus | reverse complement strand
TGTGGGGGGAGGGTATATGTGTGCATGTGAGTGTGGGGGAAGGGTTGTATGTGTGCATGTGTGGGGGGAGGGTATATGTGTGCATGTGTGTGTGGGGAGGGGTGTATGTGTGCATGTGTGGGTGTGTGTGGGGGGTGTATGTGTACATGTGTGTGGGGAGGGGTGCATGTGTGTGTGTGGGAAGGGGTGTATGTGTGCATGTGTGTGTGTGTGTGGGGTGTATGTGTGCATGTGTGTGTGTGGGGGGGGGAGGAGTAAGGGAAGTGTATCTTTCACTAGGGTGTATTCCAAATAGATACACAGCCACGCCATCAGATAAAACACCCCCTTTTTCACTCGGGGTGTGTGTGTAAGGGGGAGGTGTAGTGTAACCCCGCGCAGGAGGTGTCCGGTAACACCTGCATAAGTCTATTAACCAACTTAAGATTAAAAAAACATAACAAAAACAAAAAAAACGCCATAGTGTTTCTCCCCCACCCATCCCCCCTTCGTTACATGACTATCACCATGTCTACTATCGCTCCCCACGGGATAGATAGATAGATATAGATAGATAGATAGATAGATAGATAGAGAGAGAGAGAGAGAGAGAGAGAGAGAGAGAGAGAGAGAGAGAGAGAGAGAGAGAGAGAGTCGTCGTCTTCGCCAGTTGTGTCAGCAGTTCGACAACGTAAACAGAGAAATGAAAGCAGAGTTAATTACTCCCTCCCTTCCCTCCGGCTGGCTGGCGGTCTCCCTCCTTCCCTCTGGCTGGCTGGCGGCCTCCCTCCCTCCCTCCCTCCCTCCATTGCTCCCCTCCATCTCTTCCCTCCTCCGACCGGCCGGCCGGCCAGCCCTCCCTCCCTCCATTCCTCCTCCAGCTTCCCTCCATCCCCTCCCTCTCTTCCCTCCCTCTTCCGACCGGCCGGCCAGCCCTCCCTCCCTCCCTCGCTCTCACCTCTCTCTCCACACAACCAGTCACCTGATCTTTTGGCCATCTGCTGCATGACTCTCCCTCTCTCTCTCCCTCCCTCTCACTCTTCCTCTCTTCCTCTCTCTCTCTCTCTCTCTCTCTCTCTCTCTCTCTCTCTCTCTCTCTCTCTCTCTCTCTCTCTCCAACAGTCAATACATACATAAGATTAATTACCAATAGTAAGAGAGAGAGAGAGAGAGAGAGAGAGAGAGAGAGAGAGAGAGAGAGAGAGAGAGAGAGAGAGAGAGAGAGAGGGAGGGAGAGAGAGAGAGAGAGAGAGAGAGAGAGAGAGAGAGAGAGAGAGAGAGAGAGAGAGAGAGAGAGAGAGAGAATTTCAATGCCAGACAGCCACATCCACAGACACAGCCAGCCACAGATATAGACCGCCAGGCACAGCCAGCCACAGACACAGCCAGACACATCCACAGACACAGCCAGCCACAGACATAGACACAGCCAGCCACATCCACAGACACAGCCAGCCACAGACATAGACCGCCAGGCACAGCCAGCCACAGACACAGCCAGCCACAGACATAGACCGCCAGGCACAGCCAACCACAGACACAGCCAGACACAGACATAGACCGCCAGGCACAGCCAGCCACAGACACAGCCAGACACAGATATAGACACAGACACAGCCAGACACAGACACAGCCAGACACAGAATCATCCATCAACAAACCCCGACATTAAATAGGAAATCATAACAGAATCTTGGTGGCTGAAACTACACTCCACGACCACCCTCGGCTGGCGGAGCTGTGAGGAGGTCCCTGGCGCTGTGGTAGTGCTGTGGTGCTGCTGTGGTGTGGTGGTGCTGGTGTGGTGTGGTGTGGTGTGGTGGTTGTGGTGTGGTGTGGTGGTGTGGCGTGGTGTGGTGTGGTGATGGTGTGTTGTGGTGGTGGCGGTGTGGTAGTGGTGTGGTGGTGGTGTGTGGTGGTAATGGTGTGGTGTGGTGTGCTGGTGTGGTGTGGCAGTGGTGCTGGTGTGGCGTGGTGTGGTGTGGCGGTGTGGCAGTGGTGCTGGTGTGGCGTGGTGTGGTGATGTGGTGTGGTGTAGTGGTGTGGTGTGGTGTGCTGGTGTGGTGTGGTGGTGGTGGTGTGGTGTGGTAGTGTGGTGTGGTGGTGGCGGTGTGGTGTGGTAGTGGTGTGTAGTGTGGTGTGGTGTGGTGCGCAGCCACACTACGTTCCTTCCACGAGACACACATACCCTCTAATTCGCTGTCTCTCTACCGAATCCTTCTTCTCTCTCTCTCTCTCTCTCTCTCTCTCTCTCTCTCTCTCTCTCTCTCTCTCTCTCTCTCTCTCTCTCTCTCTCTCTCTTCCTTCCTTGCCCCGGCTATCATACTGTGGTCACGTGGGGGTAGAATTATGAGACTGCATGGTATGTCAGAAGGGGAGGAGGGGGGGGGTGAGGGGAAGGGAGGGTTAGAGGGAGAGGGAGGGAGAGGGAGAGAGAGAGAGAGAGAGGGAGGGGGGGGGAGGAGGAGGAGGAGGTGGTGGTGGTGTGTTCGGGGTACGGAGGGAGGGAGGGAGGGGTGGGGAAGAGGGGGGGTGTGTGAGATGGGTGCCCGGGCAGGGCAGTACGAGGGGAGGGGAGGGGAGGAGGAGGGGAGGGGCGAGCGGGGCAGGGAGGAGGGAGGAGGGAGGGGGGAGGGAGGGCGGGTTGGTTCGGACTGGGAACCCCGGTAAGAGTCACCACTTCTACCCCCCCCCCCCCACCACCCACCATATCTACCGGTTCTGTACGTACCGGGGGAGGGGAGGAGGGGAGGGGACCGGGTGGGGAGGGGAGAGACGACCGGGTGAGAGTGGCCGGGGAGATGTGAGGGAGGGGGTGGGGGGGTTTCGGAGGGGGGGGAGTCGTGAGTGATGAGTGAGGGTATGAATGAGTGTAGTGAGTTGGTTGGTTGGTGGAGGGAGGGAGGGAGGGAAGAGGGGAGGGAGGGGGAAGGCATGAGTCTGGTGTGCAAGTGGGGGAGGGGAGGGGAGGGAAGGTGTGGGGGAGGGAGGGGAGGGCGGGCGGCGTGTTAGCGGGGTCACAGTGGAGCCATGCTGTCTGGTGTGAGCCGTGTGCCCCTCTACTCCTCCTCCTCCTCCTCCTCCTCCTCTTCTTCCCCCTCCTCCTCCTCCTCTTCTTCCCCCTCCTCCTCTTCCCTCCTCCTCCCGTTGAGTGTCGTCCCCCCACTCTGTTTCCCGCCCCCCCACGAATCCTGCGCCTGCTGTTGTCCCCGCCGACACTTCTGTTGAAGCAGACAGCGTCCACTGCTGCCCTCCCTCCCTCCCTCCTGCTTGCCTCCGCTAACCACCTCCCTCCTCCTCCTCCTCCTGCCCTCTGTCTTCCCCTCCCACTGCTTTACTCTGCTCCTCTCCCGCTGCACCTCTCCTTACACCCAACAACCACCACCATCATAACTACAACCAACCAACCACCATCATAACTACAACCAACCAACCACCATCATAATTACAACCAACCACGATCATAACTACAACCAACAACCACCATCATAATTACAACCAACCAACCACCATTATAATTACAACCAACCAACCACCATTATGATTACAACCAACCAACCACCATTATAATTACAACCAACCAACCACCATTATAACAACCAACCAACCACCATTATAACAACAACCAACCAACCACCATTATAATTACAACCAACCAACCACCATTATAATTACAACCAACCAACCACCATTATAACAACAACCAACCAACCACCATTACTACAAAACAACCACGATCATAACTACAACCAACCAACCAACCAAACACCACAACCAACAACCACCATCACCACCATCATAACTACAACCAACCCTCCACCATCATGACTACAACCAGCATCCACCATCATAACTACAACCAACCAACCAACCACCACCATAACCAACAACCACCACCATAACTACAACCAAACAACCACCACCGTCATAACTACAACCAACAACCACCATCATAACTACAACCAACCAACCACCATCATCATAACTACAACCAACCAACCACCATCATCACTATAACCAGCATCCACCACCAGCACTACCACCACTACCAACCACCACCACCACCATCATGTGACCACACGCACTCCTCCTCCTCCTCCTCCAGCACCTGTTGATCCCGCCGTTTTTATACGGGACTGCTGTTGCTGCTCCAGCCTCCGTTGCCGGTAACTGTTGGACAACGTTTTCTACAGCTGCTCCTCCCGTTGGTCATGCCTCTGTTGGCCGTGGTGCTCCTTCCTCCTGTTGCCCCTCCTGTTGCTCCTCCTCCTGTTGTTGTTGTTGTAGTGGGGGGGCGGCGGGGGACCTCCCCCAGCGGTGCTAACGTACGTGCATCTGCTGTTTCTGGCAAGACAGCAGCTGATCTGCTGCACACACACACACACACACACACAACCACACACACACACACGTCGTTGCGGGCGACCTGCTTTTAAACCCCGTTTGATGTCGTCAGCTGCAGCGACACAGCGGCGACTTGCGCTATCTCGAGAGAGAGAGAAATGGGAAGACGCCCGAACTACGACAGGAAATGAGGCTATATATATATATATATATATATATATATATATATATATATATATATATATATATATATATATATATATATATATATATATATCCCTATGAGTCCACGGGGGAAAATGAAACACATTTCAATGCACTTTCATTAACTGAAATCACTTTCATCGGGAGACACACAAAGGCACTGGGAATTTTATCGTGTTTCATTTTCCCGGGGATCTTGAATTTATCTCATACCGCAAAATTGTGGCCTTTCCAATATAAAATAAAATATATATATATAATATATATATAATAAATATATATATATATATATATATTTTTTTTTTTTTTTATATTTTTGTCGCCGTCTCCCGCGTTGCGATAGGGGAAAGGGAAAACCCAACAAAAGAAAAGGCCCAACCCCCCCCCCCCAACACATGACATACACACGTCCACACACGCAAATATACAAACCCACACCACTTCCATGTTTTTTATAAATATAATTTTATATATATATATATATAATTTTACAGAAAAGGGAAAACCAAAGGAATACGACGTGTTGATGAATGAATTGGGGCCCGAGGAGAAATTTTTCATTCGTGGCCAACCACGGACACACACTGAAATGTTGTGTATAGTGGGGATTTTTAAGAATAAGGGGGGGGGCCACGAGTTAAACTCCCCCCTTACAGCAAAGAGATGGTGGGCCCCCCGAGTAGAAAATCCTCCTCCCCTACTAAAAAGAGATGGGGGCCCCACAGTATAGAACTCCCTACCGTACGTGGAAATAGATTTGCTAAATTACTAAATTTGACACAACACACACACCACCCACACACAAACCACACACACACACACACAATCGCCATCTTCAATGAGGGATTTTTTATAGGTCCACCATACATCCATCTCTTACTTCACGAATATTTCCTCTCTCTCTCCCCCTCTCTTTTCTCCTCTCTCTCCTCTCTCTCCTCTCTCTCTCTCACCCCATCTCTGACACCACATTAACGGGGGAATACGCCAGGAAAATACGTCTTTCAAGTGAAAGTGGAAGTGTGTGGTCCCTGTTTTTCAACCGGGGCAACCTACCAGAGAAAAAACCCACCCAAAATACTCTTCAAATTTAAAAAGAAAACGGGATGAACATACGGTATTATCAAGTCACGAAGAAAATGGTGTGATCTGAGGGGAGAAAGGAGGAGTGGGGAGGAGAAGAGGGTGGGGGAGGGAAGGAAGAGAAAGTGGGGTGGGGAGAAAAGGGAAGTTAAAGGGAAAGAGAAGAAGAAAGGGAGGGAGGAGGGGGGGTGGGGAGGGAAATCTCCCTCCCCACCCTAGGCCGGGCAAGGAGGGAGGGGGAGGTTGGACTTATGTGATAAGCGTTCAAACGATTTGTGTGTGTGTGTGTGTGTGTGTGTGTGTGTCTCTTTGTCTGTCAGTCTGTATGTCTGTCTGTCTCTTGGTCTGTCTGTCTCTCTCTCTCTCTCTCTCTCTCTCTCTCTCTCTCTCTCTCTCTCTCTCTCTCTGTGTGTGTGTGTGTGTGTGCTGGTGTGTCTGTGTGCTGGTGTGTGTGTGTGTGTGTGTGTGTGTAGACCTGAGTTTTGAGACACGCACGTTATACAACACCCTCACAGGTCGAGGGTTGGGGCAAGGGAGGCGCCCTCTGCCAGACCGTTCCGATCATCACCGTGTGGCGCACGAGAGGGGGGGTTTGAAACCCACCCACCCACCCACGCGTTTACTGTAAACAGGTGTGTTGACTAATACCCAGCGCGTGGGTGCAACCGCTCATGCTAGGTCCGCGGATGGTAAGGAAGTAAAGTACAGTACAGTGCAGTACAGTGCAGTACAGTACGGTACAGTACGGCACGGCAAAGTACAGTACGGTACAGTACAGTACAAGAGATGGGGACCCCACGAGTGTACAACTCCCTCCCTCCCCGTACAGTACAAGAGTTGGGCCCCCCCCCACGAGTGTACAACTCCCTCCCTCCCCGTACAGTAAAAGAGATGTGGGCCCCCACGAGTGTAGAACTCCCTCCCCGTACAGTAAAAGAGATGTGGGCCCCCACGAGTGTAGAACTCCCTCCCTCCCCGTACAGTACAAGAGATGGGGCCCCCACGAGTGTACAACTCCCTCCCTCCCCGTACAGTACAAGAGATGTGGGCCCCCACGAGTGTAGAACTTCCCTCCCTCCCCGTACAGTACAAGAGATGGGGCCCCCACGAGTGTACAACTCCCTCCCTCCCCGTACAGTACAAGAGATGTGGGCCCCCACGAGTGTAGAACTCCCTCCCTCCCCGTACAGTACAAGAGTTGGGGCCCCCCACGAGTGTACAACTCCCTCCCTCCCCGTACAGTACAAGAGATGTGGGCCCCCACGAGTGTACAACTCCCTCCCTCCCCGTACAGTAAAAGAGATGTGGGCCCCCCACGAGTGTAGAACTCCCTCCCCGTACAATACAAGAGTTGGGGCCCCCTACGAGTGTAGAACTCCCTCCCTCCCCGTACAGTACAAGAGATGGGGCCCCCACCAGTGTAGAACTCCCTCCTCCCCGTACAGTACAAGAGATGGGGGCCTCACCAGTGTAGAACTCCCTCCCTCCCCGTACAGTACAAGAGATGGGGGCCTCACCAGTGTAGAACTCCCTCCCTCCCCGTACAGTACAAATAGGCAATGAAACACACACACACACACACACACACACACACACACACACACACACACACACACACACAGATAGATAGAGATATACATGTAGACACAAAAGTTCAGAGGAGGTTGTGGCTAACCTGAGCCTTAGTGGGAGCAGCAACAAGCAACAAAGAGAGAGAGAGAGAGAGAGAGAGAGAGAGAGAGAGAGAGAGAGAGAGAGAGAGAGAGAGAGAGAGGCTGTACCCAAGGAGCACTTTAATCGGGGGGTGGGGTGGGTTGGGTGGGGTGGGTTGGGTGGGGTGGGGTGGGTTGGGTGGGCATTAAGAGATAATCTCAAGTCTGATCTTAACGCTCGCCATGATGATCCAGAATATCAAAGACCCACACAAAGTCTCTCTCTCTCTCTCTCTCTCTCTCTCTCTCTCTCTCTCTCTCTCTCTCTCTCTCTCTCTCTCTCTCTCTCTCTCATTCGTTTGACCGCTATGGCGTTACGACGTCACAGGACAAATATTCAGACGTGTGTGTGTGTGTGTGTGTGTGTGTGTGTGTGTGTGTGTGTGTGTGTGGGTATTTGTGTATGTATGTATATGTGTGTGTGTGTGTGTGTGTGTGTGTGTGTGTGTGTGTGTGTGTTCAGACACCATCACCCTCATCGTTCATATTCACGATCATGATCATCCCTGCCCATCATGATCACTATCATGCTCTTATGCCTACCAGTCACCATCATCATCATCATCATTTTCACTATGCAAGACTCGTGTCATCCTCTCGTACCGTCATGTTCACGACACACCGCAATCACTGTCACTCCCATCACCAGTCATCTTCGTCAACACTATCAATCACCATCATCATCCATGGGTTTATATTATATATATATATATATATATATATATATATATATATATATATATATATATATATATATATATATATGGAATATATATATATATATATATATATATATATATATATATATAGAATGGAAAAAGGTGAGAACAATGGAAGTAAGGGGAGTGGGGGAGGAATGGGATGTATTTAGGGAATCAGTGATGGATTGCGCAAAAGATGCTTGTGGCATGAGAAGAGTGGGAGGTGGGCTGTTTAGAAAGGGTAGTGAGTGGTGGGATGAAGAAGTAAGAGTATTAGTGAAAGAGAAGAGAGAGGCATTTGGACGATTTTTGCAGGGAAAAAATGCAATTGAGTGGGAGAAGTATAAAAGAAAGAGACAGGAGGTCAAGAGAAAGGTGCAAGAGGTGAAAAAAAGGGCAAATGAGAGTTGGGGTGAGAGACTATCAGTAAATTTTAGGGAGAATAAAAAGATGTTCTGGAAGGAGGTAAATAGGGTGCGTAAGACAAGGGAGCAAATGGGAACTTCAGTGAAGGGCGTAAATGGGGAGGTGATAACAAGTAGCGGTGATGTGAGAAGGAGATGGAATGAGTATTTTGAAGGTTTGTTGAATGTGTCTGATGACAGAGTGGCAGATATAGGGTGTTTTGGTCGAGGTGGTGTGCAAAGTGAGAGGGTTAGGGAAAATGATTTGGTAAACAGAGAAGAGGTAGTAAAAGCTTTGCGGAAGATGAAAGCCGGCAAGGCAGCAGGTTTGGATGGTATTGCAGTGGAATTTATTAAGAAAGGGGGTGACTGTATTGTTGACTGGTTGGTAAGGTTATTTAATGTATGTATGACTCATGGTGAGGTGCCTGAGGATTGGCGGAATGCGTGCATAGTGCCATTGTACAAAGGCAAAGGGGATAAGAGTGAGTGCTCAAATTACAGAGGTATAAGTTTGTTGAGTATTCCTGGTAAATTATATGGGAGGGTATTGATTGAGAGGGTGAAGGCATGTACAGAGCATCAGATTGGGGAAGAGCAGTGCGGTTTCAGAAGTGGTAGAGGATGTGTGGATCAGGTGTTTGCTTTGAAGAATGTATGTGAGAAATACTTAGAAAAGCAAATGGATTTGTATGTAGCATTTATGGATCTGGAGAAGGCATATGATAGAGTTGATAGAGATGCTCTGTGGAAGGTATTAAGAATATATGGTGTGGGAGGCAAGTTGTTAGAAGCAGTGAAAAGTTTTTATCGAGGATGTAAGGCATGTGTACGTGTAGGAAGAGAGGAAAGTGATTGGTTCTCAGTGAATGTAGGTTTGCGGCAGGGGTGTGTGATGTCTCCATGGTTGTTTAATTTGTTTATGGATGGGGTTGTAAGGGAGGTAAATGCAAGAGTCCTGGAAAGAGGGGCAAGTATGAAGTCTGTTGGGGATGAGAGAGCTTGGGAAGTGAGTCAGTTGTTGTTCGCTGATGATACAGCGCTGGTGGCTGATTCATGTGAGAAACTGCAGAAGCTGGTGACTGAGTTTGGTAAAGTGTGTGGAAGAAGAAAGTTGAGAGTAAATGTGAATAAGAGCAAGGTTATTAGGTACAGTAGGGGTGAGGGTCAAGTCAATTGGGAGGTGAGTTTGAATGGAGAAAAACTGGAGGAAGTGAAGTGTTTTAGATATCTGGGAGTGGATCTGTCAGCGGATGGAACCATGGAAGCGGAAGTGGATCATAGGGTGGGGGAGGGGGCGAAAATTTTGGGAGCCTTGAAAAATGTGTGGAAGTCGAGAACATTATCTCGGAAAGCAAAAATGGGTATGTTTGAGGGAATAGTGGTTCCAACAATGTTGTATGGTTGCGAGGCGTGGGCTATGGATAGAGATGTGCGCAGGAGGATGGATGTGCTGGAAATGAGATGTTTGAGGACAATGTGTGGTGTGAGGTGGTTTGATCGAGTAAGTAACGTAAGGGTGAGAGAGATGTGTGGAAATAAAAAGAGCGTGGTTGAGAGAGCAGAAGAGGGTGTTTTGAAATGGTTTGGGCACATGGAGAGAATGAGTGAGGAGAGATTGACCAAGAGGATATATGTGTCGGAGGTGGAGGGAACGAGGAGAAGAGGGAGACCAAATTGGAGGTGGAAAGATGGAGTGAAAAAGATTTTGTGTGATCGGGGCCTGAACATGCAGGAGGGTGAAAGGAGGGCAAGAAATAAGTGAATTGGAGTCATGTGGTATACAGGGGTTGACGTGCTGTCAGTGGATTGAAGCAAGGCATGTGAAGCGTCTGGGGTAAACCATGGAAAGCTGTGTAGGTATGTATATTTGCGTGTGTGGACGTGTGTATGTACATGTGTATGGGGGGGGGGGGGTTGGGCCATTTCTTTCGTCTGTTTCCTTGCGCTACCTCGCAAACGCGGGAGACAGCGACAAAGTATAAAAAAAAAAAAAAAAAAAAAAATATATATGTTTACCAAATGGCGTCCTAGCTTCGTCTCAGCGATGTATATCAACTGACTGTTATATTTCGCTCTTGTGTCTCCCCTGATGATGTGATTATTACACGAAAGTGCACTTGGGAACTTTTCGTGTTTCATTTTCCCCGTGGACTCATAGGAATATATATATATATATATATATATATATATATATATATATATATATATATATATATATATATATATATATATATATAGTCAGTCAGCAAGTTTTCAATTAACCTTATATAAGGACACTAAGGGAGGGAAGGCGATAGGAAGAGAGAGAGAGAGAGAGAGAGAGAGAGAGAGAGAGAGAGAGATGGAGGGAGTGTTGGAGGAACACGTAGAGGAGGCAGTTGAGGGAGGAGAGAGGGAGCTTCGTAATGGTGGCGTGGCATAGCCTAAAGCGTCGAGGGGGGAGGGGGGGGGCAGGCCGGGTTGAGGGAGGAGGGAGGTTGAGAGAGAAGGGGAAGGAGGGGGAAGGAAGGGGGAGAGGGGAGGGGGCGGCACACGAATCCTGGGGGGGAGGGGGGAGAGAGAGAGAGAGAGAGAGAGAGAGAGAGAGAGAGAGAGAGAGAGAGAGAGAGAGAGAGAGAGAGAGGTGATGTGGGGGGGGGAGGGGGGGAAGAAGAGGAACCCGGTGTGCTGAGCTGAATGGTGATTTAGAGGGTGATCTCTTCTCCTCCCCCCCCACCTCCTCCTCCTCCCTTCGGCGCAGGTGAGTTTAGATTTTGAATTTAGATAAGTTTGACCCCAGGGTAGGAGTAAGATGAGAGGGGCCCCTCCGCACGGCCGCTGTGGTGTTCTGTGGCTGTGATGACTGTCTGTGGGGCGCAGGAGCGAGAGGGGGGGGGGGGAGGAAGACCTGGCAGAAGGAGGGGGGGAGGGAGGTTAAGGGGAGGGAGGGGGAGGGGGGGTTAAGTGGGGGGGGGAGAGGGGGTTCTGTGTGGGACGCTGGGGGAGAGGAGGTAGTGTTAGACCTGGGGTTGGGGAGGAGGGGATGAAGTGGGGTAGTGTGGGACCTGGAAGAAGGGGTCGTGAGACCTAGGACTAAAGAGGAGGAGGAGGAGGAGAGGAGGAGGAGAGAGGAGGAGGAGAGGAGGAGGAGGAGGAGGAGGAGGAGGAGGAGGAGGAGGAGGAGGAGGAGGAGGAGGAGGAAGAGGAAGAGGAAGAGGAGAGGAGGAGGAGGAGAGGGGTGACGTACCTGTATGCACCATACCTGTGTACCTGTGTGGTACGTAACTTGTCCCTGTAAACCCAAGAACGCGCATCACCTCTTCAGGACAAATTCATGTATGACCTGTAGTGCAGAGCCTGTAACCTGTAGTCATGGCTTTTAGACCTTTAACCTGTAGTTAAAGACGGGGTTAAAGGGCGATAAACGTGTGGCATCTTCACATCAATACGAACTCTGGTTTATTGCCCACCAACTATTTACTGGAGCGGGGATGGTCTTGCACCATGGGGTTGGGCCAGAGGAGGGATCTCCTCCGGAGAAGATAGTACGGTGGCGGGGACGATGCAGCACCTTATCGCGTAGCCTAAAACGTTAACAAGAGGTCGTAGTGGCCCTCCCCCCCCTCCCTCCCCCCCATACACCCCCCTCTTTGATGCGTGGAGGGGGGATAGGGGAAGGAAGACTAGGCCGTTGCGATGGGGATGGAATGAGGGAGGTGGGGGAAATGAGAGGTGGCAAAGGATTAATAAATGGAAAAAAAAAATTGACGCCGAAGGAGAAGAGCACAGGGATTCCACACCCTGGAAGGCTCCCGGGAGAGAGAGAGAGAGAGAGAGAGAGAGAGAGAGAGAGAGAGAGAGAGCTGGGGAGTTGGGAGGTAAGACATGGTTGGACGCGCGAGGGTCATGTACTTCGAACCACTGTCATGAGCTTTGGTTGATGGTGGTGTGTGGTTGGCTGTGATCCAGGCCCCCGTAGGCTGCTGGAGGGAGGTGTGTGTGTGTGTGTGTGTGTGTGTGTGTGTGTGTGTGTGGAAGTAGTGTGTGTGTGTGTTTTCTGGAAGGGGTCGCGTTTTCGTCTGGAAATCTGC
>NC_092234.1:46988011-46998011 GCF_036320965.1 Panulirus ornatus | reverse complement strand
CCCATTCGTCGTCCACTGCTCTTAATACTGCCTAGGTTCCTTTTTACATCTTTCCCCTCGTGATCTTTAGTGTTATCCTCAAACGCCTTCAGATAAGGAGTCTAACCATTCTGGCAAGTCGTTTGACAATGATCAAGAAGATCAAAGGTCCCAGAACACAGCCCTGCGGTACACCAATTGCAGCCCCAGCCCTTTATAAGAGGGGGCGGCTCCTCATCCAACATGCGTCCTTCCGCTGATGTCATTTCCTGTCCATCGAAGGAATCTACCCCTTTATTCCCGCCTGCAAATCCAATCTATTCACCAGCCTTCGGTGTGGGGCAGTGTCAAATGCTTTCTGGCAGTCCATATACGCACAATACACCCATCCCTCTCGGCGGAGCTCACTCTCCGGTAAAGTCTTCAGAGATTTGTTGAGAATGACCTCCTTCTCCCTAATCCGTAATAACCACCCATCAAGCTAATTCGTCAATTACAACTACCCATCCCTTTTCTTCTGGAATAATACCGTCCAGTGTTTTCACACTCGTCAAGGAGACTGGACTTTGGTTCAGCGCAGTATCCACGTCTGCTTTCTTGAAGATAGGCACAACATTTGCTCTGTTTTACCCACCGTGGCACTAACACCTTACTCCAGTGGTACACACTGAACACCTCAAGCGAACAATGAACCATATCGATATACCTCCCCCCCCTCCTCCTCCTCCTCCCCCTCACCCACCACATGAGAAGGGGACATTCATCAGGATGGTCAGGGGGCAGTGCAGTAGTTAGTTTATGTGTCTTCCTAGTCGTTCCAAAGCTTTGCTTCTTCTGTCATATCAAGCTATCCCAACATCCTTGCCCAGGACCTATTCCCTTCCTTTCTCCCCTCCTTCACAACACCACCACCATCACCATCACCACCATCACCATCTCTTCACTGGTGTTGCGGGCTATTAATATCATCCGACCGTGGACACACACACACACACACACACACATACACACACACTTGTGAGCCTGTCATTTAGTCCCTGGCATATCTTTACATCAACCTCTGCGAGTCCTTCAGCCTCGTGTTAGCTCCTCTTAACCCAACAGTCTTGATTCCTGATGAGTTTTGAGATGCGTTTTTGGGTTAGCCTCTCCGCCTTGTCCACACAATGTACCCATCCCCCTAGGGAAACTGAGCCTCTCTCACATACACACAATGTACCCATCCTCTAGGGAAACTAAGCCCTTCTCCTGCCTTATGTAGGGTGTGTGTGTGTGTGTGTGTGTGTGTGTGTTACGGGGAGAGAGAGAGAGAGAGAGAGAGAGAGAGAGAGAGAGAGAGAGAGAGAGAGAGAGAGAGAGAGAGAGAGAGAATTTTTACCCCCTCGTCAGCCCCTCCTCTTACCTCATATGTATGTATCACGTGTGCGTGTATGTGACGTGTGTGTGTGTGTGTGTGTGTGTGTTCGTGCGTGTGTGGGCGTGGCGGTGGTGGTGACAGCGGCGGCGGGGCAGCAGCAGAAGAGCCACCTGGGCACCAGCTGCGAGGCCGGCCATGTCTCACTTTACAACACCATCTGGCCCAGGGTACGATTACAGCAGGTACCACCCCCCCCCCCCCCCCGGTTTCTGACTGGCCTCTCTCCTTGTGTAGACAGGGGAGGAGGGGGAAGGGGGGGCAGGCTCCCTCCCCCTCTGTGTGAGTGTGTGTGTGTGTGTGTGTGTGTGTGTGTGTGTGTGTGTGTGACCATCTCTTGTACTGTACGGGGAGGGAGTTCTACACTCGTGGGGCCCATACTTATTCACATCTTTGTCGCTGTAAAAGACACTTATTCACATCTCTGTCGCTGTAAAAGACACTTGTTTACATCTTTGTCGCTGTAAAAGACACTTGTTTACATCTCTGGTGCTGTAAAAGACACTTATTCACATCTCTGTCGCTGTAAAAGACACTTGTTTACATCTCTGTCGCTGTAAAAGACACTTATTCACATCTCTGTCGCTGTAAAAGACACTTGTTTACATCTTTGTCGCTGTAAAAGACACTTGTTTACATCTCTGGTGCTGTAAAAGACACTTGTTTACATCTTTTCCAGCAAGTTTCCTGCATAGGGTTTCCTGCTGTGACCTTTCCAGCTGTCGACCTGAACCAACTAGTGCGTCCACAACCTTCTTGGTCATGATCGAGTCATCCCTCACTCTTCTCTCTTCCACGGTGGGCAAACATGAGGCCTCTGACCCCTACCCCCATCCATCCTTCACTGTAACTCGGCTCCCTCCATTCTAGGAACCTCTCTTCGCAGTCTTCCTCTAGACCTTCTCTATTGGTTCTTTGTGCTTTGAAGTGCGGCGGTGACCGAACTTGAGAAGTATAGTCTTGTTCGACCACACACACACACACACACACACACACACACACACACACACACACACACTGCGCATAGTCTACTGAATATTTTCTTATCCATGTCCTTTATATGCAAATCTAATAGTTGATGGCATAAAGTATCTTTACGATTTTCCTAGCGACTTCGAAGTCCCTCTCAAGCACACTTCCTGCACCTCCTATTCCAAACAAGGTCGTCTCTCAACTGCGCCTGCCCCAGACCTCGTTACTTTTGCCTTTACTGAGAATTTGTCTCGGGCCCCTTGTAAAATGGTGCAGTCCCCACGATTCTTCACTCATCCCCCCATGAGTTTGACATGATCCGCAAATGTATTCAGGTATGATTTCAGTCCTTCTGCTGTGCCACTGGCATACATCAAGGAGGGCAATGGACCCGAGACTAACTCTTGTGGCACGCCACTGGAGACCTCCAACTCATTCCGAGAGGGCTTCACCCAACCTGTTCCTCCACTCTTCCCTTCCACTAAGATAATCCCATATCCACCGAAGTACTCTCCCTCTTACGACTACCTGAAGATCCAGCGCCCTCACAAGCCTCCTAATGTGGGACAGCGTCAAACGCTTTCTGAGTGGTGGGACAGCGTCAAACGCTTTCTGAATGTCCAGACCCACATCATCCACCTATCCTTCTGTTCTCACGCATAAAAGAACCGAGAAATTTGTTGCGCACGATCTCCTTTCATCCTCGTCGTCTCTCACTATGACAACGTCTCCTTGCGAGTAAACCTCCATTTTGCTTTGTTCAAACTCGTTACATGGAACCAGTCTGTGTTCTATCGCAATGTCACGTTCTCTTTTTTCCGAAGTTCTCGATGACAAGTACGACACTTGATCTCTTCCACTCCCTCGACACTATACCTTCCCCCCCCCCCACCCCTTCCCCCACCACCAGCAACATACTGAACCACATGTCGGGTGGATTTTAGGTTAAGTGTTAACTCCACCATTTCTTCAGCATTATGTGGAGCGACGTCGTTCTGTGACCGTGAGCCTGATTATGATCCGTCGGCCAGCTTGTCTTTCCAAGCAACGTCACAGCGACTTCCCCATGACCTCCTCCTCCTCATTCCATCTCACCGGCGTTGGGGGGATGGGGGGGCAGCAGTGTCTCTCTCTCTCTCCCTCCCGCTGTGAAAACCCCCCCCACCCTCCTCCCAGTGAACCTGTCTCTCTCTGCGTCTCGCGTATCTCTAAACAGCCCATCCTCTCCATCTCTTTCCTCCGAATGCCTTCACCTCACCACCTGTTCCCCGACCCATCTCTTTAAGCCTTCCACGACCTTACGGAACAGCGTGTTGAATCATCCCTTGATCTGTCTGCGGTATCTTCATCACGCAGTGTGTCTCTCCGGCTCCTCCTCCCTCGTCTCGCTATTACTCCCATCCCCCCCTGGCTCTCAAACACCTTCCGAAACGCTGGCTGGCACCAAGTGTCGCCTGCATTTCCTCGGCAGAGAACATCCCAAAGTTTCACCTTTTTCTTTCTTTCTGACACCATGCGCAGAACTGCTGCTGCACACACACACATCTCTCCCTCTCTCTCTCTCTCTCTCTCTCTCTCTCTCTCTCTCTCTCTCTCAAACGATCCCTCATAATCATTCACACCGAAAGGTAACCTACATATTTCCTCCCCTCCCAAACCAACCACCCTCACCTCACCACCCTATCTACCTCACCGTTGATTTCGCCCCCTCCAGGGCCGTCCGACTTACACTGACCCCCCGCACACGACAGCTAAGTGTAACTCCGCTTCCTCCCCCTCCTCCTCCTTCAAGTCCCATGTTACCATTGACTGCCTTTCCCGCTTCCTTCCTCCCCCTCCACCTCCTCCTTAAAGTCCCATGTTACCACTGACTGCTCTTCTGGTCCTCATGCAGTTTCTCCTCACCAACTTGCCTCTCAGTCTGGCCTCCTCATCTCTCGTCGTCCTGCGTCCCCCATTTACGCGATCACCCTCACTGAGCGTATCGTACGCGTCCTGCTCAGTCGCACCCGTCTGCTGACGAAGGGTGAGGTAAGGACCTAGGCAATCTGATGGTCACTCACACGTTCTGATGACACCGGTGATGCGAACATGTCTTCCGGAACACATTCAAAGGAGGAGGGAAGGAAGGAAGGAAGGAAGGAAGGAAGGAAGGAAGGAGGAGGGAAGGAAGGAAGGAAGGAGGAGGGAAGGAAGGAAGAAGGGAAGGAAGGAAGGAAGGAAGGAAGGAGGAGGGAAGGAAGGAAGGAGGAGGGAAGGAAGGAAGGAGGGGGAAGGAAGGAGGAGGAGGGAAGGAAGGAAGGAGGAGGGAAGGAAGGAAGGAGGAGGGAAGGAAGGAAGGGGGAGGGAAGGAAGGAGGAGGAGGGAAGGAAGGAAGGAGGAGGTAAGGAAGGAAGGAGGAGGGAAGGAAGGAGGAGGGAAGGAGGAGGGAAGGGAGGAAGGAGGAGGGAAGGAGGGAGGGAAGGAAGGAAGGAAGGAAGGAAGGAGGAGGGAAGGAAGGAAGGAGGAGGGAAGAAAGGAAGGAAGGAGGGATGACATCTTGTACCTCCATGACATATGTCTCAATGAGAATGTCTTATTCCCCCAGTGTGTTTATCTCTTACTGAAGTCTCCCATTATGAGAACTCTGACATTTCTGAGGTGTGTGTGTGTGTGTGTGTGTGTGTGTGTGTGTGTGTGTGTGTGTGTGTGTGTGTGTGTGTGTGTATGATTACGAGCTGAATATTAAGGGGAGGGAGTTTTTCACTCGTGTTGCCCCGTTTTTTTAACTCAACCTTGTATTCATGCATCATGTCTTTACTCCTTCGCATGCATGCGCACGCACACACACACACACACACACACGTGTGTGTGTGTGTGTGTGTGTGTGTGTGTGTGTGTGTGTGTGTGTGTGTGTGTGTGCAGAAGCGTATGTTTCAGAGTGCACGTGCGTGCGTGACTCAGGCCTCGGTGATGGATGTTACCCAGGCACTTGGGGGGCGGTGAGGTTAACAGAGCGAGTGACGTCACCCATACACATCAGCATATGGGTGGGTGGGTGGGAGGGGGAGAGGGGGACGGGGGAGGAATGGGGCGGGTGGGTGGGTGGGTGGGTGAGTGGCATTAAATTAGGCCACCCACCATACACACGAACCTCACAGAAACTCCCCCTACACTCGCACTGCTGTTTTTTGTAAACATAAGCCTCAGAGAGAGAGAGAGAGAGAGAGAGAGAGAGAGAGAGAGAGAGAGAGAGAGAGAGAGAGAGAGAGAGAGAGAGAGAGAGAGTCTTAGCAACACCCGAGAGGGACGACCCCCTTTTCGTTCTAGGGACACAGCGTTAACGTTGCCCAACTCGAAGTACTGACTAATTCGACACCATCATCATCTTCATCATCTTCTTCTTCCCTTCCACAGCTAAACTCTAGACCTCTTCACTTGTCAGTGGTCTTGCACACTCCAGTCTGCCATCTGCCTTCGATTGGGTGACAAATCTGTCGAGTCTTAAGCACGCTGATTCCTGCGTAGCGAGGTAGCGTCAGGAATTTACGGAGAATTGCCACACTTGTTCACACATGCTTTTTAGATGTCAAGTATAATGCATCGAAACTAGGGCTTCCCGCAGCCATAACCACGCCCTACAGACCTTGCCACGGTTTTCCTTCACCACTTCATATGTTCTGATATGTGGCTCACTGACGGAGAGTCGCTCCCCGTATACCACACAGCGACCAATTCGCTTTATCCCTCGTGAGTCTCAGCATATGTTCAAGCCAAGCCCCTAAAACTGAAGTCGTCTTTCACTCCATCCTGCCACCTCCTTTTACGGGTCCCCCACACCTCCCACCACTTGTGTCGTATATACCCTCTTAGTCAATCTCTCTCTCTCTCTCTCTCTCTCTCTCTCTCTCTCTCTCTCTCTCTCTCTCTCTCTCTCTCTCTCTCTCTCTCTCCTTTTCCTTCTTTCTTCCGACCATTTTTCATTCTTTTTTTCTCTCCAATCTCGTCTCTCGTAACGAGTCCTCGAGTGATTCATTCCTCTTCTTACACCCACCCACAGTGTCGCAAGGTTCCACACAGGTGGTGCTTCCCTCCTATATCAAACACACACACACACACACGACCCCCATCGCGTAGCTGCAACACAATGAACCAGCACTAGTGTCACTCAGGCCCGTGGCATTCACGCAACACTGACCGACGAACTGGGAAAACACCCCCAGCACCACACCCCCGTCTGACCCAATGCTCAAAATCTGTACAAAAAAAAAAAAAAAAAAGAAGAAAAAAATTACGAAAAGATAAAAGAGAAAAAAAATCTATCAAAGTAGCACCTGATTATTATCCCTTTCATTTTCTAATCGCCAAACACATACGACGGCGCTGTCGATGGTCCTTTTATCCAAAAAGAAAGAAAAAAGGTTTCCATTTTACTTACATAGTGCCGCTGGAAGAGACTACCTAGCCTTCTACCTCGAACCCTGACCACTTCGTTTTCTACCTGACGTAGAAACCTGTGCGTGCGCGCGCTCGCGTGCGTGCGTGTGTGTGTGTGTGTGTGTGTGTGTGTGTGTGTTGGTGTCAAGACAGAGCAATAATCCCACATCAACACTCACCAAACAGGAAAAGCCAAACCCCACGTCCCACACACCGCCAAGGGCCGACAGCGGAGCAACCTTCTCTCTAAACTAAAACCTCGTCTCGTGTACGTCTGCAGGAGGAGGAGGAGGAGGAGGAGGAGGAGGAGGAGGAGGCGAGGAAGAGGAGGAGGAGGCGAGGAGGAGGAGGAGGAGGAGGAGGAGGAGGAGGAGGAGGCGAGGAGGAGGAGGTGAGGAGAAGACATCCGCTGTGTCACTGTAGTTCCGGGGTTATTTCCCCCCCTCCCCTCTACACGGATCACGGGGCACCCCCCGTCCACAACCGGCCCAGCTGTTCATCCTCTCAGGGAGAGGTGAAGGGGGAAGGAGGAGGGTTAAGAACACTGCCCCGCGCCTTAGGATTTGTTGGTTTCCGTCTCATGCATTCTCCTGGCATCACTCACCTCCTCCTCATCCTGCCCTTCCCGTGCACTTCCTGTGCTGCTGCTGCTGCTGCTGCTGCTCTCTCTCTCTCTCTCTCTCTCTCTCTCTCTCTCTCTCTCTCTCTCTCTCTCTCTCTCTCTCTCTCTCTAATTTCACTTAGCATGTACATTTCCTGCGTCCCTGTGCAACGCGCCATGGTTCACGGAGGCCATGCGCTCCTCCTCCTCCTCCTCCTCTCGGGTGCCAACAGGTCATGTGGTCGTTCCATCCCAACACCAACACACACACAGATGCCGTCTTGCCAGCGCGTCTTGCCGGCGTATACACTGGCCTAGCCGCTAGAGGGAAAGTTGGGGGGGTGTGCCTTGTGGTTAAGGTGTGTGTGTGTGTGTGTGTGTGTGTGTGTGTGTGTGTGTGTTGTCAACCCCTTTTCTAAGGTTATCGTTTCTTGAAAATTCTTTTATATAATGCTCTGGTTGATCATAAGATGGGCCTTTTAAGTTCCCTGGGGACAAGTCAGAGTTCTTAGTACTAGCAGTTTGGGACAGATTCAACGACGTTACGGGAAGCATGATTACATGAATGTGATTGGGTTGTTAGGGTCTGTAGGGAAGTCGCCTTCATGGCGGTGTTTAACGATCGTATTCCTGTGTTTATTTATCCCTGCGTACCGGATGACTGTGCCAATAGCATCTCTCACTTACTGTTTTGCCGGACTGGCCCATGTAGGCATCTTTCCATGCATGACATTTGACGGCGTAAACACAGCCAATTTTTCTGGTCATTTGGCCTACTTTTAACCAGGGTCTTACTGATAGCGTTGTCGTATTGGAAGGCGGCAACATTAAAAGCAACATTTTTTTTCAAGTACCTGTCTTACATCAGCTAAGTTAAGAGAATAGGGCAACACCAACTTAAGTGGAAACCAATTCTAATACCTGTCTTATATTAGCTAAGAGAATAGGGCAACACCAAACTAAAGTGGAAACCAAACTAGGCATGTACGGGAAAGAACGCTTTGGAGCGATGTGGTATAGAGGGAGGGGAGGTGGGTGACGTGATGTCAATGGGATGAACCAGGGCATGTGAAACGGACAGGGGAAACCATGGAAAGGTGTGTGGGAACGTTGGTTTGGGTGCATTGCACATGACAGCTTCAGTTGATGCCATCAAATGAGGCCGTTCTTTGTATATAGGATCCTGGCGCTACCTCACTGTGCGAGAAACGAATAACAAGATATATATATATATATATATATATATATATATATATATATATATATATATGTTTACCAAATAGCGTTCTAGCTACGTCTCTTCGATGTATATCAACTGAATGTTATATTTCTTTCTTGTGTCTCCCCTGATGATGTGATTATTACACGAAAGTGAACTTGGGAACTAATCGTGCTTCATTTTCCCCGTGGACTCTTAGGAATAAATATAGATTCATTCATTTATCTATTTATTATACTTTGTCGCTGTCTCCCGCGTTAGCGAGGTAGCGCAAGGAAACAGACAAAAGAATGGCCCAACCCACCCATCTACACATGTATATACACATACACATCCACACACGCGCATATGCATACCTATACATTTTAACGTATACATATATATACATACACAGACATATACATATATACACACGTACATAATTCATACTTTCTGCCTTTATTCATTCCCGTCGCCACCCCGCCACACATGAAATGACAACACCCTCCCCCCAACACGTGCGCGAGGTAGCGCTACGAAAAGAAAAGGCAACAAAGGCCACATTCATTCACACTCAGTCTCTAGGCTGTCATGTATAATGCATCGAAAATAAGAGCTCCCTATCCACATCCAGGCCCCACAGAACTTTCCATGGTTTACCCCAGACGCTTCACATGCCCTGGTTCAATCCATTGACAGCACGTCGACCCCGGTATACCACATCGTTCCAATTTACTCTATTCCTTGCACGTCTTTCACCCTCCTGCATATATATATATATATATATATATATATATATATATATATATATATATATATATATATATATATATATATATATATATATATATTTTTTCTTTCAAACTATTCGCCATTTCCCGCGTTAACAAGGTAGCGTTAAGAACAGAGGACTGCTAACGCAACAGCAGGCTTTCAACACCTGCGTTCAGCGTTTCACAAATCGACGTTTTTTCTTTTTTCTCCCCCATTTTTTTTCGCGAGTCGTTACTTTAAACGTCACGCGTTAATTACCCGTTACATGTACCAAGCCTGAGGGGGGGAATTCAGCTCTAATTACCAGCACATCTCTACAAGAGGCATTCGCTCTTCCCTGGACACACAAAGAGTGTTCTCCTAGCGAAAAAAGAACCCACACTCCTCCTCCTCCTCCTCCTCCTCCAGAGCTAGCCAGCTGGCGGGGCGGGGCGGGGGTGTTCGCGCCCCCTCTCCCCCCACAATCGACCATTATTCTTACGCCGTTCAGTCCACACGCGGGGCTATCTGTGCCCCGCCCCGGACAGAAGGGAACACTTGGGGGCCAATGAAGACAGTAGAGGTGTCTGTCTATCTGTCTGTCTCTCTCTGTCGTGTTTGGCCAGGGCGTGAGTGATGAGGGGGAGGGAGTGAGGGGGAGGAGGAG
>NC_092234.1:46975511-46983011 GCF_036320965.1 Panulirus ornatus | reverse complement strand
ATGGTGATGATGATGGTGGATAATGATGGTGGTGGTGATGGTGGATAGTGTTGATGATGGTGGTGATGGTGGTGGTGGTGGAGAATGATGGTGGTGGTGATGGTGGATAGTGATGGTGGTGGTGGTGGGTGGTGATGATGATGGTGGTGGACAGTAATGGTGGATAGTGATGGTGATGATGGTGGATATTGTTGGTGATGATGGGTGATATTGATGGTGGTGGAGGATAGTGATGGTGGATAGTGATGATGATGATAGTGATGGTGATGGTGATGGTGGATAGTGATGGTGATGGTGGATGGTGACGGTGGTGGTGGTGATGGTGGATAGTGATGGTGATGGTGGATAGTGATGGTCATGATGGTGGTGGATAGTGATGGTGAAGGTGAATAGTGACGGTGGTGGTGGTGATGGTGGATAGTGATGGTGATAATAATGAAGCTAAAGAGGTGACGCAGTGTTGGTGGTGGAGAGAGTCAAGGTCAGATGTGACAACAATGATGAAGATGATGTTGGTGGTGGTGTTGGTGGTGGTGGTGGTGGTGTTAGTGGTGGTGTTAGTGGTGGTGTTGGTGATGATAGCGAAGGTCAAAGGTGACAGCGGCGGTGGTGATAAGAAGAGATGGGTGGTGGTGGTACTGGTCCCTGGTGGGTGGGTGGGTGGGTGTGTTGCAAGGAGGGGCCGGGCCAGCAGGAGGAGGAGGAGGAGGAAGGGGGTATGAGGGAGGAGGGGCGGCAGCGGTGTTGGGTGGTGATGACATCAGGGGAGGGGAGGGGAAGGGAGGGGGAGAGGTAGAATGTGTGTGTGTGTGTGTGTGTGTGGGTAGGATGGGAGGGGCAGAGGAGGAGAGGAGACGGAGGAGAAGGAGGAGGAGGTAGGTCGGGAGGGGTGGGTGGTGTGTGGTGGTGGCAGGCCAGACCAGACACTCCGGCGCTTGGTGCGGTCAAGAGACCTCATCATTACCCGCTGAGCTAGCTGTTCCTCCCCACCACCCACCACACCCCACACCTCACACCCCCCCACACAACACCATCCTCCCGCCTCTCATCTTATTCCCTCCATGGCTGGCGTACACAAGGCCTGGCTCCCTCACACACACACACACACGCCGACCCTCCCACCCATCCCTGCTACGCATCTCCGCACCACGTCAACGCCTGCGTATTTCGTTGTCATGGGCGGGAAGAGGAGGGGGGGAGGGAGTGAATTCGTTGGAGTGAAGGCTCGGATGGGACCCGTGTTGTGCTCTGGCCTGGCCCGAAAGAGTACTCTCTCTCCCGGTCTGTGTTCAAGTGGGTCACAACTTGAGGTATGCCACACACACACACACACACACACACACACACACACACACACACACACACACACACACACACACAAGGGGTGGGAGTTCTACGCTCGTGGGGCACCCGTGCACCCCCCCTTCCACCCCACCATCCCACCCTCTCTTGAACATTCTTTCCTCATCATTCGACCTTTTAAACTCCTTTATGATGTCTGCATTTTGACCACATCCTCTTTTCTGTTTCTCCCATTCATCCACTGCGCCTACACAATCATAAGAAGTGGGTTTTGTAACGTCTTTCTCAACACCTAGGTTTCTTGCTCAACCTTATGTTATGGATTCTCTATTTGTTCTGCCCTTACATATTTCGAAGACCTGGGTTAATATCGGGACCATTCCATCACTCCTCTCTCTCTCTCTCTCTCTCTCTCTCTCTCTCTCTCTCTCTCTCTCTCTCTCTCTCTCTTCCATGGTGGAGAAGTATGAGGCCTCTAACCTTTGCCTGTAACGCGGCCCTCTTAATTCTGGCATCATCTTTGTTGCCCTCCTCTTGACCTTCTCTATGAGCTCTTTGTGCTCCTTTAGGTGCGGTGACCAAACATGAGGAGAGCATATTTTTAGTTCTGGCCCAATTTAGAACATGATCAGCTTGTTAAAATATTTCCTCATCCACGAACCTGAATGCAAAGTTAATATTTGCCAGCAGACAGTTTGTCTCCTCGACTGTTCTCTTGACGTGGAACTCGGGGTGACTGTTTGGGGACGAATGTCGACAACCAAGAACCACACACACACACACACACACACACACACACACAGATTTCTACAACTCATCTCTTGCTATGTAATACCTCATAATGAGGCCTCCTTTCACTAGGACCCCCAACCTCATTACAATACACTCGGGTGGAATTTCGTCATCCATGTATTACATTAAAAGTCTGGGGAAGTTTGCCTAGGTCCCCTTGTAAAAGGATGCACTCATCCACGCTTTTCGGCTTCCCACTTGGACCTTTTTTTTTTGGCGTCATCTGCAAACGCACTCGGGCTGGAGTGTATACACCTTCCTTCAAGCCATCCTCATGGATCAAGAAGAGTTATGGCCCCCAGCACAGTACCCATGCCGGCATTCCACAGGTTCCCTTGACCGTACGCACTTTGTTCTCCTCCAGTGAGGTAATCTGCGATACACCGAGGGAGTTTCTCCCTTATTCCTTCCTGAGGATGATCTTAAGTTTCTTAAATCAGCCTTCCATGCCACACAGTGGCAGGTGCCTCCCAGCAGAAGTCCTCATACCAACAATTCAACCGACCTTCCCTTCGTCTCGAAAACAGAACTCACTCTCTCGTAGAACTCTTCGGGGAGGGCTGGCTACAAATGAACTCCTTCCCGTGAAGTCTGTGTGTTTTCTCTCAATCAGGTAATTCTTCCCCTGTAGGAAGTCGTCCATTTTGCTTTGGGATGACCCACTTCCACTACCTTACAGACCACGCTCGCCGGGGAGACATGTCTGTAGTTCACAGCGCCGGGAAGCTGGGAGGCAGGTCTCCACTTGAGCGCCCTCTTCCCGGTCTCCTTTCTTAAAGATGGGCACGACGTCTGCCCTACTCCACTCCCTAGACACTTTTACCTCCCTCCCACCCGCCTCCAGCGCCATCTGGAACCGTATTTCATGTGGTCTGTCGAGTGCGTCTGAACAAACCATCAACACTTATGGTGAAATGTTCACCAGGCCCCTTGCCTCGTCTGGGTCAAGGTCTGTTAGTATTCAGTTAATGTCTTTCCTAAACTACTCAAATGTTTTCTTAAACCTCCTCCTCCTCCTCCTTCTCCTCCTCCTCCTTCCTTCCTTCTCATCTCGCTGTTGTTTGGAGCTGCGGGTGTCTCCTACTTTGCGAACACTTGTGTGTCTGTCATTCAGGTACTCGCACGTCCTGCTGAACATTAACCCTTGACCAATAAATTCTCTCTCAATCACTCAAGCCTGATGAGCTGCCCTCAGATTGACGATCTGCTCTTCATGAACTAAAAAGGGGAAAAAAATGCTATAGAGAGGAGGACTTCTGGACTTTCTCCTAGGAGCCTTGCCCACAATATGCCTCTCGAAGTCCTGGTGTTCCTCCTTTCTTCTCCTGTTGTGGTGGTCTCCTGTTCCTCTCTTCTAAACCTTAGAAATGTGCTGGCTTGCTGGGGTGCCAGCGCCTCTCTCTCTCTCTCTCTCTCTCTCTCTCTCTCTCTCTCTCTCTCTCTCTCTCTCTCTCTCTCTCTCTCTATCTATCTATCTATCTCTCGCCCACAGCTAAGCTCCCGTTAAACTCCTTCGCTTTCCGACGCCAATTTACTGAACCCCATACTCCTCCTCCCTGTTTCATCACCCTTCGCTCCGTACATGAACCATATCGGTAGCAGTCGTGCCCCCCCACCTCTTCCTTGCGTACGTCTCAGCACCCCCTCCCCCCCACCCCAACCCCCCACCCTATGGTTCCCAGCTAATATACCCCCTCCTCCCACAACCCCCCATCCCCCACCCTACGTTTCTTGTGAGCGCAGAGATGAACCCGTGTGATGAAATTTTTACCCGGTTCGTCCCTTGGGGGTTTTGGTTCACATTTACCAGTCCTTTATAAAAATATAAAAAAAAAACCTCCAATTTTAAAAAGATTTTTTTTTTGTTTTTTTTTTTTTTTTTTGTTTTTTCTTTTCCAAAACGCATACCTCCTTTCCTAACCATTTCCCTTAAATTTTCTCCTTTAATAAAATAACCCTTCCAATTTTTAAACCACCTTGTTTTTTAAAATCCCTTTCCCCCCCCCCTATACATACCCCCCCCCCACCACCAAAACCAACCCCAAAAAACTCTTTTAAAAAAACAAAAAAAACCCCCTACCTCCCCTCCCCCTACCTTTTTTTTTTTTTTTTTTTTTTTTTAATTTTGTTTTAAAAAATTTTTTTTATTTGGGGGAGGCTTTGACCAAAGAGATAAGAGACGAAAAGCTTCAACCTCTTGGACACGGCTGTAATTAGACTCCTCCCCCCCCCTCCTCGCCGCCCCCCCCTCTCTCCTTGAGCGCACGAACGAACCCCCCCCCCTCCCATCCCCTCTCCACTATCTCTGGGGGTGATTGGTCTTAGATGCTGACCCTTAGGGTAAGACAGGGGGCGGGGGGGGGGGGGGGGGGGGTTGTGAGTCACGGTGACCAGAGGCCATGTCATATAGCATCTAAGGGAGGGCGTGTGTAGCCCTGTGTTCAAGGGTCGTACCCTCATACTCAAAGGTCGTACTCTCGCGTTCAAAGGCCATACCCTCGTACTCAGGGGTCGTACCCTCGTACTCAGGGGGGTCGTACCCTCATACTCAAGGGTGATACATTCGTGCTCAAGGGTTGTACCCTCACACTTAAGGGTCGTACCCTCATACTCAAAGGTCGTACTCTCGCGTTCAAGGGCCATACCCTCGTACTCAAGGGTCGTGCCCTCATGCACATGGAGTCAACCTAACCTAACCCCTCAGCAACATCTTACACGTCAGCTGTTGATTCCCGCCAAAAAATTCACAGCTGACGCTAACTTGTAAACAAACCCCCACCCCCAAAAAAAAAAGCCCGCCAAAAATATGTAAACAAAAATCAGCTGATTACTGCTTTGGGTTTTTTTTTTTTCCACGTCCCTCCCTCCCTCCTCCAACACACACGCCAGAAATGTCACACCTGACTCCAAAGTTCCCTAAACAAAGTGTGTGTGTGTGTGTGTGTGTGTGTGTGTGTGTGTGTGTGAGAGAGAGAGAGAGAGAGAGAGAGAGAGAGAGAGAGAGAGAGAGAGAGAGAGAGACTCATACAGTAAACGCATATGTATTCATTCGACTCTTATGACGTAGGTACGCAGCTAGCGCACCCAACCACCACCACACCACCACACCCCTCATCATTCATCCCCCCCACCCTTTCCCCTCCTCCTCCTCCTCCTCCTCCTTCCCTCCCCACCACCACCACCCAAACTGCTCAACAGAGTCTCAAGGCTCTTACACCCACCCACCCACCCACCCCAACCCACCCCAAACCCACCCACCAAGCCCCGTTCTCGGAAAAAGATGACCACAAAGATGATGGTGAGGCAAGACGACCACCACCAGAACCACCTCCCCTCCCTCCTCCCGACTCGACCCCTCCTCCGACCGCCACCACTTAACACATCACAGCCGAATCTGGCCCCAAACTGTCTGTCTCTCTGTCTGTCTGACTGTCTGTCTGTCTCAGTGACTGTCCCGTTATCTTCCGAGTCACACACGCGCGTCTCTCTCTCTCTCTCTCTCTCTCTCTCTCTCTCTCTCTCTCTCTCTCTCTCTCTCTCTCTCTGCTTGCTTGCCTCCTGCTTCTTCTTCTCTTCTTCTTCTTCTTCTTCTTCTTCTTGGCTTATGATACAGCCGACGCTCCAGTTCAATCCGGACGTGGGTTTCGCCCTAACTTGCTACAACGATTGGGGGGGGGGGGTATTGGGGGGGGGGGTTTCGGCCCTTAACGTGCAGCGCGACACTACATTATGACTACTACTACTACATCTACTTCTACTTTCCACCCTCCCTCCCTCCCTCCCCCCAGGAGGTTCTGCTACCCTCCCAGTGCCAGCCACACTTACTTGCCTCGTATCTGCGCAGTATTACCGGGATGACACAGAACCAGTATACCGGGATGACACAGAACCAGGGGTTCACACTATGCACCAGTACCAGGGGACCGGGACACGGACCGGGCCAGGTGGGGGCCTTGGAAACAGAGCCGGGTGTTTACTGCAACAAAGACGTAACCCGCATGGTTACAACCTCCTGTGTAATTCCTCCTCCTCCTCCTCCTCCCTCCTCATCCCTCCTCCTGACGTAATGAGTGAGATGTACGTGAGGGGTAACCCGTAAGGTCTAGGCAGGAGGTGTGTGGGAGAGAGAGAGAGACAGAGATGAGGTAATGAGGGGAAATGGATGAATGAGGTAAGAGGAGGAGAATGGGAGGAGGGGTAAAGGGGGGGGGGATGGTGGTGTGTGGTGTGTAGTGCAGTGGGCTGGTGGTGGTGGTGGGGGTGGGCTGTGGTGGTGGTGGGGGGTGGGTGGTGGTGGTGGAGGAATGGTTGTGGTGCCGTGTTGTCTCGCTGGGCCAGTGACGTAGCCAGCTGCCCAGCTGTGTTGTTAGCTCCCGCCACCACCATGCCCCGGGGGCGCTGCCCAGCACCCACACCCCTCCCCTCCCCCACACCACACACACACACACACACACACACACACACACATACCGCCCCTCGCTACCCAGCCCCGCCCCGTCCCACCCAGTCCCTCCCTGCCTACCTCGCCTCCCTGTGTGGTCCGCGCCTGCCTAACCTCTCTCTCTCTCTCTCTCTCTCTCTCTCTCTCTCTCTCTCTCTCTCTCTCTCTCTCTCTGGCCCTCTTCCCTCTGCTCCTAGAGTTGCTCTCACCTTCTCCCTCTCCCTCTGGTGCCTTGCCACACCCTTCCCTCCCTCCCAGTGTGTTCTCCACTCCTCCCTTCCCTCCCTGTGTGTCGTGTGTCCACAACCCCGCCCCTTGGCTCCCTCCCTGTATCACAGGTCTCCTCCCTACCCCACGACGCGTCCTCCGCACCACCACACAGTCTCCCTTTATCACAGCGCTTCCCTTTCCTCCCTGCGAATCCTCCCATCCCTTCTTACCCTCCGTGTGGAAGAGAAGCTCTCCTCCCTGCAACCATGTGGGTCCTGCCTTTGACCTAGGGGTAGTATGAGCGCCCAGACCTCCTTCTTCCCTTGATGCAGCTAACCCCTCCTCCCTTTTAAAACCTAGGGGGTGTCCTGAACCCCTCCCTACCTCTACGTGTCCCAGACTTACTCCCTCCTTCATTGTACGTCCTTGTTCTCCCTCTATGTGCCCCGGGATCCTCCCTCCCTTGCGTGTTCTCCATCCTTCGGTCTCTCCACATCCTTCTTCCTGCTCCTTGATTGCTATTCTCGTTGACTCTCTCCCTCCTCCTCTCTTCCCTCCCTCCACTCGAAGCCTCCCTTCCTTCCTCCCTGAGCATCCCCGCCTCCCTTGCTACCTCCCTGTGTCCTTGCTACCCCCCCACAACCTTCCTCTCTGTGTCCTAAGTCTCGTTCACTCCCTGTGTCCTTGGCCGCTCCCTCCCTCCCTCCCTGTATGTTCTTAGCCTCCTCTCCCCACCCTGTGTGTTCTAGGCCTCC
>NC_092234.1:46950511-46970511 GCF_036320965.1 Panulirus ornatus | reverse complement strand
GATCACCATCACCGTGATCACCATCACTGTGATCACCATCACCGAGATCACCATCACCGTGATCACCATCACCGTGATCACCATCACTGTGATCACCATCACCGTGATCACCATCACCGTGATCACCATCACCAGCAGCCACACACGAGGGGAGAGAGAGGAAGGAAAGGGAAGGGAAGGGAAGGGAGGTATGTGGTGGGAGGGAGAGAGAAAGAGAGAGAGAGAGAGAGAGAGAGAGAGAGAGAGAGAGAGAGAGAGAGAGAGAGAGAGAGAGAGAGAGGAGGGGGTGAGGGAGGGAGGGAGGGAGCTAGGAAGGGGGGGGGTGGGGGAAGGGGAAGCAACAGTATGGTGGTTGGCCCACCCATCCTCACCCTAGCAACAAGGCCCATTTAATGCGTCGTCGTTAACGGGAGAGGGGTGGAAGGGGGTGGAAGGGGGGAAAGGGGTGGAGGGAGAAGGAAGGGAGGGAGGGAGGGAAGGGAGGGTGTTAGCTAGTGTCGTTCAAAACATCGCCGGCTAAAATAGTACCTCCCTTACCTCCTCCCTCCCCCCCCCTCACCTCCTCACACACACACACACACACACACACACACACACACATCCCTCCCTCTCTCCCCCTCCCCCTCTTTAACACCCTCTTTTGGGCCCTCCCCCCCCCCACACACACACACACATCTCCCACCTCCTGCATCTTCCTCCCAGCCTTAACGAGCTAGGGAGAGAGAGAGAGAGAGAGAGAGAGAGAGAGAGAGAGAGAGAGAGAGAGAGAGAGAGAGAGAGAGAGAGAGATCCCTCCTCCTCCTTCCTCCTCCTTCCTCTCCCCCCAACTCCCCCAGGGGGAGATCTCCCCTCCCCCTCCCCTCCCCCTCGCCCCTCCCCAGGATCGTTAATTGATTCAATAAACCAAGACTACGTAATGACAACGACAGAGGCGACCCTCGCCACACACACACACACACACACGGAGACGATGACGAGATCCCGTTTTCTTTTCTTTTTTTTTTGAAAACCGTCCCATCCCCCCCCTCCCCCCAAGGGTTTATCATCTACAAAACGACTCGTAATAGATAACAGAAAATAATAATAACAATCTATCTTAAATCTGTACCGCTGTATCACTGATTGTTTCTGTACCGTAATTCTGGTGAAGCGGATACAATCTTACACCTGTACCGCTGTATCTACTTTTTGTACCGTAATTCTGATGAAGCGGATATGTACCACTGTACCGATGTATTTCTGTACCGTAATTCTGGTGGAGCGGATACAAGCTTACATCTGTACCGCTGTATCTGCGTGGTCCTGTACCGTAATTGTGAAGAAGCGGTCCAGTTAACCAACGATGGAGCTGGGTCTGTCTGTATTTGTCTCTGGTGGAACGCGTGGAGAACACGTTATACAATAACACGTTAGTTCACGATCTAATATATATATATATATATATATATATATATATATATATATATATATATATATATATATATACAGAGGACTGGGCCTTTGAAGGAATATCCTCACCTGGCCCCCTTCTCTGTTCCTTCTTTTGGAAAATTGAAAAAAAAAATCATATAGTTAACAAAACCTTGTCTATTAATAGACAAATTTTATCACAGCTTCGTCTATTGATAGACAACTTAGTCAACAGAGCCTCGTCCACAGACAACCTATCTATCAAAGCCTCGTCTATTGACAGAAGACTTAACATAGCCCCGTCTACTGACAATTTATCTATCAAAGCCTCGTCTATTGACAGAAGACTTAACATAGCCCCGTCTACTGACAACTTATCTATCAAAGCCTCGTCTATTGACAGAGGACTTAACATAGCCCCGTCTACTGACAGACAGACTATCTATCACAGCCTCGTCTATTGACGGAGGACTTAACAGAGCCCCGTCTACTGACAGACAGACAACCTATCTAACAAAACCTCGTCTATTGACAGAAGACTTACCACAGCCCCGTCTACTGACAGACAACTTGAGTCATGGACAGATTTACTTAGTTCAGTCAGGGCGCAACGATCGACCTTGGCGGTAACCCTAACCCACCGACCCACCCCACCCCACCCACCGAAACAGTTCAATATCCATGATGTCATAAGGTCAAAGATCAAGGTCAGGCGGGGTCAGTCAGTTGAGACAGGGGTGCGTTGAGGGGCGGGGGGGTGGGGAGGGTGGGTGGGGGGGTGAGAGGGTGTGTGAGGTGTTGGGTGTTTATATCTGTCGTGGTAAGGGGGCGGGGGGGGGAGGGAGGGAGGGGGGCGTCGTCGTCCGACCGATTCGTACACAGCGAGAGAGAGAGAGAGAGAGAGAGAGAGAGAGAGAGAGAGAGAGAGAGAGAGAGAGAGAGAGGTTACGAGAGCTTGCTTGCTGCATATATCCCCCTCCTCCTCCTCCTCCTCCCGTCCCATGCCCTCTCCTCTCCTTCGTAAGGGGGTGCGTGTGGGTGTGTGTGTGTGTGTGTGTCTGTGTGTGTGTGGGGGGGGGGGGGGGTGTTTGAGGGGTGTTCATGACCCTGGAGTGTTCCAGAACACATCTCTCTCTCTCTCTCTCTCTCTCTCTCTCTCTCTCTCTCTCTCTCTCTCTCTCCTCTCCCCCTCGGAGCCCGCCCGCCGCCCCTACACGGGACAAGAATAACCCGTCTTCCCATTATTAATCACAGACAACCCAGCAATAATACGGGGATCGATCCCGTAGGCTCACGGTCAGCGGGGTGGGAGGTAGGGAGGGAGGCCAACAGAAATAGCCGTGTGCAGGCTGCTCCTCCCCCGTCCACACGGTATACACACAGGATGCGGTAAACATGCCATATTCCCCCCCGTGTTTCTTGTGTTTCCCGTATGTGTATATACGGCTAGAGTGTTTCCCGTAAACGTATACAGGTAGAGTGCTTCCCGTATGTATATATGGGTAGAGTGCTTCCCGTATGTATACGAGGGTCGAGTGCTTCCTGTATACATACGGTTAGAGTGCTTCCCGCATGCATGCATACGGGCACAGTGCTTCCCGTATGTATATATGTGTAGAGTGCTTCCGTATGCATGCACACGGGTAGGGTGCTTCCCGTATGTATATATGGGTAGAGTGCTTCCCGTATGCATGCACACGGGAACAGTGCTTCCCGTATTCATACGGGTAGAGTGCTTCCCGCATGCATATATAAGGGCATAGTGCTTCCTGTATCCATACGGGAAGAGCGCTTCCCGTATGTACACATGGGTTGAGTGATGGCCTCTGTGTGTGTGTGTGTGTGTGTCTGTGTGTGTATGTGTGTGTGTGTATGTGTGTGTGTGTGTGTGTGTGTGTGTGTGTGTGTGTGTGTGGCCACTCATCGCGACAACAGTGGACTGAATTCCTTTGTCTGCACAATTAGACGGAAGGAAATCGTCAAAATCAAAGTCTCAAGAGGTAATAGAATTAGAATCGCTTCTCTACCCCCAACACCGTGCGTTGAGAGGCAGCGGCGAATGTGTGACCTATGGCCCCCAGGGAAGCGGCGCCTGAAAGTGACTGACTGCGTTGTGCAGCTGCACTGAAGGTGACCCTGGTGCGTTGAATGTGACCTACTGGGTCGGGAAAGCAGCGTTGAATGTGACCTGATGCGTTGAATGTGACCTACGGGGTCGGGGAGACAGCGTTGAATGTGACCTGATGCGTTGAATGTGACCTACGGGGTTGGGAAAGCAGCGTTGAATGTGACCTGATGCGTTGAATGTGACCTACTGGGTCGGGAAAGCAGCGTTGAATGTGACCTGATGCGTTGAATGTGACCTACGGGGTCGGGAAAGCAGCGTTGAATGTGACCTAATGAGTCGGAGAAGCAGCGTTGAACGTGACCTGATGCGTTGAATGTGACCTACTGGGTCGGGAAAGCAGCGTTGAATGTGACCTGATGCGTTGAATGTGACCTACGGGGTCGGGGAAAGCAGCGTTGAATGTGACCTGACGCGTTGAACGTGACCTAATGAGTCGGAGAAGCAGCGTTGAACGTGACCTGACCCGTTGAATGTGACCTACTGGGTCGGGGAAGCAGCGTTGAACGTGACCTGACGCGTTGAGCGTGACCAAGCTCATGAGCAGCAACGCATCCCATGTGTATAACGAGTGAATTAAACGAGTATGATGTGAGTAACGAGAACAACGCGTTAGATAAAAGATATCGTGAGGGGGGGAGGGGGTTAATAACAAGTGATCACCCGCCATGATAACACGACGAGTAATATGATCATATTAATCACACAACACTGGCAGAAAATAATCGAAAGCAGGAGAGATTAGGAAGAAGACCACGAAGGATCAACGGTAATGAATGGTAAACGAAAATGACAAATAAAAAACCCATGTGAGTTAGATTATATATATTATATATATTATATATATATATATATATATATATATATATATATAATAAATATATTTTTTTTTTTTTTTTTTTTTTTTTTAAAAACTTTTTTCGTGTCCCCCGTTTGCGATTTTCCAAGGAAACAACGGGAAAAGAAAAAAATGGAAAAAAAAAAAATGTAAAAAACCAGTTTAAAAAAAAAAAAATATTAATACCTTTTTCCAAAATTTCCCTTTTACCCCAGAGCCCAATGTTGTTTAACCACGGACGACGTCCCCCTGTACCACAACCCCACCATTTTTGCCTCCCACCCCTCACGAAAAAATTTTTATTTAAATTACAAACCAAAAAGTGATAAATGAAAAAAAGATAAATTGAAACAGGGGGGGAAAAAAAAAAAGGGGGGGGGGGGGGGGGAAAACAAGGCACCCCCATAAACACGCGGGGAAACATTTCCCCAAAACCTAAAAAATAAAAAGAGGGGGTGGGGGAAAAGGGCCCAAAGGATAACAAGAATTCCCCTCTCCCAGGGGAAAAAAATTTTTTTTTTTTTTTAAAAAATTTTTTAAAAAATTTAAAAAAAAAATTTTTTTTTTTTTTTTTTTTTTTTTTAAAACAACCCCCCCTTTCAACGCGGCCCCCCGAAAAAAATGGCCCCCCCCCCAAAACACTTTAAAAACCCCCCCCCCCGAAAAATTATCCCCCCCAACTTTCCCCCCCCCCCCCCCTTCCACCTTTTTCCCCCCCCTCCCCCTTATCCCCCCCCCCCTTCCCTATTTTTTCCTCCTTTACCCTCCTCATTTCAGGGGCCCCTCCACCAAAATTTTTTTCCCACCCCTTTTCCCCCTCCCCTTTTTTCCCCTCCCCCCCCCTTTTCCCCCCCCTTCCGAAAATACCTCAATCTTTCCAAAATCCTCTTCCCCCTTTTAAATTCCTCCTTTTTTCCCTTTTTTTCCCCAAGGGATTTTCCCCAAACCCCACTTGGAATTATTTTCTTTTTCCCGGGGACCACAAAAAAATAAAATAATTATAATATAAAAAAAAAAAATTTAAAAATTTTAAATTTTTAATTAATTTTAAAAATTTTTTAAAAAAAGGGAAATTTTTAAAAAAGAAAATTTAATAATAAAAATAATAAAATAAAAAATTATTAATTTTTATTTTATTTTTTTATTTTTTAAATTTAAAAAAAGGAAAGGAGAGAAAGGGAAAAGGAGAGAAAAAGGAGAGGAGAAGAGAGAAAAAAGAGAAGAGAGAGAGAGGGGGGGGGGGTGGGGGGGGGCCCCCCGGTACAAAAAAGGGGGGGCCCCAGTCCCCCCCCTACCAACACGGCCTCCACACCCCCAAAAACAGCGGAGGCCACGGGTCAGAGGTCAAAGGGCGGATGTGCTTGACCTGAAATGTATATACCTTCCCCCCCTCCTCCTCCCCCCCGAGGCCGGGGACAGACACCAGCTGACCCGGCCGTGGGGGGCGGGGTCTGGGCTGGCCACCTGCCACCAACACACACACACACACTCGGCCCCCTCTACTGCCAGCCGGCCCCGGGCACGGCCACACCACACCACCACCACCACCCCCCACCCGCCCCGCCCCGCCCCGCCCCCCACCGCCACCTGGCCCGCGCTGACACACACACACACAACACACTCCACCTACACCCTGGCCATGTGCATCCCCGCCCACCATTTAAAACTCCTGCCCCCCCCCCCCACCCCTCCCCCCTTTCCCCCTCCTCCTCCTCCTCTCTTCCCCCTTTCCCTCCCTTCCCCCTTCCTCCTCCTGCTCCTCATCCTCCTTCTCCTCCCCCTTTACCCTCATATCCTTCTACCCTCATCTCTCATTGCCCTTATACTCTCCACCCCAACCCCCATTCTCTCTCCTAATACCTTGCTTTCCTAATACCCTGCTTTCCTAATACCTCTCTCTCTCTCTCTCTCTCTCTCTCTCTCTCTCTGTAAAAAAAACCTTCCCCAAATACGTCGTTTCTTTAATCTCCCCCCCCCTTCCCCCCTTTTAACAACCCCCTCCCATTCACAACCCCCTCCCTTAAAATTTTTCCCCCCCTCCCCCCCTCTCCAATAATTAACTACAAAACGCATTTCCTTTCGTTTAGATTAATCTCATGATAAATTTGGATAATTTCCCACTTCTAAAAATAATAATCATTGCAACACCAACAAAGTAAACAATCGAAAATAAGAGTAATACAAATCTGATGAAATACAAAATAGTTTCTAAGCAAACTTTTCAATTTTTTTTTCCACATAATTTTTTTTTTAAATACAGAATTCGTGGAAAGAAAAGTCACACAACAATAACAACAACTACAATAATAATAATAAAAATTTAATAATAATAATAAAATAATAATAATAATAACAATATTAATAATAATAATAAAATAAAAAAAAATACAATAATTATAATATAAAACAATAATATAATAATAATAATAATAATAATAATAATAATAATAATATTAATAATAATAATAATAATAATAATAATTCGTTAATCGAATTTTGTCAGCCATTCGGCAGAAAACACACAGTTGAAGCATTAACAGACCTGAGAGGTCATCATAGTAACAATTAACCTCACTAAAAAAAGTGTAAATCGAGGTGGTGTGTGTGTGTGTGTTTGGTTTTGAGGGGGTTGGGGTTGGTGTGGGAAGTGGGGGTGGGTGTGTGTGGAGTGTGTGTGTGGTTGTGTGTGTGGTTTTGGGGGGGGGGGGCCACGTTTGTCCCACAATTTGCTTTACGACTTGATTCACTTGACATTTCCAAGGATCCCCTTTAATGGTGTCTCCACCGGTGGTACACCCTGGGGGCCCCCGGGACGGGGGGTACGACCCATGGGGCGCCGACCGGTACGACCCGGGCAAGGGGTGCGACCCGTGGGGGGCAGACAGACAAAACCCGGGTCACGACGGTACGACCCGTGGGGCCCCGACGGTGGTACGACCCGTGGGGCACGACGGTACGACTCGTGGGGCGCCGACGGCGGTACGACCCGTGGGGCACGAGGTACAAACCCATGGGGCCGGGGTTAGACCCAGGGGGGCACGGGGGGTTCCCCCTATAGCACGCTTCACCTCGCCCCAAAAGGCCCGTATACCGTCCGTCCTCGAGGCTCTATCCCTTCGTCCTCGGGGCCCTACCCCGTCGTACCCCCGGGGGTCGAAAACCTCGTCCCAAGGCCCGTATACCGTCGTTCAGGCCCGTATACCGCCCTCCTCAAGCCTATACCGTCTCCTCGAGCCATACCATCGCCCTCCCGAGGCCCGTGCACCGTCGTGCTCGAGGGTCGCGCTCGAGAGCCCAACAAGCCAAACGACCCGGGGTTAACCACTCCCTTTCCCCGGGTGGGAAATTACGCCACTCGCTCGTTAACGGGCGTCAAGGAAGGATATTATGTACGCCTGTGAATATGTACATGTACACATTACTTAAGTCTAGCCCATCCTACCCTTTATATGTCCACAACCTTCCTCAAACTCATCTATTATATATATATATATATATATAAACATTAATATATTTGATTATTACACGAAAGTGCACTTGGGAACTTCACGTGTTTCATTTCTCCCGTGGTCATACGAATAATATTATATATAATATATATAAAATATAAATATAAATTATATATTATATATATATATATATATCCCTTTGGGACTACTTTTTTAACAATTCTACATATGTAATTCAAATACTGTTTACCCTCCATACCCCTCACGCCCGGAGCGGCGTCGTCATGTTGCATTTCTTTAAAACGAACAAATGATTAATGGTGATAATGATGATGATGATAATGATGATAAGTGATAGAATGATGATGATGAATATGATGATAATGAAGATAAAGACAAACATCCCTTCCATTTCCACTTGACCACCCCCACTTTGCCCCGTAAGTAAACACCCTGACGTAGTTAAACGGTGGGTGGGGGGGAAGTTAAAAAGGGGGGGAAAAAAAGGGGGGTGAATAGGGGGGGGGGGAAAGAAGAAGAAGAAGAAGAAAAAAAGAAGAATAGGGTAGAGAGAGAGAGAGAGGAGAGAGAGAGAGAGAGAAGAAAGAGAGAGAAGGGGAGGAGGGGGAAAAAAAAATACTATACCATCGGGAGGCAAGAAATATGGCAACATGGGACCCCCATTTAGCGGGAGCCGTTACCAAGCCGCTAACGTCCTCTCATCCCCCCCCATCCCCCCCACCCACCCCACCAAAACCTACCCCCCCCCCTCCCCATCCCCCCTCCTGCTCTACACAGCCCACCCCCCGCCCGCACGCCCAAAACCACCCGCCCCCCCCAACTGATAAAGTCTAATTTACTCATAGCCCCAAAGTGGCTGGAAAGAAATCGTTGCCTCTAAAGAACAGCCTGGGTGATCAAAGGCGTGGTGCGTGATTGGTGTGTGTTGGGGGGGGGGGGGGGGAAGGGTGGGGGTAGTACTACGTCCTGCTTACCAATGCTACTTTACGCATTTTGAAAAAAAAAAAAAAAAACAAGAAACCTTACGCCATACCTTGCATGTGTCCCCTCTCTACCCTCACCCCCCCAACAACCTCCCCTTCCGAGGCATGCGTTTCCTGTCCCCTTCATGCGCTGAACTATTCCCACATGCGTCGACGACCCACCTCCCTCCCCGCCACCCATCACCTCCTCCCATCACTGCGTTTAACCTTCCTCAATAAAATGGGTTTTTTTTCCCCCCCGCCACATCAACATGCGTTCATTTCCCCCAAAAAATGCCTCTACCTTCCCCCCTCCGCCCTTCCCTAACCTTGCGTTAACACCCCCCCCCCTCCTCTCCTCCAACATGCTTTTAAAATTCCCCCCCCCCAACACAACCCCTCTAAACCTTTTCCCCCCCTCCTCCCCCTTCCCTCCCCCCCCCTCCCCTCCCCCCCCCTTTCCCCCTCCCCTCCCCCCCCCCTCTCTCCCCTCCCCCCAACGCCGTCGTGCTCACCCTCCCCCCGAACGCCGTCCCTGGTCCCACCCTCCCCCCCCCCCCCTTGCGTTTTCCCCCCCCGGCCCATCCTTCTACCCTCCCCCCGAATCCGCCGCTCCAAGACATGCCCTTTGACGAGACACCCCTTTCCCCTCCCTTTCCCTCCCCACCCCCCCCCAGCTTCCCTCCACCTGCACCCTATTTCCTCCTTCCCCCCCTCCTCCCCGACCCCCATCATCCCCTCCTCCTCCTCCTCCCCACCACCTACCCATCACAAATGGCTAGTACCTAACAGCTAGTTCCTTCCTTCTCCCCCCCCCAACCCTCCCCCCACCCCCCCCCCCACCCCCCCTTTTTTTCAGGTACCTCCCTAAACTGAAATTTGGTTGAGAGAAAGGGGATGACTTTACCCACGGGGGGCTGACCTCCCCCTTTCCCAAAAACAAAACCACACACACACCCCAACACACACATACAAAAAACGCGCACACATACACACACACACACACACACAACACACGCGCACACATACCCACACAAACACACACACACACACATACAACACACACCAACACACATACACACACACACAAAACACACAACACACACACACATTAAGGAAAAAAACGGAGATTCGCGAATATCAAAAGCAAATTTAAATTTATATATATATATATATAATAAAATAAATATATAATATATATATTTTATATATATATAAATATTTTTTATATATAATATAAATTTTCAAACATTCGCCTTTTTCCCCGTTAGCAAGGTAGCGTTAAGAACAGAGGATTTGCCTCTGGGGAAATCCTCACCTGGCCCCCTTCTCTGTTCCTTTTTTTGGGAAAAAAAAAAAAAAAACGAGGGGGGAGGTTTTCCAGCCCCCCCGCTCCTCCCCTTTTATCGCCTCTACAAAACGCAGGAATACGTGGGAAGTTTTTTTTTCTCCCTATCCCCGGGATAATATAAAAAATATATAAATAATATATATATATATATATATATATATATATATATATATATATATACTGATTACAGTCTGACCTAGGAAGAGAACTGCCAGAAGGGGGTGGGGGGTGGGGGGGGGGGGGGAGAAGGGGGGCATTTCTTTGCTCCGCCTGTACGTTACAGACCTAGACAGGGGTGCCAACTATACACACAGACCGAATTTTAAAGACCATAATTCTATTATAAAAGTTGGCAACGCTGGAACAGTGGGCTCTGAGGGGGGCGTCTGGCCACCACCACACTGGGTGGTAGGTGGGTTAGGTGGGTGCGTGGTGGTGATGGTGAAATGTGATGATGGTGATGGTGGTGGTGATGGTGGTGAAGGAAGGGAAGGAGAGAGAGAGAGAGAGAGAGAGAGAGAGAGAGAGAGAGAGAGAGAGAGAGAGAGAGAGAGAGAGAGAGAGAGAGAGAGAGAGAGAGACGGTGGTATAATAAAGGAGGTGAGTTAGAGGAAAGGTATTAACTCACACACACACACACACACACACACACACATGCTGACCGACAGACCCACCCACCTCACCACGGCTCCACCCCCCTAAACCCCCTCTCCCCTGGTCTCCCCAACACACACACACACACACACACACACGGGACCGGGGTCTAGCAGCTGGGCCCAGGCCTGGGCAAGTCCCGCGTTACCCTCCCAGCCAGCAAGGTGGGTCGTCTGTCTCCCGCGCTGCGCTCCGGTGTGTGTGTGTGTGTGTCTGGCGCGCACTCCACTCCACACCACTCCACTCCACACCATATCCTCCACACACACACACACACACACACGCACTAAGATACACCCTCCACACCTGCCCATCTCAACATAGACACACCACACCCCCTACACACCCTAAGGTATATACACCTTCCACACCTGCCCGTCTCGACACACACACACACACACACACACACACACACACACACACACACACATCACTGCTGTGACAATGTTAACTACCGCTGTGCCTCGCTATAGAGTGCGTTTGAGCAGTGAGTGCGTCGGTGTACGAAGTGTCTTCACTGTTACCGTTGGACCATGAGGAACAGTGACTCTTGAGGACTCTCCCGGGGTACAGTGAAGCAGTGAGTCACTTACCTCCTCCCCACGTGATTGCGGGAGGAGTCGGTAGTGCCCAGTGACTTAAACAGACAAGTGAACCTTGAGCAGTGACTCGGGCACGGTGAGTCGCGAACAGCGATTTATGGCCAGTGAACCACCCAGCAGTGAGTTAGTGACTGGAGATTAAAACTTCGCTCCTGGACCGTGAATCAGTGAATTACAGTGAAGTGTTGGAAAGGAAAGCAACCTCTTTTGGGCTAGAGAATCGTTAAGGAGTGAGATATGGACAGTGACAATCATGAACAGTGAAGGCATACGGCCAGTGAAAACCATGAACAGTGATTTAGGGGCAGTGAGACTCATCATGTCAAGTTGTGGTCAGTGTGTGATGCACCAACACTGTAAGTTGTGGCCACGGTGTGACGCACCAACACAGTAAGGTGTAGCCACTGACTGACGCACCAACACAGTAAGCTGTGGCCACTGTGTGTGACGCACCAACACAGTAAGCTGTGGCCACTGTGTGACGCACCAACACTGTAAGGTGTAGCCACTGTGTGACGCACCAACACAGTAAGCTGTGGCCACTGTGTGTGTGACGCACCGACACAGTAAGCTGTGGCCACTGTGACTGACGCACCAACACAGTAAGCTGTGGCCACTGTGACTGACACACCAACACAGTAAGCTGTGGCCACTGTGACTGACGCACCAACACAGTAAGCTGTGGCCACTGTGACTGACACACCAACACAGTAAGCTGTGGCCACTGTGACTGACACACCAACACAGTAAGCTGTGGCCACTGTGTGTGTGACGCACCAACACAGTAAGCTGTGGCCAGTTAGGTTCATGAAGAAGAAGAAGAAGAAGAAGAAGAAGAAGAAGAAGAAGAAGAAGAAGAAGAAGAAGACAACAACAACAACAACAACAAGAGGTCTTTGGGAGCAGCAGTGTGTGCCACACCAGATCATCCCCCCCACACACCTTCCCCACACACACACACACACACACACAAGTCGGGTCGACCTACGAGGACCTACAAGCTTTGGACAACACAAGCTTGTTGGAGGTGTTGAGGGAGGAGAGGAATGATGATGATGATGATGGTGGTGTTGGTGATGGCGGCGGTGAGTGTTGCTGCCGGAGCAACACACAAGTTTTCCATGGGAGGGGGAGATGTGTGTTGATGTGCAGCGGGAGTTCTATTATGACTGGTTGGTTGATAATGGTGTCTTGGGGTTGGGAGGGGGGGTTAAGTGAGGGTGGGAGTCCCATCATCCCGTTTCGGTCAACGGTAAGGCTAATAAGGCCTAGGTCAACGGTAAGGCTATGGCCTCGGTCAACGGTAAGGCTAAGGCCTCGTTCAACGGTAAGGCTATGGCCTCGGTCAACGGTAAGGCCAAGGCCTCGGGTCAACGGTAAGGCTAAGGCCTCGGCCAACGGTAAGGCCAAGGCCTCGGGTCAACGGTAAGGCTATGGCCTCGGTCAACGGTAAGGCCAAGACCTCGGTCAACGGTAAGGCTAAGGCCTCGGCCAACGGTAAGGCAAAGGCCTCGGGTCAACGGTAAGGCCAAGGCCTCGGTCAACGGTAAGGCTAAGGCCTCGGTCAACGGTAAGGCTTCCAAGGCCTCAGTCAACGGTAAGGCTATGGCCTCGGTCAACGGTAAGGCAACAGCAACTTTCTGTTAACGTGCGATATATATATATATATATATATATATATATATATATATATATATATATATATATATATATATATATATATATATACACCAGCACAAGGACGTGGCACATAAGCTTTCATGAGATAACATCATCTCGTGTCAGGTGTACTATCTATCTATCTACCTATCAATCTATATATTATATATATTATACATATATATATATATATATATATATATATATATATATATATATATATATATATATATATATATATATATATATATATATATATATTCAGTTGTAATTGTGTTAACATGCCGTTTCTATTCATGAGTTTTGATTTTGTTATCATTTGAATCTGATTTTTTTCTTATGGTGATTGTGAGAGTATGAACGTACCATGTGTGTGTGTGTGTGTGTGTGTGTGTGTGTGTGTAACACCTGGTGATCCTTGGGGTGGGTGCGGGTGGAGGGGGGGGGGGCTTATTGAAAAATTATCATACCCGTGTATAATGACCGTAGGTTATACACACACACACACACACACACAAACACACACACACACACACACTTCCCTCCAGTACGACTCTCCACTCCCTGTGGCTTTTAAACCCCCCCCCCCCACCGTGTGAATCACATAGCACGCATGTTCATCAACGTAAGAAAAACTTTTTTTTCGAAAAATCTGAACGACCACTTTTTCTTTGCATTAAAAAAAAAAAAAGGAGCGTTTGAGACGACCGCTTTGTCATTTTTTTCTCTCGTTTAAAATAAAAGCGTCGAATTCCTATGTTTCTCAATCAAGACTCCGATCATCTGAGGGTGTGGATGGGCCTTCCTCCCACACACCACACACCCGCTGGAGCACCGTCGCATCCGTAAGGCTCAGAGGAGGCACTCGTGAGCCAGGTACTTAGATATACTTACAAGTGGAAAAAGTAGTAGTAGTAGTAGTAGTAGTAGTAGTAGTAGTAGTAGTAGTAGTAGTAGTAGTAGTAGTAGTAGTGGTGGTGGTAGTAGTAGTAGTAGTAGTAGTAGTAGTAGTAGTAGTAGGAACAGAACCTTGAATTGACCTTACATCAGACTATTGTCCAAAGGCTCCTGAACACGGAGGAGGAGAAGGAGGAGGAGCACAAGGAAGAGGAGGAGAGGGGAAGACCAGGAGGAGGAGGAGGAGCACCAGGAGGAAGAGGAGGAGAGGGAAAGACCAGGAGGAGGAGGAGCAGCACCAGGAGGAAGAGGAGGAGAGGGGAAGACGAGGAGGAGGAGGAGGAGGAGATAATCATGGTGGAGAAGCCAGATGTGAGTATGGCAACACAGCTGCCTGCCCTCAGGAATGTGACGAAGAGGCATGTCCTGCCTGGAGGAGGAGGAGGAGGAGGAGGAGGAGGAGGAGGAGGAGGAGGAGGAGGAGAAGGAGGAGGACCCCAATGGAAGAAGCTCTGTCCCCGGGAAGGACTCAAAGGAGGAGGAGGCGTTGTCCCAGAGCAGAATTATCATAGGATGGAGGCGCTGTCCTAGGGCCAAGGTTTCAAGGAGGCAGGCGTTGTCCTAGGGCACAACTCATGGCAGGGAGGCGGTCGCCCCAGGGCAGGAGGAGAGGGTGATGATGGGGAGGGAGGGGGAGGGGGAAGGACCCACGGTCCCAAGGGAAGGGCAGGTCACCCCCAGAAGAGGAGAGGCGTTGTCTTCTGGGGGGGGGGGGGGGTGAAGGACTGAAGCCAGCCAAGACCCCAAAGGACAGAGGCGTTGTCCTAGATCAGGACTCTCGGCCAGGCAGGTATAGGACTCATAGGAGGAGGCGTTGTCCCATGGCAGGACTCCAAGAAGGAGGGCGGTGTGTTGTGCCCCCGCCTTCTCCTCCACCGCCTCTCACCTGAGTTAGCGGCCGCTCTCCCAGACACACCAATCCCACCAGACCCGTGTATACTGGGGTGTCCCGTGTGTGCTGGGGTGTCCCGTGTATGCTGGGGGTGTCCCGTGTGTGCTGGGGTGTCCCGTGTATGCTGGGGTGTCCCGTGTGTGCTGGGGTATCCCGTGTGTGTGCTGGGGTGCCCCGTGTACGTTGGTGTTGACGGACCACTCTGGATCCACCACCCAAAACAACAGGCCAAGACTAGGGTAGGTGTGTGTGTGTGGTGCGGGCGGGGGGCCAGTTGTATGTTGTACACTGTCGCAGGTGTGTGGGTAAACTGGTGTGACACGAGCAGCTGTAGGAGTGGCGGCAGGTGTATCGCGAGGAGCTGCTGCTGCTGCTGCGCTGGTCGAGGGACAGTGGCTGAGGTGTTACGAGCGAGGTGTTGTAGGAGTGACCTGTAGGTAGAGTTGTAGGAGTGACCTGTAGGTAGGGTTGTAGGAGTGACCTGTAGGTAGGTTGTAGGAGTGACCTGTAGGTAGAGTTGTAGGAGTGACCTGTAGGTAGGGTTGTAGGAGTGACCTGTAGGTAGGGTTGTAGGAGTGACCTATAGGTAAGGTTGTAGGAGTGACATGTAGGTAGAGTTGTATGAGTGACCTGTAGGTAAGGTTGTAGGAGTGACCTGTAGGTAGAGTTGTAGGAGTGACCTGTAGGTAGGATTGTAGGAGTGACCTGTAGGTAGGGTTGTAGGAGTGACCTGTAGGTAAGGTTGTAGGAGTGACCTGTAGGTAGGGTTGTAGGAGTGACCTGTAGGTAAGGTTGTGGTAGTGACATGTAGGTAGGGTTGTAGGAGTGACCTGTAGGTAAGGTTGTGGTAGTGACCTGTAGGTAAGGTTGTAGGAGTGGTGGTAGCGGACGTAATGCCACACGTTCCAACGCTACTGTAGCTGCAGGTGAGGACGGTAGGAATATGGACACACACACACACACACACACACACACACACACACACACACACACACACACACATACACACACACACACACACATACACACACACACATACACACACACACACACATACACACACACATACACACACACACACACATACACACACACACACATACACACACACATACACACACACACACACACACACACACACATACACACACACATACACACACACACACACACACACACACACACACACACACACACATACACACACACACACACACACACACACACACACACATACACACACACACACACACACACATACACACACACATACACACACACAAATACACACACACACACATACACACACACATACACACACACACACACACACACACACACACACACACACACACACACACACACACACACACACACACATACACACACACACACACACACACACACACACATACACACACTCCACTGCACAAAAGATATGCTGAGGCAAAGCAGGCACCCCAGAGTATACAGACGTATGCTGGACAATATGTTGATGCATTCCTGGAGGAGAGAGAGAGGGAGCAGGTGCAGGGGCGGAATCACAGGTAGGAGGGGAGATGGAGGAGTGAGAGGGAGGGGGGGGGAAGAGAACTGGCAATCCCCCACCTCCACCCCTCAGGTAGGGGAGAGGGATGGGGTAGGAGAGAGAGGAGGAGGAGGATGAGGAGGGGCGGCTGGGGGAGTGAGACAGTCACACATGAACGTGATCTTGCAATTCATTGTTGACAAGCGAGGCAGGGGAGGGGACGGTTCAGGTGTTGCTGGTGGATGGGGGGGTCGGGCGTTCGGGGGGAGGGGTGTGGGGGGGAGGGGGGGAGGAAGAAGACTGAGTTTCAGGTGGTGTCCGAGGGAGGGAGTAGAAGGTCGGGGAGGGGAGGAGTGGGTTGTCTTCGGGTGGTACTTGGCCAGCAGTGCAGGGCGTGGTGGTGGTGAGGAGGAGGAGGAGGAGGTGGCAGGCCAGGGGTTTATCTTAACGTAGGTCGTCCGGGCGGGTGGGCGGGCGGGCGGGCGGGCAGGCTGGCCGGCCGGCCGGCCCGCCGCCCGCCCACCGCCGCGGTAAAAGTAGGTTCTCCCTCCCGTCGGCCAGACACGCTGCAGGTCTTGTGTGAGGAGGAGGAGGAGGAGGAGGAGGAGGGGGGAAGAGGCGATGATGGGGCCTCCGCCGTAGGCCAGGCGGGGAGGTGCAGCTGGGTGGGCAGCCAGCCTCCGGAGGTGCAAGGTGGGCAGGCATGCAGCAGCAGCAGCAGCAGCACAACCCAATGATGGTAGTAGTCATGATGTAGCCGACGTCCCCCAGGTGCGCTACAGCTACGATGGGGACCAGGATCTACAGGTCCGAGTTCTACAAGGGGGCCAGGGTCTACAGGTCCGAGTTCTACATGGGGACCAGGGTCTACAGGTCCGAGTTCTACAAGGGGCCGGGATCTACAGGTCCGAGTTCTACAAAGGGGCCCAGGATCTACAGGTCCGAATTCTACAAGGGGGCCAGGATCGACAGGTCCGAGTTCTACAAGGGGACCAGGGTCTACAGGTCCGAGTTCTACAAGGGGGCCCAGGATTACAGGTCCGAGTTCTACATGGGGGCCAGGATCTACAGGTCCGTGTTCTACAAGGGGACCAGGATCGACAGGTCCGAGTTCTACAAGGGGACCAGGGTCGAGAAGTCCGAGTTCTACAAGGGGGCCAGGACCTACAGGTCCGAGTTCTACATGGGGGCCAGGATCTACAGGTCCGTGTTCTACAAGGGGACCAGGATCGACAGGTCCGAGTTCTACAAGGGGCCCAGGATCGAGAAGTCCGAGTTCTACAAGGGGGCCAGGACCTACAGGTCCGTGTTCTACAAGGGGCCCAGGATCGACAGGTCCGTGTTCTACAAGGGGGTCCAGGATCGACAGGTCCGAGTTCTACAAGGGGCCCCAGGATCTACAGGTCCGAGTTCTACAAGGTCAAAAAGGCTCCGTGCCACGGGCCACGCACCAACATACTCTCCCCACACACAACACCTGAACTTGCACTACCGGAGACGGACCTGAAGGCTTTACAGAGAGAGAGAGAGAGAGAGAGAGAGAGAGAGAGAGAGAGAGAGAGAGAGAGAGAGAGGGTGTTTCCAGGCCGCCTGACACCCGCCCATGATGGAGGGCGCGTCTGTTGTGAGGAAGAAGTCTGCGCTCCACCAGTCATGACCGCCAGCCAGCCTGGACGCAGCCCTACCTACACCTTAACTCACAAGTCCTCCAAGGGGGGGAAAAAAGAAGAAGAAAAAACGAAGCTTAAGAATAATAATTCTACGATGACCACACCTCGCTCTCTATGCACTGTGGCCACCGGCCGGGGAGGGGTGGGTTAGGTTTGGTTAGGATGGGTTAGGGTAGGTTAGGTTAGGTAGTTAGGTTAGGTTGGGTTAGGTTAGGTTAGATCAAGTTAAGAGAAGGGAGTCATGGAGGAAGGTAGGTTAGGTTAGGTTAGGTTAGGTTAGATCAAGTTAAGGGAGGGGAGTCATGGAGGAAGGTAGGTTAGGTTAGGTTAGGTTAGGATAGGTTAGGTCAGGTTAGATTAGATTAGATTATGTTAAGGAAGGATAGTCATGGAGGAAGGTAGGTTAGGTTAGGCTAGGTTAGGTTAGGTTAGATCAAGTTAAGGGAGGAGGGTCGTGGAGGGAGGCAGGTAGTGGTGGGGTGTACAGTCAACGTTATTATGTAATGTGTACGTACTTGGGGACGCGGCCAGGAGGAGGTAAAAGGTATATAGCAGCCCTTGTGCGAGCCCGGGGCCCCCTGCTGCCCTCACTGACACACACACACACACACACACACACACGTCAACAACTTGGCACCGCCAGGCCCCCTGTGTTGGGATGCAAGGGCCACCGTAATCCGCTTATCCTGAAGGAGCTGGTAACACAAAAGCTACACAAGTAGTAGTAGTAGTAGTAGTAGTAGTAATAGTAGTAGTAGTAGTAGTAATAGTAGTAGTAATAGTAGTGGTGTAGTAGTAGTAGCAATAGTAGTAGTAGTAACAGGCACGTTTAAACCACGAAGGTGCTCCACCTACCTGGGCTCTCTCTCTCTCTCTCTCTCTCTCTCTCTCTCTCTCTCTCTCTCTCTCTCTCTCTCTCTCTCTCTCTCTCTCTCTCTCTCTCAGGGGTCCTTGGAGACCTCCGGGACCACGTTATGTGTCTGGAGGTAACGGAAACATTGTGGCGATACGCTAACCTCGCCATGCTCCGGGATATGTGATACGCTCACGGTCGTGCGTACGACGTCCCCCAGCCACAATGCTCAGCGCTACATGATACGTTTACAATCGTGTGTACGTCCCCTAGCCATACTCAGAGATATGTGATACGCTTATAGTCGTGCGTACGTCCCCCCTAGTCATGCTCAGACCTGCATGATACGCTTACAGTCGAGCGTACGTCCCTCCTAGCCATGCTCAGACCTGCACGATACAGTCGTGCGTACGTCCCCTCCTAGCCAACACGTTCAGCGCTACATGATACGCTCACAATCGTGCGTACGTCTCCCTGTAGCCACCATCCCTCCTAGCCATTCTCAGCGCTACGTGATACGCTCACAGTCGTGCGTACGTCTCCCTGTAGCCGCCACGCTCCAGAGGTATACGGAGCGGTGAACTCTCCTCCTCTGCAAGCGAGGGCTGCAGGTCGTACGGAACCCTTCGGACACGTCCCAAGGTACACTCATACCAGGCCAGTCCATGCCAGGCACTGCGCACACCTCTCTCTCTCTCTCTCTCTCTCTCTCTCTCTCTCTCTCTCTCTCTCTCTCTCTCTCTCTCTCTCGACGCGCTCCGAGTCATGCCGAACCCTTGACACCCCTGTAGACACGCTCGGGGCACTACGTAACTGTTGAGCTTTCTCCAGACATGCCCCGAGGGCCAGGCGGGCGACCCACCTGGCCGCCACCACCACCTCCCTCTCCTCCTCCTCCTCCTCCTCCTCCTCCTCCTCCCTTACCTCCTCCTCCCTAACAACAGCAGCAGCAGCAGCAGCAGCACCGTCGTAAGTGAGTGACCACACACCCCCCTCCTCTTCCTCCTCCTCCTCGCTACTCCCGATGAC
>NC_092234.1:46935511-46943011 GCF_036320965.1 Panulirus ornatus | reverse complement strand
GTTGTATAAGTAAAACCTGCACACGGAAGAACAAGAGTGCGGTACACACACACACACACACACACACACACACACACACACACACACACACACACACGTGTTCGAACACAGCTGCTGAATCGTCTTCTCTCGTCATCCTCAAGGTCCACCTCCATCCTTAAGATCCGCACTCCACTCTCAAGGTCTGTACCTCATCCTCTAGGTCCACACCTCATCCTCCAGGTCTGTACCTCATCCTCAAGGTCCACATCTCATCCTCCAGGTCTGTACCTCATCCTCCAGGTCTGTACCTCATCCTCAATATCCACACCTCACCCACCAGGTCTGTACCTCATCCTCCAGGTCTGTACCTCATCCTCCAGGTCTGTGCCTCATCCTCAAGGTCCACACCTCATCCTCAAGGTCCACACCTCACCAGGTCTGTACCTCATCCTCAAGGTCCACACCTCATCCTCAATACCCACATCTCATCCTCCAGATCCACACCTTATCCTCCAGGTCTGTACCTCATCCTCAAGGCCCACACCTCATCCTCAAGATCCACACCTCATCCTCCAGGTCCTCACCTCATCCTCCAGGTCTGTACCTCATCCTCCAGGTCCTCACTCCATCCTCAGGGCCCAAAACCAGTGTGGCAGTCCCATTTGCACTGTATGACACATCACGTTAGGTTTGCCCCCCCCCCCCACACACCAACTCTCCTCCCTTCCTCTGTGTGTGTGTGTGTGTGTGTGTGTGTGTGTGTGTGTGTGTGTGTGTGTGTGTGTGTGTGATTAATCAATCCATAATCATCAACTTCATAATATCCCGTCACGTCTGGCTCTCTCTCTCTCTCTCTCTCTCTCTCTCTCTCTCTCTCTCTCTCTCTCTCTCTCTCTCTCTCTCTCTCTCTCTCACTCCACCCCCATGACGGCGTATTGAATCTGAGAGCATAGAAAAAAAAAAAATAATTGACTAACGAATACGCTTTCTGGGAGGAGGAGGAGGAGGAGGAGGAGGAAGAGGAGGAGAAGAGGAAGAGGAGGAGGAGAGGAGCAGAGGGAAGAAAAGGAGGAGGGAGGAGGGGGAAGAGGAGGGAGGAAAAGGAGGAGGAGGGGGAAGAGAGTGCTTAATCAACGCACAGTTATCACCCTCATAACATCCTTCATGTCTGCCTCCCTCACGATAGAGTACTGACAGTGAGAACGGAAGGTAAAAAAAAAATATGGCGATACTTGATACGCATTTCCCCCCCTCAAAGCACCCATACGCTTCTCCTGTTCGACGTACCCATACGCTTCTCCTGTTCGACGTACCCATACGCTTTTCCTGTTCGACGTACCCATACGCTTCTCCTGTTCGACGTACCCATACGCTTTTCCTGTTCGACGTACCCATACGCTTCTCCTGTTCGACGTACCCATACGCTTTTCCTGTTCGACGTACCCATACGCTTTTCCTGTTCGACGTACCCATACGCTACTCTTCGACGCACCCATACGCTTCTGCTATTCAGCGTACCCATACGCTTCTCCTCTTCAACGTACCCATACGCTTCTCCTGTTCGACGTACCCATACGCTTTTCCTGTTCGACGTAGCCATACGCTTTTCCTGTTCGACGTACCCATACGCTTTTCCTGTTCGACGTACCCATACGCTTCTCCTGTTCAATGTACCCATACGCTACTCTTCGACGCACCCATACGCTTCTGCTGTTCAGCACACCCATACGCTTTTCCTGTTTTACGTACCCATACGCTTCAGCGGTTCAACGGACCCATACGCTTCTCCTGTTCAACGGACCCTTACGCTTCTCTTGTTCAACGCAGCCAGACTCTTTGAGGTACCTCTGCCGTTAATGCGTCCACACAGGCCTACCCAAACAGACTCGCTGATCTACGGCGGGGCGAGGGAAGGAAGGGAGGGGGGGGGGGGGGAAAGGGAGGGGGGGAGGTATGTAGTACATACGTGAAATGCCGCTGTAACCCCCCCCCCCCTCTCTCTCGACGAGATGGAAGGGAGAAGGAAGTAAGGAAGGAAAGGTGAGAGAGAGAGAGAGAGAGAGAGAGAGAGAGAGAGAGAGAGAGAGAGAGAGAGAGAGAGAGAGAGAGAGAGAGAGGTTGTTGGATGGTGTCCTCCCCCCCCCCCTCCCCGTGGTCCAGGCAGGGGACACGCTACACAGAAAGGCTTTAAAAGGGAAGAAAAAAAAAATATATGTATACATATATACATAACAGTGACTTTATTGATTTCTGGCGTAGGAACACAGCCAGGGATTGAGCGGGCCACCACAACACACACACACAACACACACACACACACACACGTGACTCTCGACTGTATCACACAAGGTCATAAGGTCGAGTTCCGTGGTGAGGGAGGAAGGGAGGGTGGTAGAGTCAAGCCAACACAGAGGGCGTCATCCAGAGCGAGCGCGCGTGGGGGGGGGGGGGGGGGGGGGGGCGTGACAACACAAGAGGTAAGGTTGGCCTTCCGGGACCCCCCCACAACACCCCGGTGCTGGCTGACGACCTCCTACCACCACCACCCCTCTCCCCCCCTCTTACCCTCACCTCACCTCTCCCCACACACACACACACGACCCTCCTCCTCCTCCTCCTCCCTTTCCACCCTCCTTCCCCTTTATCCCCTCCTGCCCCCCTTACCACTTCTTTCTCCCCTCCTCCTCCTCCTCTTCTGCTGAGAGTTTGCCCCCCCCCGGGCTTTGGGAGGAACTTTAGCCGGTAAGTTGACCCCCCCCCCCTCCATCCCCTTCCCTTCCCTTTTACAACAAATATTTCCCTTTTTTATTTATTTTTTTTTTCCCTTTCTTTTTTTTCTAACCCTTTAAAAAAAACCTTATTCCCTTCCCCTTTTAATTTCTACCCCCCCTAAACTTCGCCTTCCCCCCCCCCCATCAAACCCCTTCCTTCCCTTTCCTCTCACCCCCCCCCCCTTTCCCTCCTTGCCCCACCCCCCCCCCCTTTCACTTAAACCACGCCAGTCCCCCTTCCTCGCCCCAAACCGGCCTCCTGTTCCATCCAGCGTATACCCCCATTTTTTACTACGCAACTGCGTCCCGTGCGTAGGGGGGAAGACCATAGTGGATGGGGGGGGGGGGGGCCTTGTCCGTTGTGCGTTCCGTGCGTCAACCGTCGTCCGGGGGCGCGCGGCGCGGCATACACCTTACCCTGCAACTTAGCGTTGTGGTCATAACATGACAAGGTCAACACATCATCCACTCATTCAACTCTACACACACACACACACACACACACACACACACACACACATATATATATATATATACATATATATATATATATATATATATATATATATATATATATATATATATATATATATATATATATATATACACACCTCATCGCCTCATAACCTCACTAACATGAGGCCCGTGGCTCTAACCTGGGCTCAGCATGAGAGGGGACCATCAACAGTGAGGTTCACTGTTGACCTTAACCCTCGTTCTTATTTCACTGCCATTAAACAGTGATGTGTACTGCAGGTGGACACCAGTGATCCATATAACAGTGCAGTGCACCGCAGGTGGACACAATAATCCACGTAACAGTGATGTGCACTGCAGGTGGACACCAGTGATCCACACTTTTCTCGTCACTGGTATAACGGTAAGTGTCAAGTGTCCTGGTACTTACTTAAGTACATCTAGGCCTACTTACGGTCAAGTACTTACTTAAGTGGGAGCTACTTACCTTAAAAACGTTTCACAAGGAGGGGGGGAAGTTTTATTATCTTATTATTATTATTATTATTAATTTTTATTATTATTATTATTAAATTTCTATTGTTTATTATTAACATTATTATTATTATCATCATCATTATTATCTTATCATTAATTTTATCATTTTTATCATTATTATTATTTTATTAAATTATTATTATCATTATTATTATATTATTTTTTATTATAATTATATTAATTTTTATTATCATTATTTTAATTATCATTATAAATCATCATTACTATAATTTTCATTATTATCATCATTAATTATTATTATTATTATTATTATTATTATTTTTTATTATTATTATTATTATTATCATTATTATTATTATTATTAATAATTATTATTTATTTTTATTAAACATTAAATTTTAATTATCATTAAATTATCATACTATAAAAAATCATTATTATCATCATTATATTATTATTATTATTATTATTATAATAATTATTATTATTATTATCATTATTATAATTATCATTATAATTATCATTACTATAATTATCATTATTATGATCATTATATTATTATTATTATTATTATTATAATTATTATTATTATTATTATCATTATTATAATTATCATTATAATTATCATTACTATAATTATCATTATTATCATCATTATATTATTATTATTATTATTATTATAATAATTATTATTATTATTATCATTATTATAATTATCATTATAATTATCATTACTATAATTATCATTATTATGATCATTATATTATTATTATTATTATTATTATAATTATTATTATTATTATTATCATTATTATAATTATCATTATAATTATCATTACTATAATTATCATTATTATCATCATTATATTATTATTATTATTATTATTATAATAATTATTATTATTATTATCATTATTATAATTATCATTATAATTATCATTACTATAATTATCATTATTATCATCATTATATTATTATTATTATTATTATTATTATTATTATCATCATCGTCATTGCCCGTAATCATCAGTCAGATAACTTACAAAAAAAAAAAAAATTAGAGGCCACGAATAACGAATCCCACTCGACGAAAAACGAATCACGCCCACGGACGACGAGTCACGAATCACGCCCATCCCTGACCCGCCCGCCCGCCCGCCGCCACCCACACCTCATTAATCGCACCGTCTGTCGCCTTTACCTATACACGACGCCCCTCTCCACCTTCCTCCACCTCCACCTTCCTCCCACACCCCCACGGCAGCACAGGTGAGTTAAGTGAATCATGGAGTGGGGGGGGCGGCGTGGAGGGGCGGGCGGGGGCGTGGAGGGGCGGTCGCTGCTGCTGCTATTATGAGGGAAGGGGGTTAGGGAAGGGGGTTTAGGGAAGGGGGTTTAGGAAGGAGGGGGTAGTAGGAAGTGTGTCTTTTAGTCACCAGGGAGCTGGTTAGGTTCCATTCATGGATCGAAAGAAGGACGGGGCTGGCCCCTGACTCACCGCCCCGCCACCGGATTGGCCCCCGCGGAGGAGACGACACCCCCCCCACCCTACCCCCTCCCCTCCCACCCAACCCCGCCACCTGATTGGTCTGCCGCGCAACGAATTCTTGGACAAGTGGGTAAGGGAGGGGAGAATGGGAGGTAGGGAGGGGGTAGGGGGCCGCCGCCGCCGCCCTGCCGCCGACGCCGCCGCCGCCGCCGGTGCCCCCACTACCTACCCCCTCCCAAACCTCCCTCTCTCCCCTCCCCCCCCTCCTCTCCCCCTCCCTTCCATGCATGCGAATGTCAACAACTGTTGAGTTATCGAGACTATTCTCTCTCTCTCTCTCTCTCTCTCTCTCTCTCTCTCTCTCTCTCTCTCTCTCTCTCTCTCTCTACACTCGTGGGTTCCTAACTTTCTTAAGCCACATCGTATATATGCAGGGGGAGGGGGTTGTCATTGTATATATGCAGGGGGAGGGGGTTGTCATTGTATATATGCAGGGGGAGGGGGTTGTCATTGTATATATGCAGGGGGAGGGGGTTGTCATTGTATATATGCAGGGGGAGGGGGTTGTCATTGTATATATGCAGGGGGAGGGGGTTGTCATTGTATATATGCGGGGGGAGGGAGTTGTCATTGTATATATGCAGGGGGAGGGGGTTGTCATTGTATATATGCAGGGGGAGGGGGTTGTCATTGTATATATGCGGGGGGAGGGAGTTGTCATTTCATGTGTGGCGGGGTGGCGACGGGAATAATCAAAAGGCAGCAAGTATGAATGATGTACATGTCTGTGTATGTATATGTATACGTATACGTTGAAAGTGTATAGGTATGTATATGTGCGTGTGTGGACGTGTTATGTATATACATGTGTATGGGGATGGGTTGGGCCATTTCTTTCGTCTGTTTCCTTGCGCTACCTCGCTAACGCGAGAAAAACCGACAAAGTATAATAAATAAAGATATATATATATATATATATATATATATATATATATATATATATATATATATATATATATATATATATATAAAACCGAATCAATAGCTTTTACAACTAAAATCCCCCCCCTCAGAAATATACTCTTAAAGACCACCGACTCATGCAAAAGTGAGAGAGTGAGAGAGAGAGAGAGAGAGAGAGAGAGAGAGAGAGAGAGAGAGAGAGAGAGAGAGAGAGAGAGAGAGAGAGAGAGATTAGCACAAAAAAAACGAAGGGGGAAAAAAAAGGTGATAAAAATCTCGTTGATAGCGGGAACTCCACGAACGGCTGGTGTGTGTGTGTGTGTGTGTGTGTGTGTGTGTGTGTGTGTGTGTGTGTGTGTGTGTGTGAGGTGCACGACAGACCTCCACCCCTACCCCCTCCTCCTCCCCCCTTCGCTTCTCCTCATCTCCCAGTTTTGGATAAGAAAGAAAAAACTTAACTCTCAGCTTTCAACTTCTAAAGAAGCCTTATTATAAACCCTATACGTTATATTGGTAGCTGAGAGAGAGAGAGAGAGAGAGAGAGAGAGAGAGAGAGAGAGAGAGAGAGAGAGAGAGAGAGAGAGAGAGAGAGAGTTGCAACTCTTGCCTTCGTCGCATGTAATCGTGTGCAACATGCGACCTTCTGTTGAGGTGAGGGAGGGGGCCTAGCCTAGCCTAGCCTAGCGCAGCCTAGCTTAGCCTAGCGCAGCCTAGTTTAGCCTAGCCGAGCATACGCCACCACGGCTCCCTCGAGTCACTCTCCAGGAGAGGTAGGAAGCATTAACCTTTGGCACTATTTATAGAAAGTGCAAACCCGATCCCCCTTCTTCCTCACCACCTCCCCCCCCCACCCCACAACCTCCACCTCCCCAAGTCAAGGCAGTCTGTGTGTGTGTGTGTGTGTGTGTGTGTGTGTGTGTGTGTGTGTGTGTGTGTGTGTGTGTTCACCAAAGTATGTTATGTTTATGTATGTCTGAAAGAGAAAGAGAGAGAGAGAGAGAGAGAGAGAGAGAGAGAGATACATACATACATACATACATACATACATACATACATATATATATATATATATATATATATATATATATATATATATATATATATATATATATATATATATATATATACATACATACATAAATACATAGCTACTTCTCTCGGTCAACACACACACAGCTCAGTTGTGGACACCAGTACAGGAACCCCTGGACATCATCCTGGAGTCGTTCAACAGCGTAAGCAGGTGGTTAGAATACGTACATGCGTCTACCTCCTTGAGCGAGGCGGTACGACCTTTGAGCACGGCAGTACGACCCTTGA
>NC_092234.1:46913011-46925511 GCF_036320965.1 Panulirus ornatus | reverse complement strand
GTGATACAGAAGGAGAATACACACGTCATAATACACCTGTGAGCTACAGAAAAAAATAAAAAGCGTGATAGAAAACGGGGTGACATCACGTGATGAAGCAAGAGGACAAGGGCGGCGGCACGTGGTGCACACCACGTGGCGCAAAGGTCACAGGACGAAGGATGGGACATCATCACGTGTAGCGGGGGGGGGACACACACATCACATCCCGTTGCGTCACACAGCTTCATCACGTGACTATGAGACAGCACAGCGGCGGGCAAAAAACTCGAGAGAGAGAGAGAGAGAGAGAGAGAGAGAGAGAGAGAGAGAGAGAGAGAGAGAGAGAGAGAGAGAGGAATATCTAGCTATTTGATGTGTTCAATACGCGTCTGACCTCAGCGAAGGTCAAAGGTTAAGGGACACATTACGCCCCAGGTCTAACAATAAACTCTCATGCACTGATATATATATATATATATATATATATATATATATATATATATATATATATATATATATATATTGTTTTTTTATTTATTTTTACACATTTTGCTTTGTCGCTGTCTCCCGCGTTTGCGAGGTAGCGCAAGGAAACAGACGAAAGAAATGGCCCAACCCACCCCCATACACATGTATATACATACACGTCCACACACGCAAATATACATACCTATACATCTCAATGTACACATATATATACACACACAGACATACACACATATACACATGTACATAATTCACACTGTCTACCTTTATTCATTTCCATCGCCACCTCGCTACACATGGAATACCATCCCCCTCCCCCCTCATGTGTGCGAGGTATATATATATATTTATATATATATATATATATATATATATATATATACATATATATATTTTTTTTTTCATACTATTCGCCATTTCTCGCGATAGCGAGGTAGCGTTAAGAACAGAGGACTGGGCCTTTGAAGGAATATCCTCACCTGGCCCCCTTCTCGGTTCCTTTTTTTGGAAAATAAAAAAAACGAGAGGGGAGGATTTCCAGCCCCCCGCTCCCTTTCCTTTTGGTCGCCTTCTACGACACGCAGGGAATACGTGGGAAGTATTCTTTCTCCCCTATCCCCAGGGATAATATATATATATATATATATATATATATATATATATATATATATACGAGAGAGAGAGAGAGAGAGAGAGAGAGAGAGAGAGAGAGAGAAATAGATAGATATTAGATAAATAGATAGATAGTTAGACAGATAAACAGGTAGATAGATAGTTCCAAGTGATGACGTCACACACTGCTGGAGGAACACAGCTTAAGCTGGGCAAATGTTTGACGGAGAAGCTTGTGTGCGAGACGTGCGCATGACGGGCACGCGCGCGCTCGGCTGCATGTTCACGCGCAGGTTTAACGAGTTAACCCCTTCGTGTACGACGGTACGACCCCCTTGTGGACGACGGTACGACCCCTTGTGCACGACGGTACGATCCACTTGTGCACGACGGTACGGACCCCTTGTGTACGACGGTACGACCCCCTTGTGCACGACGGTACGGACCCCTTGTGTACGACGGTACGACCCCCTTGTGCACGACGGTACGGACCCCTTGTGTACGACGGTACGACCCCTGTGTGCACGACGGTACGGACCCCTTTGTGTACGACGGTACGACCCCTGTGTGCACGACGGTACGGACCCCTTTGTGTACGACGGTACGGACCCCTCTGTGCACGACGGTACGACCCCTTGAGCACGGCAGTGTGCACGACCTGTACGACCACACGCACACACCATCATGAATAACCGGAGGTCGTTGGAGGTCGTCGTCCACGTCGTGTTCGGAAGGGTCGTTCGTTTCCCGTGTGATTATCAGGTGGACACACACACACACACACGCACAGACACACACACACACACACACACACACACACACACACACACACACACACACACAACACACACACACAAACACACACACACACACATACATACACAGACACACACACACACACACACATACATACACAGACACACAGACACAGACACACACACACGCAGTCGACGGTCGACAGGTGACTGCGTGTGTCGACACGTATATTCTCTCTCTCTCTCTCTCTCTCTCTCTCTCTCTCTCTCTCTCTCTCTCTCTCTGACCCGTCCAGGCCAGTCTAGACGAGAGGCGGTAAAGGGTGTGACCCAGGCAGCCTTAAGCAGTCTCGCCCCTCCGCCCCGCCATTCCCTCCTCCTCCTCCGCCCTCCCTCCCTCCTCCTTCTTCTCCTCCCTCCCTCCTCCTTCTTCTCCTGCTCTTCCTCCTCTCTCCTTCTCATGCTCTTCCTCCTCCCTCCTTCTCATGCTCTTCCTCCTCCCTCCTTCCTTCTCATGCTCCTCCTCCTCCTCCCTCCTTCTCATGCTCTTCCTCCTCCTCCCTCCTTCTCATGCTCTTCCTCCTCCTCCCTCCTTCTCATGTTCTTCCTCCTCCCTTCGACTTTGACACCCTAGTCCTCCCCACCTCCCACTCTCCTTCAACGCCCCGTCCCTCTGTCCCTCCTCCCCTGTTTCGTTCCGTCCCTCCCCCTCCCTGTTTCGTTCCGTCCCTCCGTCCCTCTCCCCCTGTTTCGTTCCTAAGCGCGCGCACGTCCTCTGTCCCCTCACGTGCAGGGGGGGTTGAGACGCATCCCAGTCGCGTTCTGCTGTTGCACTTGTGAATGGTCGTCCTGCGGCGGCTGCGACTGCGGCTGCGGAAGGTCATCTCGCCCTCTCTCATTGGCTGCCTCGACCTGTTTACGTTGCAGGTGCGACCACCCGTTTTTTTTTTTGTTGTTGTTTTGTTTTGTGTTTTGTGAGTCTTGCCTCCCCTCCTACCCTTACCTCCCCTCCCTCCCCCCCTCTTTCATACCCCACCTTAACCCCCTCCTCCCTCTTTCATACCCCACCTTACCCCCCTCCTCCCTCTTTCATACCCCACCTTACCCCCTCCTCCCTCTTTCATACCCCACCTTACCCCCCTCCTCCCTCTTTCATACCCCACCTTACCCCCCTCCTCCCCCTCTTTCATACCCCACCTTACCCCCCCTCCTCCCCCTCTTTTACACCCCTCCTGCCTCCCTCCCTCCATATTTTTTTTTTACGCTCCTTGTGATCGCTATCTTAATTTTTCTTCTTTAAAGTCAGGCTGTGTGTGTGTGTGTGTGTTTGGATACACACACACACACACACACACACACACACACACACACACACAGAATGACTAAAAAAGGCACCAACTGGTGTGTCTGACATTTTCAAAAAAAAATTCTTCCGTTCCATCATATATATATATATATATATATATATATATATATATATATATATATATATATATATATATATATATATTTAACTGTGTTTTGTGAATTTTTCTTTTTGGTTGGTATATTCGCCATTTCCTGTGCTAGCGAGGTAGCGTTAAAAAGAGAGGACTGAGTCTTAAGAGGTAATATCCTCACTTGGCCCCTTTCTCTGTTCCTTCTTTTGGAAAAATTAAAAACGGGAGGGGAGGATTTCCAGACCCCCGCTCCCTCCCCTTTTACTCGCCTCGTACGACACGCAGGGAATACGTGGGAAGTATTCTTTCTCCCCTATCCCCAGGGATATATATATATATATATATATATATATATATATATATATATATATATATATATATATATATATATATATATATTCCTATGAGTCCACGGGGAAAATAAAACACGATAAGTTCCCAAGTGCACTTTCGTGTAATAATCACATCATAATTTCCCCCTTACCGCCACAGTTCGCCACATTCCCTACATACTGGAAACTTGTGTTTTGTATTAATATGAAAAATCAAAAAAAAAAAAAATCAACAGTTGAAATTGTGTTCGGTCTTTTACACGCCGTTTTCATTCATCTATTGTATTACTTCCATCTCGTTTTCAGTTACTGTTAGTTTCTGTTCAGCTATACTTTAACTTTTTCTCTTCCTGCCGCAATCTCTCTCTCTCTCTCTCTCTCTCTCTCTCTCTCTCTCTCTCTCTCTCTCTCTCTCTCTCTCTCTCTCTCTCATCAACCTCGTTCCCCCCCCTCATGAACCTTACCTCCCCCTTTATCAACCTCACCTCCCCCTCATCAACCTCAACTCTCTCTCTCCCTCAACCTCACGCTTCTCCATCATCCATCCACCACCACCACCACTCCGCCCTTGTCCACCCCACCCCCCCAACCGCCTTCCTTACCACCACCTCAAACACATCCATCGTCTTTAACCCCCAAGTAAGTCTCTCTCTCTCTCTCTCTCTCTCTCTCTCTCTCTCTCTCTCTCTCTCTCTCTCTCTCCGTGAGCTTCATCATCAACTTACTCCCACCTACCCTTTACGCCTCTCACCTTTTATCCTCCATCCTCCTCCTCCTCCTCCTCCTGGTCCTCCTCTTCCTCCTCCTCCTCCTCCTCCTCGTCTTCTCTGCCGCTCCTCCTCCTGCGGGCGTCGTCGGTGTGGGGGGGGGGGGGGAAATCGTCCCTCTGGAGGCTCCTCTGGTGAATGGGTGTGTGTGTGTGTGTGTGTGTGTGTGTGTGTGTGTGTGTGTGTGAGGGCTGGGCTGCTGGGCTAGGCTAGGCCGGGCACGTTTCAAGGTGAGCTGGTCTCTCCTCCTCCTCCTCCTCCTCCTCCTCTCTCCTCCTCCTGCAGCTGCCGCACGCCTTCGCCTCTTAATGAATGAACCGTGGGACGCGGCGGCGGCGGCTGCGACGGCGACTGCGGCGGCGTCAACTGGAGAGAAGGGGGGAAAGGGGGAGGGGGGGAGGGGGAAGGGGGAGGGGGTGTAGGGGAAGGAACCTTTATGAATGAGTGGATTCCCGGCTGAATTAATACGGTCGGTGTGTGTGTATGGTTTGTATGTGTGTGTACTGGAAAGGGGTCAACCTCGCCCTGTGGCGACCCCGACGTACATATGTGTGTGTGTGTGTGTGTGTGTGTGTGTGTGTGTGTGTGTGTGTGTGTGTGTGTGTATGTGTCTGTGTGTGTGTGTGTGTGTGTGTATGTGTGTGTGTGTGTGTGTGTGTGTGTGTGTGTGTGTGTGTGTATGTGTGTGTGTGTGTGTGTGTGTGTGTGTGTGTGTGTGTGTGTGTGTGTGTGTGTGTGTGTGTGTGTGTGTGTGTGTGTGTGTGTGTGTGTGTGTGTGTGTGTGTGTGTGTGTGTGTGTGCCTTCGAGGAATTCAAAACACTTGGTCGTTGAAGAGCGTCAGGCTGACGTCATCCCCCCCCCCCCTCTGCCCCTGTCGGCTGACGTGAGGCTGACAGTACACGTAAGCCTCCGTCAGCCGACATTCCCCTCCTCCCCCCCCCAGGGTGGAGGCGTCAGGCCTACGTCACACACACACACACACACACACACACACACACACACACACACACACACCCCACGTGACTGGACTCCCTCTGGTCGCTGTCTACGTATATATATATATATATATATATATATCACTTTCCCTTATCCTCGTCACTATTTCACTACCATCATTATCAATCGCCTTTTCATCAACACCATCACCATCACCACACTACTCATCGCCTCCTCCACACCAACACCACCACCACTCTGTCTCCGTCTTTCGCCAACAGCAAAAACCCGGGTCGAGACAATAACACACCCCCACGAGCCTCATTCGAAGACGAGCTTCGAACCTTACCCAAGCGAAGTCTTGTGTCTCAGGTCATACTCCTTTGACCGACCACAAACCCCACCATGGGGTGTGGGGAGGGTGGTCCCCCTCTCGTCCTCCACCATGCCAGACAACACCTCAGCCTTAAGAGGGAATATCCTCACTTGGCCCCCTTCTCTGTTCTTCTTTTGAAAAATAAAAAAAAACAAAAAAAGAGAGAGAGGGGAGGATTTCCAGCGCCCCAGCTCCTCCCCTTTTAGTCGCCTTCTACGACACGCAGGGAATACGTGGGAAGTATTCTTTCTCCCCTATCCCCAGGGGTAATATATATATATATTTATTATATATTATATATAAAATATATTATATATAATATATAATATATATATATAAAACCACAGAGGTTAACATATGTTGTATATGATATACGGTAATGTTCAATCTCTCTCTCTCTCTCTCTCCTCTACCTCTCTCTCTCTTCTCTCTCTCTCTCTCTCTCTACTTGTAAACCCTTGACAAACTACACAAATTTCTAATACTTAAATAATATAATAATTATTAATCATCATCACTATTATCATTCTTACGGCCCGTTTTCTACATATACATATTTTTCTCGTCCTTCCAGCAGAGACCCCTTCTGTTTTCTTTCACCAAAAAAAAATGCTTTTAATCATCCATCCATTTAACCGTTGTTTGCCATCCGAGTGTCCAAAAACCTTGGGCACAAAGGTTCGAGGAGACACTGCCCCCGAAAAATACTAACAAAAACACAAATTTCAACGGGGGCAAACCAAACACAGTGTTGGGGGCGGGGGTGTCCCCCCCTCCACCACCACAAACCCCCCTCCTCCTAACCTCCACCCCCTCCTCCTCCTCCTCCACCATCCATTTTTTTTTGTCATATGACCAAAACGTATGCATCTCTCTCTCTCTCTCTCTCTCTCTCTCTCCTCTCTCTCTCTCTCTCTTGCATACTAATGTGAGGGAAGAGAAAGGGGTGGGTCGTGAGCCCGGGACGCGACGAGGTAAAGGGAGATAGACAACCAGACAGACAGGTAGGTAGGTAGGTAGTTTGAAAGACAGACAGACAGACAGACAGGTAAGTAGGTAGGTAGTTTGACAGACAGACAGACAGGTAAGTAGGTAGGTAGTTTGACAGACAGACACACACACACATAGACAGACAGATAGGTAGGTAAGTAGGTAGTCAGAGAGACAGACAGACAGGTAGGAAGGTAATTAACAACACCAACAGACAGACTTGCGTTAGTGGACAGATAAGTACATACGCAAGGAGGTGAGAAGGTAGGTTAGCCCTTATGTAAGTAGGTAGGTAGATAGTCAAGTCCTTTCGTAGATAAGCCCTTACGAAAGTAGATAGATAGTCAAGTCCTTGCGTAGATAAGCCCTTTCGTAAGTAGATAGATAGTCAAGTCCTTGCGTAGATAAGCCCTTACGTAAGTAGGTAGTAGATAGTCAAGTCCTTGCGTAGATAAGCCCTTATTTTAAGTAGGTAGGTAGATAGTCAAGTCCTTGCGTAGATAAGCCCTTACGTACACACAGACACACACACACACACACACACACACACACACACACACACACACACACACACACACAGAATGACTAAAAAAGGCACCAACTGGTGTGTCTGACATTTTCAAAAAAAAAATTCTTCCGTTCCATCATATATATATATATATATATATATATATATATATATATATATATATATATATATATTATATATATATTATATTATATATATTTTCTTAACTCTGTGTTTTGTGAATTTTTCTTTTTGGTTGGTATATTCGCCATTTCCTGTGCTAGCTAGGTGGCGTTAAAAAGAGAGGACTGAGTCTTAAGAGGTAATATCCTCACTTGGCCCCTTTCTCTGTTCCTTCTTTTGGAAAATTAAAAACGGGAGGGGAGGATTTCCAGACCCCCCCGCTCCCTCCCCTTTTAGTCGCCTCGTACGACACGCAGGGAATACGTGGGAAGTATTCTTTCTCCCCTATCCCCAGGGATATATATATATATATATATATATATATATATATATATATATATATATATATATATATATATATATATTCCTATGAGTCCACGGGGAAAATAAAACACGATAAGTTCCCAAGTGCACTTTCGTGTAATAATCACATCATAATTTCCCCCTTACCGCCACAGTTCGCCACATTCCCTACATACTGGAAACTTGTGTTTTGTATTAATATGAAAAATCAAAAAAAAAAAAATCAACAGTTGAAATTGTGTTCGGTCTTTTACACGCCGTTTTCATTCATCTATTGTATTACTTCCATCTCGTTTTCAGTTACTGTTAGTTTCTGTTCAGCTATACTTTAACTTTTTCTCTTCCTGCCGCAATCTCTCTCTCTCTCTCTCTCTCTCTCTCTCTCTCTCTCTCTCTCTCTCTCTCTCTCTCTCTCTCTCTCATCAACCTCGTTCCCCCCCCCTCATGAACCTTACCTCCCCCTTTATCAACCTCACCTCCCCCTCATCAACCTCAACTCTCTCTCTCCCTCAACCTCACGCTTCTCCATCATCCATCCACCACCACCACTCCGCCCTTGTCCACCCCACCCCCCCAACCGCCTTCCTTACCACCACCTCAAACACACACATCGTCTTTAACCCCCAAGTCTCTCTCTCTCTCTCTCTCTCTCTCTCTCTCTCTCTCTCTCTCTCTCTCTCTCTCTCTCCGTGAGCTTCATCGTCAACTTACTCCCACCTACCCTTTACGCCTCTCACCTTTTATCCTCCATCCTCCTCCTCCTCCTCCTCCTGGTCCTCCTCTTCCTCCTCCTCCTCCTCCTCCTCGTCTTCTCTGCCGCTCCTCCTCCTGCGGGCGTCGTCGGTGTGGGGGGGGGGGGGGGAAATCGTCCCTCTGGAGGCTCCTCTGGTGAATGGGCGTGTGTGTGTGTGTGTGTGTGTGTGTGTGTGTGTGTGTGTGAGGGCTGGGCTGCTGGGCTAGGCTAGGCCGGGCACGTTTCAAGGTGAGCTGGTCTCTCTCCTCCTCCTCCTCTCTCCTCCTCCTGCAGCTGCCGCACGCCTTCGCCTCTTAATGAATGAACCGTGGGACGCGGCGGCGGCGGCGACGGCGACTGCGGCGGCGTCAACTGGAGAGAAGGGGGGAAAGGGGGAGGGGGGAGGGGGAAGGGGGAGGGGGTGTAGGGGAAGGAACCTTTATGAATGAGTGGATTCCCGGCTGAATTAATACGGTCGGTGTGTGTGTATGGTTTGTATGTGTGTGTACTGGAAAGGGGTCAACCTCGCCCTGTGGCGACCCCGACGTACATGTGTGTGTGTGTGTGTGTGTGTGTGTGTGTGTGTGTGTGTGTGTGTGTATGTGTGTGTGTGTGTGTGTGTGTGTCTGTGTGTGTGTGTCTGTGTGTGTGTATGTGTGTGTATGTGTGTGTGTGTATGTGTGTGTGTGTGTGTGTGTGTGTGTGTGTGTGTGTGTGTGTGTGTGTGTGTGTGTGCCTTCGAGGAATTCAAAACACTTGGTCGTTGAAGAGCGTCAGGCTGACGTCATCCCCCCCCCCCTCTGCCCCTGTCGGCTGACGTGAGGCTGACAGTACACGCAAGCCTCCGTCAGCCGACATTCCCCTCCCCCCCCCCCCCAGGGTGGAGGCGTCAGGCCTACGTCACACACACACACACACACACACACACACACACACACACACACACACACCCCACGTGACTGGACTGCCTCTGGTCGCTGTCTACGTATATATATATATATATATATATATATATATATATATATATATATATATATATATATATATTTTTTTTTTTTTTTTATACTTTGTCGCTGTCTCCCGCGTTTGCGAGGTAGCGCAAGGAAACAGACGAAAGAAATGGCCCAACCCCCCCCCCCCCATACACATGTACATACACACGTCCACACACGCAAATATACATACCTACACAGCTTTCCATGGTTTACCCCAGACGCTTCACATGCCTTGATTCAATCCACTGACAGCACGTCAACCCCTGTATACCACATGACTCCAATTCACTCTATTCCTTGCCCTCCTTTCACCCTCCTGCATGTTCAGGCCCCGATCACACAAAATCTTTTTCACTCCATCTTTCCACCTCCAATTTTCTTTTTCTTTTAAACTATTCGCCATTTCCCGCGTTAGCGAGGTAGCATTAAGAACAGAGGACTGGGCCTTTGAGGGAATATCCTCACCTGGCCCCCTTCTCTGTTCCGTCTTTTGGAAAATTAAAAAAAAAACGAGAGGGGAGGATTTCCAGCCCCCCGCTCCCACCCCTTTTAGTCGCCTTCTACGACACGCAGGGAATACGTGGGAAGTATTCTTAATCCCCTATCCCCAGGGATAATATATATATATATATATATATATATATATATATATATATATATATATATATATATATATATATATATATATATATATATATCACTTTCCCTTATCCTCGTCACTATCTTCACTCACCATCATTATCAATCGCCCTTTTCATCACCACCATCACCATCACCACCACTACTCATCGCCTCCTCCACCACCAACACCACCACCACTCTGTCTCCCGTCTTCGCCAACAGCAACAAACCCGGGTCGAGACAATAACACACCCCCACGAGCCTCATTCGAAGACGAGCTTCGAACCTTACCCAAGCGAAGCGCTTGTGTCTCAGGTCATACTCCTCTTGACCTGACCCCCACAACCCCCACCATGGGGGTGGGGAGGGTGGTCCCCCTCCTCGTCCTCCACCAGCCAGACAACACCTCAGCCTTAAGAGGGAATATCCTCACTTGGCCCCCTTCTCTGTTCCTTCTTTTGAAAAATTAAAAAAAAACAAAAAAAGAGAGAGGGGGAGGGTTTCCAGCCGCCCCCAGCTCCCTCCCCTTTTAGTCGCCTTCTACGACACGCAGGGAATACGTGGGAAGTATTCTTTCTCCCCTATCCCCAGGGATATATATATATATATATATATATATATATATATATATATATATATATATATATATATATATATATATATATATATTTTTTTTTTTTTTTTTTTTTTCATACTTTGTCGCTGTCTCCCCGCGTTTGCGAGGTAGCGGAAGGAAAACAGACGAAAGAAATGGCCCAACCCCCCCCCCCATACACATGTACATACACACGTCCACACACACAAATATACATACCTACACAGCTTTCCATGGTTTACCCCGGACGCTTCACATGCCTTGATTCAATCCACTGACAGCACGTCAACCCCGGTATACCACATCGCTCCAATTCACTCTATTCCTTGCCCTCCTTTCACCCTCCTGCATGTTCAGGCCCCGATCACACAAATCTTTTTCACTCCATCTTTCCACCTCCAATTTGGTCTCCCTCTTCTCCTCGTTCCCTCCACCTCCGACACATATATCCTCTTGGTCAATCTTTCCTCACTCATTCTCTCCATGTGCCCAAACCATTTTAAAACACCCTCTTCTGCTCTCTCAACCACGCTCTTTTTATTTCCACATATCTCTCTTACCCTTACGTTACTTACTCGATCAAACCACCTCACACCACACATTGTCCTCAAACATCTCATTTCCAGCACATCCATCCTCCTGCGCACAACTCTATCCATAGCCCACGCCTCGCAACCATACAACATTGTTGGAACTACTATTCCTTCAAACATACCCATTTTTGCTTTCCGGGATAATGTTCTCGACTTCCACACATTTTTCAAGGCTCCCAAAATTTTCGCCCCCTCCCCCACCCTATGATCCACTTCCGCTTCCATGGTTCCATCCGCTGACAGATCCACTCCCAGATATCTAAAACACTTCACTTCCTCCAGTTTTTCACCATTCAAACTCACCTCCCAATTGACTTGACCCTCAACCCTACTGTACCTAATAACCTTGCTCTTATTCACATTTACTCTTAACTTTCTTCTTCCACACACTTTACCAAACTCCGTCACCAGCTTCTGCAGTTTCTCACATGAATCCGCCACCAGCGCTGTATCATCAGCGAACAACAACTGACTCACTTCCCAAGCTCTCTCATCCCCAACAGACTTCATACTTGCCCCTCTTTCCAAGACTCTTGCATTTACCTCCCTAACAACCCCATCCATAAACAAATTAAACAACCATGGAGACATCACATATATATACCACAGAGGTTAACATATGTTGTATATGATATACGGTAATGTTCAACTCACTCTCTCTCTCTCTCTCTCTACTTGTAACCCCTTGACAAACTACACAAATACTAATACTAATAATAATAATAATGGTAATCATCATCACTATTATCATTCTTACGGCCCGTTTTCTACATATACATATTCTCTCGTCCTTCCAGCAAAGCTCCCTCTTCTGTTTTTCTTTCACAAAAAAAAAAATGATTTTAATCATCCATCCATTTAACCGTTGTTTGCCATCCGAGTGTCCAAAACCTTAGGCACAAAGTGTTCGAGGAGACACTGCCGCCGACAAATACATAACAAATACACAAAATACAACGGCGCAAACACACACACCAGTGTTGGTGGCGGTGGTGTCCCCCCCCCTCCACCACAACCTCCCTCCTCCTAACCCCCACCCCCCACCACAACCTCCCTCCTCCACCTCCATCCATTTTTTTTTGTCATATGACCAAAAACGTATGCATCTCTCTCTCTCTCTCTCTCTCTCTCTCTCTCTCTCTCTCTCTCTCTCTCTCTCTCTCTCTCTCTCTCTCCCTGCATACTAATGTGAGGGAGAGAGAGTGTGGGTCGTGAGCCCGGGACGGCGACGAGGTAGGTAGATAGACAACAGACAGACAGGTAGGTAGGTAGGTAGTTTGAAAGACAGACAGA
>NC_092234.1:46903011-46908011 GCF_036320965.1 Panulirus ornatus | reverse complement strand
TCTCTCAAGCTGACCATACAGCAACAGAACCCTCTCAAGCTGACCATACAACAACAGAACCCTCTCAAGCTGACCATACAGCAACAGAACCCTCTCAAGCTGATCATACAACAGAACCCTCTCAAGCTGACCATACAGCAACAGAACCCTCTCAAGCTGATCATACAACAGAACCCTCTCAAGCTGACCATACAGCAACAGAACCCTCTCAAGCTGACCATACAACAACAGAACTCTCTCAAGCTCACCTTACGACGAAATGTTGAAGCTTTTAAGAAATGACCACGAATACATCAGACCCCCACTCAAGCTGACCTCACAGCAGCAGTAGTAGTAGTTCAACCCTCTCAAAACTGACCTTAGCTGAGGAACTGTACATACACGCTACAACAAGGCAAAAAAAAAAAAAATGAAATGAATCACTACGTCCTCTCTCTCTCTCTCTCTCTCTCTCTCTCTCTCTCTCTCTCTCTCTCTCTCTCTCTCTCTCTCTCCTGACGCCTTGACGCGCACACCAGGACACACCGCAGCAGCTCTCGGTGTACACACGACGCGTTCCGACGCAGGATATGCCCCCACACCACCCCTCCTCACACCCCCCCTTAAGTAATCAACCCACCAAAGGATTTCGACCACAGACAAGACTTACAGACTTCCCCTCCCCCCCCCCCCCCCCCAAGACCGAACAGGAGGCGGCACGGAGCGTAACGGGTCTGGAGGTTTAGTGGGGGTGGGGGGGGCAAGGGAAGGCGGTGGTGGGGATGGTGGAGGAGGGAGGGAGGGGGAGGAGGAGGGAAAGGGGGGCTACCCTCACTACAGGACGTCCGCTGAGCTGGAATTGGGAAAAAAAGAATTGGGTTGTTGGCAGGATGGACAGAGAGGAGGAGGAGAGGGGGGGAGGGGTTAGGGGTTTGAGGGGAAGGGGAAGAGAGGGGACGGGGAGGGGAGGGGGGGAAAGGAGCTATGAAGTGCGTCATGACTGTGGATGTGGCATGCGTTCATGACGTGTGTGTGTGTTGGGAGGAGGAGGAGGAGGAGGAGGAGGAGGAGGAGGAGGATGTGGGGTTGGGGGGGAGAGTCTGTCTTCTTGGAAAAGGGGTGGGGGAGGGGAGGGGGGGTGCACGAGTGCATCATCAACACAGCGTCATCCTCTCAGTCATCATTTACGTCTAGTTTCCCCCATCCCCCCTTTTCCCCTACCAGCAATGGAATAAACTGGAGTTCATGCTTTCCTTTGGAATAAATTGGAACTCATGCTTTCATTTGGAATAAATTGGAATTCCTTCAAGTTATCTTTGCACAGAGGAGGGATGACGTATGATGGCAAGGGAGGGAAAGCTGGGGGCGCGAGGACCTGCGTGCTCTGACGTAACGATGCTTCTTCGCGTTCATCTCAGACCGTTCTTCACTGACGGTTCGTCCGTGTCGTCTGATTTATTCGACTGTGTGGGGGGGAGGGGGTGCGGGGGGTGGGGGTGGGGGGGGGGGGAAAGAGTGTGGGGAAATATTGGTGGGTGGGGGAGGAGCCTTCTGCTGCACTGTCCTGTCTCTATCTATATATATATATATATATATATATATATATATATATATATATATATATATATATATATATATATGTGTGTGTGTGTGTGTGTGTGTGTGTGTGTGTGTGTGTATTTCTGTCCTCCAGCAGATAACCTGGTCATAGACCATTAGGTCATGTGTTATCTGTCCTTCCCATGTACTGCCCTCTTCCTATGTCACCCGCGGATATGACAAGCGATTCCTGTTTGACACGTCCAAGACAGGGTGGACGACACAGCTCGTACTGGCCGCCGGAGTGGGCACTTGTGTATAACGGAATGATGGGAGTGATCAAAGTGGTCGCTATGGCTGTTACACCGTCCATGATGGGGCTGATCAAAGCGGTCGCTATAGCTGGTACACTGTCCATGATGGGGCTGATCAAAGTGGTCGCTATAGCTGGTACACTGTCCATGATGGGGCTGATCAAAGTGGTCGCTATAGCTGGTACACTGTCCATGATGGGGCTGATCAAAGTGGTCGCTATAAGCTGGTACACTGTCCATGATGGGAGTGATCAAAGTGGTCGCTATAATTGGCACCGTCTAAGCCGTCATTGCCGAGTGGTCGCTAAAAACAGGTACCAGTACAGGTAGAATGGTCGCTCGCTCGCCTCTTGAGCACGTCGCTATGTCCTCATCTTTCTCACGTCACCTCACCTCTCTCCCTCCACGTCACCTCTCTCCCTCCAACTCACACCTCACCACTCTCCCTCCACCTCACCACTCTCCCTCCACCTCACACTTCACCTCTCCTCCTCCTCCTCGTTGTGTGTGTTTCATCTGGACTGGTACGAGAAAAGAACCTCTCAATGAATTCACATCAGCCTTATTCCAAGGTTATCTAACCATCTCTCTCTCTCTCTCTCTCTCTCTCTCTCTCTCTCTCTCTCTCTCTCTCTCTCTCTCTCTCTCGTCTATAAGCGGGAGGACGACACCCTCGTGTTCGAACGCGTCCTTCTCGAAGGGCATGTAATCACAAGTGTAAGATAACGCGAAGGGGGACCCCGCCCCGCCCCGCCCCGCCCCACACATGACCCTCCGCGTCCCGCCCGATGTGTTTGCCCACACACACACACATCCCGGGAAAGCTGATGTGTCGCTAAGAAACGCCAGAGCTAGCGAGCGGGTGGTGGTGAGGGGGTGAGTGTGTAGCGGGTTAGCGGGTTCCTGACTGCGACCTAATCCTTTACGATCTAACAAGGACCACCACAAGTCGTCCCTTAAATGAGAATAGTGGTCCCTTAAATCAGAAGAGCAGTCCCTTAAATCCGAATAGTTGTCCCTTAAATCAGAAAAGTGGTCCCTTAAATCAGAACAGTAGTCCCTTAAGTGAGAATGGTCGTCCCTTAAATCAGAACAGCAGTCCCTTAAATCAGAACAGCAGTCCCTTAAATCAGAACAGTAGTCCATTAAATCAGAATAGCAGTCCCTTAAATCAGAACAGCAGTCCCTTAAATCAGAACAGTAGTCCCTTAAATCAGAATAGCAGTCCCTTAAATCAGAATAGCAGTCCCTTAAATCAGAATAGCAGTCCCTTAAATCAGAATATGAAAGGAGAAACAAGAAAATTGGTTGTAAAGCATAATAATCGTAATCGTTACAACATGCAACCTTACGAGCGTTTCTCGTGAGTACGAGCCATTAATCAATCAATCACGATGATTAACCACGGGGGGGGGGGGCAAACCATCATTAGACAATTGTACGATGAATGTATGAATGTTGCTCTGCAGTCACGAGAGAACCACGACTGACGAGGGGCCGGTGCTTCTGGAGAGAGAGCGAGAGAGAAGAGAGAGAGAGAGAGAGAGAGAGAGAGAGAGAGAGAGAGAGAGAGAGAGAGAGAGAGTAGTTCAGCACAAACGACCTGGTTTTAAGGGTCAGGGTCCAATGCATCATGATCATGACCCTTACCTAATTCTGCCTTACGACTTCATCTTCACTACACCTTCTACGCCGTCATCTTCACTACAGACATATACACACACACACACACACACACACACACACACACTCTCTTTCTCTCTCTCTCTCTCTCTTTCCTTAGGAAGGAGAAAGATACCATATATATATATATATATATATATATATATATATATATATATATATATATATATATATATATATATATACCACGAGAAAGGGAGCCGGACGCGCAAATGTAATCCCCCACTTCCCAAGTCCCGCAGTACTTCGCCACTCATGTGCCCAGAGAATACAGTTCATCCAGTGGTGGACAACCAACCCCCTTCCCTTCCCCATTCAACCCCCAACCTCCCCCACCTCCTCCCCCCCATCACCTCCTCCCCTCCCTTGAACTGAGAACCCCATTAAAAGCGGTCCAATAGACGGAAAGACGACTTTCCACTTAACCTTAAATACGTTGTCCCGCGTCTGCCACACACACACACACACACACACACACACACACACACACGGTACATACGCGCAAGGTTAATGACGGGGGAGGGCAACGCGAGCGTAAAACTCACTCTCTCTCTCTCTCTCTCTCTCTCTCTCTCTCTCTCTCTCTCTCTCTCTCTCTCTCTCTCTCTCGGGGATCACATTCACGGGCGAGACGCGTCGACAGCAAGCGGCTGGCACTTGACCTGGGCCTTACCTGTCTGTAGTGTTCAAGGTGGTGTGTGTGTGTTTGTGTGTGTGAGAGAGAGAGAGAGAGAGAGAGAGAGAGAGAGAGAGAGAGAGAGAGAGAGAGAGAGAGAGAGAGAGAGAGAGAGAATATGATGACGAAGGGGGGAAGGGAGAGGGGAGAGTCCTGGGGGGGATGGGGAGGGGAAGGGGGAGTAACATGGGTGTACACAGACAGACATACACACACACACACACACACATACAGATGGCGGGATAGGGGGTAGGGGGGGGTGATGACGATGATGAGGGGAAGGGGGACAGGGGGGGAGGGGAGCTTCTCCGCCCTTAACAAGGGTGACCCGTAATAACCAACCCACCCTCCCCCCTCCCCCCTTACCACCACCACACCTACCTGCCACAGACAGACAGACAGACAGACAGATCGGCTAAACGCGCATTACGTAAAAAAAAGAAGAACAAAGCCAGGGGGGAGAAAGGCGTCCAACGAACGCAGCGACACCAAAAGTTACTGGAGATGATATAATACTTTACTGGGAGAGAGAGAGAGAGAGAGAGAGAGAGAGAGAGAGAGAGAGAGAGAGAGAGAGAGGGGGGGGGGAGTGGAGTGGGGGGCGCGCGAGAGAGAGAGAGAGAGAGAGGGGGGGAGGCAGGGAGGATAGTGTGAGAGAGAGGGGGAGACAGAGAGAGTGAGAGAGAGAGAGGTAGGTAGGTAGGGAGGGAGGGGAGAGGAAGGGAGGGAGGGTGGGTGGTGGTGGTGGTGTGGGCGCGTATGCGGACGGTAGTGTAGCGAGGGAGCGAGTGTCGGGCTGGCTGGCTGGC
>NC_092234.1:46888011-46898011 GCF_036320965.1 Panulirus ornatus | reverse complement strand
ACGACACCTGAACGTACGACCCTTTGAGCGTACGAAACCCTAGAACACGACGGTACGATCTCTTTGGGTATGAGATGACACCAGGCCTTTGACCTGAACCTTTATAAAGGGCCAGGTCAAATATTATGCCACTGTATTCAAGGGTCGTACCTTTGTGTTCTAGAGTAGGCATCGTCGTGCTCAAGGGTCGTACCGTCGTACACAAGGGCCGTACCGTCGTGCTCAAGAAATGTACCGTCGTGCTCAAGGGCCGTAACGTCGTGCACAAGGGCCGTACCATCGTGCACAAGGGCCGTACCATCGTGCACAAGGGCCGTACCATCGTGCACAAGGGCCGTACCGTCGTGCTCAAGGGCCGTACCATCGTGCACAAGGGCCGTACCGTCGTGCACAAGGGCCGTACCGTCGTGCTCAAGGGCCGCACCGTCGTGCACAAGGGCCGTACCGTCGTGCACAAGGGCCGTACCGTCGTGCACAAGGGCCGTACCGTCGTGCACAAGGGCCGTACCATCGTGCTCAAGGGCCGTACCATCGTGCTCAAGGGCCGTATCGTCGTGCTCAAGGGCCGTACCGTCGTGCACAAGGGCCGTACCGTCGTGCACAAGGACCGTACCGCTGAACTCAAAGGGGTCTTCAACAACACTTAAAAAAAAATATAATACAGCCCTATGGTTCCCTTAACTGTCTACAAATACATCACAATACACTTATAAACGTTACTTACATTTATAAACGGAAGGGGACAAGGGACCCGTACGTAACGAATGGAATAATGGAATTTATCATTTTTTTTTTTAAAAGACTGTGTTGACTGTCCGTGTGTGAGTATTGGTCGAGCGGACGATGTCAACAATGCTACAAGCGGTGTTTAATACTTCCTGATGTGTGTGTGTGTGTGTGTGTATGTGTGTGTATGTGTGTGTGTGTGTGTGTACCCTGTACTCGATATACGCATCTGTCATCTCTTCTTTAAACTCTTAACTGCGTTTGGAGAGAAAAAAAAATTGTTCCATTTTTTTTTTTTTTTGAAGAACGTCGCGAACAAAGTGAGTGAGAATAATTTATATATAAATTTTTTTTTGGTTCATCTGTGTTGCGGAGGACGCAAAGCTCCCTCCTCCCCTCCCTCCACCCCATCCTCTCTCTCTCTCTCTCTCTCTCTCTCTCTCTCTCTCTCTCTCTCTCTCTCTCTCTCTCTAGCCCACGACCTACCCTAACCCTCGCTGACCTGACCTATCCTAACCTCCCCCCCTCCACTCCCCACTCCCACTCAAAGCTCTCACAGCTGACAGGAAAATTGAGTTTACATTTTAATATCAAGCCTCGCTCTCACGAGAGCAGAATATATATATATATATATATATATATATATATATATATATATATATATATATATATATATATATATATATTCTATTTGTTATATACAATAGCTGTTTCACGCGTGAGCAAGGTAGCGCCAGGAAATTGACGAAGGAAGGCCCATCCACTCACACACACACACACACACACACACACACACACACACACACACACACACACACACCTGTACAGAAACTTAATCAAAAACTAGTTAAAAGAGCAAAAAAAAACTTTGCAAGGAATGTAAAAATTGAACTTAATCGCGTAAAAAACTTTTAAAAGAAATATATATAAATTTTAAAAACTGTAGTATAGTATAAAATCAAACGATTATACTACACAGAGAGGCAACCAAGCCTTTATTTTTTTACATGGTAATTAACAAATATTTAACACTGTGATGAATACGTCACATCGTAATTACCAAATTTAACATTGTAATTCAAAACAGCTAAGATCTTAATTAACAACATTTAAAACATGGCAATCAACAACAGGTGACATGGTAATCAACACGGGAGACACCTTAAATTTAACAACCACTAAACATTGTAATTAACAACAAGGTCATGGTTGGTGGTCCACCTTCCAGGCCATGGTTGGTGGTCCACCTTCTAGGCCATGGTTGGTGGTCCACCTTCCAAGCCATGGTTGGTGGTCCAGCCACCAGGCCATGGTTGGTGGTCCACCTTCCAGCCCATGGTTGGTGGTCGACCTTCCAGGCCATGGTTGGTGGTCCACCTTCCAAGCCATGGTTGGTGGTCCAGCCACCAGGCCATGGTTGGTGGTCCACCTTCCAGCCCATGGTTGGTGGTCCACCTTCCAGCCCATGGTTGGTGGTCCACCTTCCAAGCCTTGGTTGGTGGTCCAGCCACCAGGCCATGGTTGGTGGTCCACCTTCCAGCCCATGGTTGGTGGTCGACCTTCCAGGCCATGGTTGGTGGTCCACCTTCCAAGCCATGGTTGGTGGTCCAGCCACCAGGCCATGGTTGGTGGTCCACCTTCCAGCCCATGGTTGGTGGTCGACTTTCCAGGCCATGGTTGGTGGTCCACCTTCCAAGCCATGGTTGGTGGTCCAGCCACCAGGCCATGGTTGGTGGTCCACCTTCCAGCCCATGGTTGGTGGTCGACCTTCCAGGCCATGGTTGGTGGTCCACCTTCCAAGCCATAGTTGGTGGTCTACCTTCCAGGCCATGGTTGGTGGTCCACCTTCCAGGCCATAGTTGGTGGTCCACCTTCCAGGCCATAGTTGGTGGTCCACCTTCCAGGTCATGGTTGGTGGTCCACCTTCCAGGCCATAGTTGGTGGTCCACCTTCCAGGCCATGGTTGGTGGTCCGCCTTCCAGGCCATGGTTGGTGGTCCAGGATCCAGGCCATGGTTGGTGGTCCAGCCTTCAGGCCATAGTCGGTGGTCCACCTTCCAGGCCATGGTTGGTGGTCCTCCTTCCAGGCCATAGTTTGTGGCCCAGCCACCAGGCCATGGTTGGTGGCCCACCTTCCAGGCCATAGTTGGTGTTCCACCTTCCAGGCCATGGTTGGTGGTCTACCTTCCAGGTCATGGTTGGTGATCCACCTTCCAGGCCATGGTTGGTGGTCCACCTTCCATGGTTGGTGGTCCACCTTCCATGGTTCTTGGCCCACCTTCCAGGCCATAGTTGGTGTTCCACCTTCCAGGCCATGGTTGGTGGTCTACCTTCCAGGCCATCGTTGGTAGTCCACCTTCCAGGCCATAGTTGGTGGTCCACCTTCCAGGCCATGGTTGTTGGTCCACCTTCCAGGCCATAGTTGGTGGTCACCTTCCAGGCCATTGTTGGCGGTCCACCTTCCAGGCCATGGTTGGTGGTCCATCTTCCAGGCCGTGGTTGGTGGTCCACCTTCCAGTCCATAGTTGGTGATCCAGCCACCAGGCCATGGTCGATGGTCCACGTTCCAGTCCAAGGTTGGTGGTCCAGCCTCCAGGCCATGGTTGGTGGTCAACCTTCCAGGCCATGGGTGGTGGTTCATCTTCCAGGCCATGGTTGGTGGTCCATCTTCCAGTCCATGGTTGATGGTCCAGCCTCCAGTCCATGGTCAATGGTCCATCCAGGCCATGGTTGGTGGTCCACCTTCCAGGCCATGGTTGGTGGTCCACCTTCCAGGCCATAGTTGGTGGTCCACCTTCCAGGCCAGGTTGGTGGTCCAACCTCCAGGTCATGGTCGGTGGTCCACCTTCAAGGCCATGGTTGGTGGTCCACCTTCCAGGCCATAGTTGGTGGTCCACCTTCCAGGCCATAGTTGGTGGTCCAGCCTCCAGGTCATGGTCGGTGGTCCACCTTCAAGGCCATGGTTGGTGGTCCACCTTCCAGGCCATAGTTGGTGGTCCACCTTCCAGGCCAGGTTGGTGGTCCAACTTCCAGGCCATAGTTGGTAGTCCACCTTCCAGTCCATGGTTGGTGGTCCACCTTCAAGCCCATGGTTGGTGGTCCACCTTCCAGTCCATAGTTGGTGGTTCAGCCACCAGGCCATGGCCGATGGTCCACCTTCCAGGCTATGGTTGGTGGTCCAGCCTCCAGGCCATGGTTTGTGGTCCACCTTCCAGACTATTGTTGGTGGTCCACCTTCCAGTCCATGGTTGGTGGTCCAACCTCCAATCCATGGTTGGTGGTCCACCTTCCAGGCCAGGTTGGTGATCCAACTTCCAGGCCATAGTTGGTGGTCCTCCTTCCAGTCCATGGTTGGTGGTCCACCTTCAAGCCCATGGTTGGTGGTCCACCTTCCAGTCCATAGTTGGTGGTTCAGCCACCAGGCCATGGCCGATGGTCCACCTTCCAGGCTATGGTTGGTGGCCCAGCCTCCAGGCCATGGTTTGTGGTCCACCTTCCAGACTATGGTTGGTGGTCCACCTTCCAGTCCATGGTTGGTGGTCCAACCTCCAATCCATGGTTGGAGGTCTACCTTCCAGGCCATGGTTGGAGGTCAACCTTCCAGGCCATGGTTGGTGGTCCACCTTCCAGTCCATGGTTGGTGGTCCACCTTCCAGGCCATGGCTGGTGGTCCACCTTCCAGTCCATGGTTGGTGGTCCACCTTCCAGTCCATGGTTGGTGGTCCACCTTCCAGGCCATGGCTGGTGGTCCACTTCCAGGAAATGGTTGGTGGTCCACTTCCAGGCCATGGTCGGTGGTCCACCTTCCAGTCCATGGTTGGTGGTCCAACCTCCAATCCATGGTTGGTGGTCTACCTTCCAGGCCCATGGTTGGAGGTCAACCTTCCAGGCCATGGTTGGTGGTCAACCTTCCAGGCCATGGTTGGTGGTCCACCTTCCAGTCCATGGTTGGTGGTCCACTTCCAGGCTACGGTTGGTGGTCCACTTCCAGGCCATGGTCGGTGGTCCACCTTCCAAGCCATGGCTGATGGTTGGTTAGGATTTTCAGTGCATGTATGGATCACAGTGAGGTGCCTGAGGATTGACAGAATGGATGGATAGTGCCACTGTATAAAGGCATGGGGGGATAAAGGTGAGTGTTCAAACTACAGAGGTATAAGTTTGTTGAATATACCTGGAAAGTTCTATGGGAGGGTATTGATTGAGAGGGTGAAGGCAAGTGCAGAGCATCTGATTGGGGTGGAGCAGTGTGGTTTCAGAAGTGGGAGAGGATGTGTGGATCAGGTGTTTGCTTTAAAGAGCATGCGTAAGAAATACTTGGAGACACATATATTTATAAATGGCATTTATAAAACTGGAGAAAGCATATGACAGGGTTGATAAAGATGCCTTGTGGAAGGTCTTTAGATTACTCGGTGTGGGAGGGAAGCAGCTAGAAACAGTGAGAAGTTTTTATCATGGGTGTAAGACATGTGTACGAGTGAGAAGAGAGGAGAAAGAATGGTTCCAAATGAAAATTGGTCTGCGGCAGGATAGTGTGATGTGACCATGGCTGTTTAATTTGTTTACGGATGGGTAGTGAGGGAGGTAAAAAGGAGAGTCTTGGAAAGAGAGAAGAATATGCAGTCTATAAGGGACTGGGGGCCTGGGAAATCAGTTTGCTGATTATACTGCACTGGTGGCAGAATCGAAAGAGAAACCGCAGAAGTTGGTAATTGAGTCTGGAAGAGTGAGTAAATGGAATAAAAGCAAGGTCATTTAGATTTTACAGGCGGAGACCAAACTGGAAATGGAAAGATGGAGTAAAAGAGATTTTGAGTGATCGGGGCCTGAACATGCAGGAAAGCGAAAGACGTGCACGGGATACACTAAATTGGAAAGATGCGGTATACAGGGGTCGACGTGCTGTCAGTGAATTGAACCAGGGCATGTGAAGCGCCCGAGGTAAACCATGGAAACGTCTGTCTGTGGGGCCTGGACGTGGATAGGGAGCTGTGGTTTCGGTGCATTACATATGCCAGCTAGAGAATGGATGTGTTACTGTTATTATTATCATTATCATCATTATTAATATTATTATCATTATCATTATTATTATTATTATTATTATTATTATTATTATTATTATTATCATCAACGACCAAATCCCAGTCAATCAGCGTCGGAAATTCAGTACGTCGGGAACGGAAGCTGTCGCAGCTCCTCGTCGTCGTCACGTGCGTGTCTCCACGACCTTCCTGGCAAAAGAAGGGGGAATGCTTGGGGCCCTTAGCTAAGGCCGTACCCCTCTCTCATTCCCTCCCCTCTCTCTCCTCCCCTCATGAAAGTTCTGTAGCAAGGCCCTCCTGCTGGTCGTGGCTGTCGTTTGAAACGCCCACACCGTCCTGACCCCAGACCAGGGGGCTGCTGCTACTTGCCAGCTCACGCGCCCACGTGCTGCACCACATGGCTTGAACACCAGCACCACGTGGCATTTTAGCGGGGAGGAAGGGGTGGGAAGAAGGGGTGAGGGGGGGATATATGACGTTCATGGGACATGGGGGTGTGGAGAGAGAAGGGGAGGGGGTTTAACCTAGGGTGGTTAGAGGAAGAAGGGGGAGAGAGAGAGCGGTGAAGAGGGAGGGAGGAGAGGAGGGGGGTTTTACGGGTGCGTGTTGGGAGGAGGGTAGGAATGATGCAAAGCGGAGGGAAAAGGGGTTTGGAGGGTTGGGAGTGAGGGATGAGTCAGGGTCCAGCTGGACCAGAGAGAGAGAGAGAGAGAGAGAGAGAGAGAGAGAGAGAGAGAGAGAGACGGGGGTGATGTATAATGACTGCATGGCCACTGTTACCAGGCTCTGATAACACAGGTGGCTCCCCGAGACGGCCACAACCAGGAGGAGGAGGAGGAGGAGGAGGTGGGTGGGAGGGAGGGAGTGGTCGTGGTGGCGGTGGTGGAGGGAGGGAGGGAGAGGTTGGCTGGTGGGTTAGGGGGGGGGGGACCCCAAGCGGCTATCGCCTTACCGGTATTTTCAAGATAAACTCCCCGAGGTGTGAGTCGTGCCGATGACGACCTCTCGGCGAAATGGGACCACGACCGGGGTCGGGTCGGGTCGTTCGTCCACGGGCGAGGTGGGGGGTGGGGGCGCCTCTCTCTCTCTCTCTCTCTCTCTCTCTCTCTCTCTCTCTCTCTCTCTCTCTCTCTCTCTCTCTCGGGCGAAGGCGGGAGGAGTCTTCAACGAAACCATGTCCACACACACACACACACACACACACATATACATACATACATATAAATATATATATATATATATATATATATATATATATATATATATATATATATATATATATATATATATATTCCTCCCTGAGGGTGACATGGCTTCGGTTTAATCACCTGTTGTGACGGGGGGGGGGGGGTAGTTGTTGGGTAGGCCCTGGCCGGGGATGTGTTGTGTTCACTTCCGTCGCCTCTCACTCCGCGCGCGCGCGCGCGCGTGTGTGTGTGTGTGTGTGTGTGTGTGTGTGTGTGTGTGTCTTAACCCCCTCTCTACACCCCCACACACCCCCAGGGGGTTACAACACACCGCCCCATCCCCTGCTCAGATCACCTCACACCCACCTCGAAGTCCCCCCTGCCGTATTCCAGGTCCGCACCACTAGATCCGGTGGTGTTTTTAAGTGCCAAACCTGCCTCGGATCAATGGGCCACAGACTGAACTAATCATCAACCTCATAATAATCGTCACTGACTGTATTAATCATCATGATCGTCATTGATCGCTGACGTTCGAGTACGATCAACATCGCGACACACTTGTGGTATACGAGTTGGCCTGAGTGAGTGGAGGTCCCTGTATGATGCACTCCTGTGGGTGGTGTTCACTTGAGTGTGAATGGTTACTTGGCCACTACCGCCTACACCACCTCGCCCCCTTAGTGTATGGGTGAGGGTACCTGATGGGGGCGTCTCCATGCACTCGTCCCATGAGTGTATGGGTGAGGGAACTGGAGGAGGGCGTCTCCATGCACTCGTCCCATGAGTGTATGGGTGAGGGAACTGGAGGAGGGCGTCTCCATGCACTCGTCCCATGAGTGTATGGGTGAGGGAACTGGAGGAGAGCGTCTCCATGCACTCGTCCCATGAGTGTATGGGTGAGGGGACCTGATGGGGGCGTCTCCATGCACTCGTCCCATGAGTGTATGGGTGAGGGAACTGGAGGAGGGCGTCTCCATGCACTCGTCCCATGAGTGTATGGGTGAGGGGACCTGATGGGGGCGTCTCCATGCACTCGTCCCATGAGTGTATGGGTGAGGGAACTGGAGGAGGGCGTCTCCATGCACTCGTCCCATGAGTGTTTTGGGGGGTGGGGTGGGGTGGTGGGGGGACACGAGGCGAGTGTGTTTCTCCCCCACGCCCTTGCCCTCCCCGTTGAGTACGAGTGGGTCGAGTTAGTCATGAGGTGAGCGCGGCAGGTGAAGGGGCGTCTCCATGATGTGGCCGTTGGTGTGGCGCAGGTGGTGGTGGTGGTGATGAGAGAGAGAGAGAGAGAGAGAGAGAGAGAGAGAGAGAGAGAGAGAGAGAGAGAGAGAGAGAGAGAGAGAGAAGGGCGAGTGGGGCGATAACCCTGAGGGAGAGAGGGAGGGAGAGGAAGGAAGGAAGGTGCCACGGGGCCCGCCGCCGGCCTCCTCCTCCTCCTCCTCGTCTCCTTCCTCGCCACCGCTGGCATCGTCTACATCACCATCACCACCATCACATCATCACCACCATCACCATCACCATCACCATCGTCATGCACACTATCTCCCGTCGCTGATAACCTTCACCCCCCCCAACCATTCCTCCCTCTGCCCGCCCCCCCCCTCCTCCCCCGGGCCCCCGCCCCCCCTGATAACGCTACCCGACGCTGGAAACCACACCGACCTTTAGACCTCCTCGAGGGAAGTGGAGGCGAGTGGGGGGTGGGGGGGGAAGGGGAGGGGAGGGATGTCCGGAGGAAGCATGCTCCCCTCTCTCCCTCTCTCTCCCTCCCTCCCCCTCTCCCCAGTGGTGGCCAGTGCACGGGAAGCCTTAGTAACGTAGGTTATGTCGGCGTGTGTGTGTGTGTGTGTGTCTGTGTGTGTGTGTGTTAGTGTGTGTATTAGTGTGTGTGTTGTTGTTGTTGTTGTTGTTGTTGTTTGGACGAGCGGGGGGAGGGGAGAGGGGAGGGGAGGGGGGGGTGGTCCTCCTCTCTACTCATTCACCTGGCGGTGAAGCCTCTCATGTCTGATGAGGAAAATGAGTACGACGGGAGGAGGGGGTCGAGAGGGGAGACACAGAGAGAGAGAGAGAGAGAGAGAGAGAGAGAGAGAGAGAGAGAGAGAGAGAGAGAGAGAGAGAGAGAGAGGCTGTGGGACAGCATCAATAATCCCCCAAGCACACGTCCTTGAGGTAATGAATGTACCGACACACACACACACACACACACACACACACACACACACACTATTTACTAGAGGATGTGTCTTTCCATCCCCTTGGCCCCACCCCCCATCCCCCTGTCCCCCCCTCCCTCCCTCTTCCCTACCCCTGATGAGTCATGTGGGTGTGTATGGAGGAGGAGGAGGGAGGGGGAGGGGGAGGAGGGGGATGAGAGAGAGAGAGAGAGAGAGAGAGAGAGGCAGGTGTTGCGGTAGTAGATCCCCCCTCCTCCCCCTCTCCTCCCCCCACCACCACCAGGCTCTTCTCTAAAGGTCAACCTCGGTGCATATGATTGCTGACTAGGGTAAAAGGGGGGGAGGGAAGAGGGGAGGGGGAGGGGAGGGGTGGGGGGAGAGTGTGTGTGTGAGTGTGGGTACCCGCAGTAGGTTCTCTGTTGTGACGGGCTGTTCTGTCACCTGCTGCCACAGGTGAGGAGGAGGGAGGGCGGCTCCGCGCCCCCCTCCCCCTTCCCCGCTTCCCCCACGCACACACACACACACTCTCCCGGTGCCCCGGGCGAAGGTGGGGGATGGTGGGGGGTGATCAGGGATAGCAACGATGGTGGCAGATGAGGTGGCAGTGCCTGGCAGGTCACACAAGTGGTGGCAGAACTGTTGGCAGACGGTGTTGCCAGAGCCAGGGTTATGATATGTGCGTTGGGGGGGAGGGTGGTGACAAGTGTTGGAGATGCCGGAGAAACGGTAGTGTTGGAGATGCCACTAGGGAACCGGTATGTTGCCAAGAATGGTCGCCGTGTTGGAGATGCGTGGTGTCTCACCTGTGTTGGTGGGGGGTTGTGAGTGAGGGTGCAGGTGGGTGGATGGGTGGAGATTGT
>NC_092234.1:46878011-46883011 GCF_036320965.1 Panulirus ornatus | reverse complement strand
CCCCCCCCCCAACCCCATCTCCCTCAGAAGGGCATGGTAGTCTGGGTGGTCGGCTAATGTAGATTTACTGTGGTACGGGCGGAGGAGGAGGGGGAGAGGGAGAGGGGGCGGGGGTGGGGGGGTGGAAGGGAGGAAGGGGTCGTTGGTGTTGGTGATGGTGGTGGTGGAGGGGGGGGGTAAGGTAGCACAGGTGGTCGTTCGAGTAACGTGTGTGTGTGTGTGTGTGTGTGTGTGTGTGTGTGTGTTCGTTAAGGTCTCGTACTGTGAGTAAGAGAAGTCGTTTTCGCGTGTCGTTCCCTTGGTGTGTCGGGAGGAGAGGGCGGTGAGTAAGTCGTTCCTAGCCACCTGCGAGTGCGCGGGTGGTCGTCCCCGCCAGGTCTGCCTGTAAAGGAGGTCGTTGTGAGCAGGTGTGGTGGCGGTGGTGGCTGTGGCACGGGTGGGTGGGTACAGGCAAGCGAGAGCGGCGGTGGCGGTGGTGGAGGTGGCGGTGGCCAGGTGTGTGTGTGTGTGTGTGTGTGTGTGTGTGTGTGTGTGTGTGTGTGTGTGTGTGTGTGGTCGAGGCACGACCCTTAGGGTGTGTGCGGTACGACCACCCTCTCGGTCCTCGGGGTTATCACCGACAGCTGCCAGCAAAAAACTGAGAGAGAGAGAGAGAGAGAGAGAGAGAGAGAGAGAGAGAGAGAGAGAGAGAGAGAGGGAGGGAGGGAGGGAGAGCCCTCCCTCCCTCCCTTCCCCACCTCGTAACCTATGGACGGGCGGGTAGCGTAGCGCTGCCCCTCCCCCTCTCCTTCCACCCCCCCTCCCCCCCATTCCCGCCGGGGTCCTCCCCCCCAGAATCCGGGTTCGAGATCTTATCCGGGGTGGGGGGGGGGGCGGGCCGGCCCCGGTTATGGCTGAGACGGCCAGCAATCAGGGACGTGGTCAGCTGAGAGGGTGCCATTTATCCGGTCCCCCCCTCTCCCTTCCCCCCCCCTACCCCGGTTAGCTGAGAAAGCCATTAATCCGGGGGGAAGGGGGTGTGTGTGAAGTGAGGGGGGGTGGTGTGAGGTGAGCGGGTGAGGGGGGTGTGAGATGAGGTGAGGTGATGGGGGGGGGAGGATCCGGTTAACTGATAACGACCCATAAACCGGGTCCCGGTTAATCGAAGACATCGCCAATCCCCCACCACCATCACCATCACCTCCTCCTCCTCCTCCACCTCCTCCTCCTCCACCTCCTCCTCCTCCTCCTCCTCCACCTCCTCCTCCTCCTCCTCCTCCTCCGTCCATCGTTTCAAACGAACCGGAATCGAGCGAAGGTATTTGTAACCCTCCCTCCTCTTCTCCCTCCCACCCACACACCCACACACCCACAGGCTGAAGTTATATGAAGACTCACTCCTTAATATCCCCCCCACCTCCCCACAACCCTCACCCACCCCCCGGTTTAATGAGGACTTAATTATCCGTGGTGTTGATAAACCGGAGCGTTTATCATGCCTTACATAACACCATCTTTACCGTTATGTTGACGTCGCAGCGGTTCAAATTACCGTCCAGCTGCTGCTGCTGCTGCTGCTGTTGTTACTGCTGCTGCCTGCTGCTGCTGCTGCCTGCTGTTGTTACTGCTGCTGCCTGCTGCTGCTGCTGCCTGCTGTTGTTACTGCTGCTGCCTGCTGCTGCTGCTGCCTGCTGTTGTTACTGCAGCTGCTGCTGCTGCTGTCTTCCTTCCTTCTGTTCCCCGAACCATCGACCAATCATTAACCATCGTAGTGAACGCATTGCTATTCATCCCCACTGACTCAGCTCCGTTCATCCGTCACGCTATTTACGTTAAATTCGTTCTGTTCGTACACACACACACACACACACACACACACACACACACAGGCCTCCGTGGTGTAGTGGTCCGTGTTACAGACCATTAGTCAGCAAGGGCTAGCCCAAAGGGTTGGACCCACATGGGTTCGAATCCCTGGGCGCGGCAGTTTGTCCACACCCTAACCCAGGTGTTCCTCCTCCCCTCCTCGGAGATGGTCGATAAATGGGCACCTGGCTCAGGCTTGTGTGTGTGTGTGTGTGTGTGTGTGTGTGTGTGTGTGTGTGTGTGTGTGTGTGTGTGTGCAGACATGGTACACACATATATAAGGTTAATTGGGTAATTGGCTCACAAATGGTAATCACAAACAGACAGATACACACACTAATAACCCTTATTTTTCTTAATTTTGTTTCATTTATTACTTATCTTTAGTTATCTTATTATTTGCATTTACTGTTTACACCTCTTGCTTACATTTTACATTGACCCCGAGTCGTGTAGTGTTGTCCCACGCGACACATACCATCTGGCTTCCTACCCTCCCTCCCTCCATCTGTCCCATCCCACACCACTTCCAACTGGCTGATCCCTCCCTCCCTCCCTCCCCCACACACGCATGTCCCATCCTACCCCATAACTGTCCCTTCCTACCCTCCTCCCTCCATCTGTCCCATCCCACCCTCCCGCCCACCTGTCTGATCCTTCCCTCCCTCCCTCCCTCGACCGGTCCCATCCTACCCTCCTTCCAACTACCTCATCGTACCTTCCCTCCACCTGTCCCCTTCTTAACCTCCCTCCACCTGCGCCACCCCCACCCTCCCCCATCACGTGCCCCATCCTACCCATTATTACATAACCGACCAAATATTCTGGCTGACAGTGGAAGAGGTCCCTCAGTCCCAGTCATGTGCTACTGGCGGATCCAAGGGGGCGTCCGGACACCCTAATATGTCCCCCCAACTCCCTTCCCTTCCCTTAGTCCCGGTGAGACCCAAGTGCAGAAACCAGGCACTTCCGACCTCTCTAATTCGTCCCCTGGTACACGTAAGGTTCCATGTGCAGGGTCCAGGGACGCCCTGGCCCCCCCGGCCGCATCCCTAGCTTAAGTCCCTCTGGCCCCTTGTGAGGTCCCTAGTACCCAGGGGACGTCCAGCCTTCCGAGTGTGTCCGTCCCTGATGGCCATTGAGCATTCCTGGTAGCAGGAACTAGGGACGTCTAGCAAGCCACCCTGGTCCTAGTAAGGTATTTGCCCCAGCCCTCACACACACACACACACACACACACACACACACACACACACACACACACACACACACACCTTTCCCTTCCCCTGCCCTGGGCGTCGCCAGGGGCACCGACAGACGAAGGGAAGGTATCCCCGTAACACTTCATCAGCCAGTGTTAGCAGCCGGGGAAGCAACATCACGAGGGAGGAGGAGGAGCAGAGGAGGAGGAGCAGAGGAGGAGGAGGAGGAGCAGAGGAGGAGGAGGTAGGTCAGCACCTTGCACCTGTCCAGGCCACACGGAGGCAGTTTTTTATTACGATTTTTTACGAGGATTCTTACGGTGATCCGTCTAGTGTGCTGCGACCCACAGCCCCCACGTACGTACCTCGCCCCGCGCGCTCTACCCGCCCCTCCTGCTCCTCTCCCCAAAAACCCTCTCTAGCCCTTTCCCCCCTATGCCCTCAACCCACTCCCCACCTCCCTAAGGGATATCCTACACTATCCTTAGCCACAGACACTCTTCTGGGCACCTCACACAGTCCTGCGATGCTCCAAAACGCTACCGCAAGACCCGCTTGGCTATTCATGAGTGCGCGGGGCCCCCGGAGCAACGAGTGAGGGAGGGAGTCCGACACCCCCCCCCCCAATCCTCCTCCCCTCCCCCTCCGTCTAGCCCCTGTATAGCGACGCCCGCAGTAGCCCCCCCCCCCTGCTCCCTCCCTCCCAAGCCCCAGGGGCCTTCCATTCGCGCAGGGAATCCGCCTCGTCTGAGTGGCCGGGTAGGGGGGCAAAGGGGGTTCAGGAGTAGACGACGTCTGCCGGTGCAGAGGAAGGGCGGGCGGCTACAGACGGAGTGACGAACGAGGTGATGTAACCAGACGGATGGGGGGGAAGGGGGGGAGGGGGGGGGTTTGGTGGTTGGTGTTGGGGGGGGGAGGTGGCCTGGGGGCCAGGTGGTGGTGGTGGTGGTGATTGTGGTAGAGAGGGAGGAGGGGAGGTGCTCTCCAGGCTAGCGTCTCACATCTTCCTCCTCCTCCTCCTCCTCCTCGTCCCTCTCCACCACCAACATCGTTGCCACCACCACAAAACCACCGACACACCACACACACACACACACACACACACGCGCGTCCCACCTCATCTTCATCTCTCCTCCTCGTAGGGAGGAGGAGGAGGAGGAGGGAACAATGAAGTGCCTCAGTAGCTCGTCAGACAGAGCAACAAAGTCCCTCCTTCAAAAAAAAAAAAAAGACCTCGGGGTCTCCAACCCAGCGACACACCCATGGCATGACGAACGCGTCATCCGCAAACACCAGCTGATTCACTCTCTTCCTCCGCTCCTCCTCACCCTCTTCTTCCCCTCCTTCCCCTTCCTCCTCCTACCGAACCCAGCGACACACCCATGGCATAACGAACGCGTCATCCGCAAACACCAGCTGATTCACTCTCTTCCTCCACTCCTCCTCACCCTCTTCTCCCCCTCCCTCCTTCCCTCCTCTTCCTCCTACCGAACCCTCCCCTCCTCTTTTCCCCCCCTTATCTACCTACTGGAAGTCTGGACCGTCTCTTCTTCATCACCCACACAGGGATGGATGATCTGACGGGATAAGACAGGAAAGAATATTAGCTTGACTACATCCTCACACCTGGCTACCACCGATCTGTGTGTGACCAGCTGCCAACCTACCACACAACCACCACACAACCAACACAACACAACCACCACACCACCACAAGCACCACACCACCACAAACACCACACCACCACAACCACACAACCACCACCACAACACCACAACAACCACCAGAAACACAAACACCAAAAACACACAACCACCACAACCACACAACCACCAGAACCACACAACCACCACAACCACACAACCACCAGAAACACACAACCACCACACCACCACAAACAACAGTAGCTACAACGCCTGTAAACAGTAACAGGGGGGAAACAAGCCACACCA
>NC_092234.1:46868011-46875511 GCF_036320965.1 Panulirus ornatus | reverse complement strand
CTCTAACCTGTGGCCTTGACCTCTGACCTCTAACCTGTGGCCTTGACCTCTGACCTCTAACCTGTGGCCTTGACCTCTGACCTCTAACCTGTGGCCTTGACCTCTGACCTCTAACCTGTGGCCTTGACCTCTGACCTCTAACCTGTGGCCTTGACCTCTGACCTCTAACCTGTGGCCTTGACCTCTGACCTCTAACCTGTGGCCTTGACCTCTGACCTCTAACCTGTGGCCTTGACCTCTGACCTCTAACCTGTGGCCTTGACCTCTGACCTCTAACCTGTGGCCTTGACCTCTGACCTCTAACCTGTGGCCTTGACCTCTGACCTCTAACCTGTGGCCTTGACCTCGGACCTCTACCCTGGGGCCTTGACCTCTGACCTCTAACCTGTGGCCTTGACCTCTGACCTCTAACCTGTGGCCTTGACCTCTGACCTCTAACCTGTGGCCTTGACCTCTGACCTCTAACCTGTGGCCTTGACCTCTGACCTCTAACCTGTGGCCTTGACCTCTGACCTCTAACCTGTGGCCTTGACCTCTGACCTCTAACCTGTGGCCTTGACCTCTGACCTCTAACCTGTGGCCTTGACCTCTGACCTCTAACCTGTGGCCTTGACCTCTGACCTCTAACCTGTGGCCTTGACCTCTGACCTCTAACCTGTGGCCTTGACCTCTGACCTCTAACCTGTGGCCTTGACCTCTGACCTCTAACCTGTGGCCTTGACCTCTGACCTCTAACCTGTGGCCTTGACCTCTGACCTCTAACCTGTGGCCTTGACCTCTGACCTCTAACCTGTGGCCTTGACCTCTGACCTCTAACCTGTGGCCTTGACCTCTGACCTCTAACCTGTGGCCTTGACCTCTGACCTCTAACCTGTGGCCTTGACCTCTGACCTCTAACCTGTGGCCTTGACCTCTGACCTCTAACCTGTGGCCTTGACCTCTGACCTCTAACCTGTGGCCTTGACCTCTGACCTCTAACCTGTGGCCTTGACCTCTGACCTCTAACCTGTGGCCTTGACCTCTGACCTCTAACCTGTGGCCTTGACCTCTGACCTCTAACCTGTGGCCTTGACCTCTGACCTCTAACCTGTGGCCTTGACCTCTGACCTCTAACCTGTGGCCTTGACCTCTGACCTCTAACCTGTGGCCTTGACCTCTGACCTCTAACCTGTGGCCTTGACCTCTGACCTCTAACCTGTGGCCTTGACCTCGGACCTCTACCCTGGGGCCTTGACCTCTGACCTCTAACCTGTGGCCTTGACCTCTGACCTCTAACCTGTGGCCTTGACCTCTGACCTCTAACCTGTGGCCTTGACCTCTGACCTCTAACCTGTGGCCTTGACCTCTGACCTCTAACCTGTGGCCTTGACCTCTGACCTCTAACCTGTGGCCTTGACCTCTGACCTCTAACCTGTGGCCTTGACCTCTGACCTCTAACCTGTGGCCTTGACCTCTGACCTCTAACCTGTGGCCTTGACCTCGGACCTCTACCCTGGGGCCTTGACCTCGGACCTCTACCCTGGGGCCTTGACCTCGGACCTCTACCCTGGGGCCTTGACCTCTGACCTCTAACCTGTGGCCTTGACCTCTGACCTCTAACCTGTGGCCTTGACCTCTGACCTCTAACCTGTGGCCTTGACCTCTGACCTCTAACCTGTGGCCTTGACCTCTGACCTCTAACCTGTGGCCTTGACCTCTGACCTCTAACCTGTGGCCTTGACCTCTGACCTCTAACCTGTGGCCTTGACCTCTGACCTCTAACCTGTGGCCTTGACCTCTGACCTCTAACCTGTGGCCTTGACCTCTGACCTCTAACCTGTGGCCTTGACCTCTGACCTCTAACCTGTGGCCTTGACCTCTGACCTCTAACCTGTGGCCTTGACCTCTGACCTCTAACCTGTGGCCTTGACCTCTGACCTCTAACCTGTGGCCTTGACCTCTGACCTCTAACCTGTGGCCTTGACCTCTGACCTCTAACCTGTGGCCTTGACCTCGGACCTCTACCCTGGGGCCTTGACCTCTGACCTCTAACCTGTGGCCTTGACCTCTGACCTCTAACCTGTGGCCTTGACCTCTGACCTCTAACCTGTGGCCTTGACCTCTGACCTCTAACCTGTGGCCTTGACCTCTGACCTCTAACCTGTGGCCTTGACCTCTGACCTCTAACCTGTGGCCTTGACCTCTGACCTCTAACCTGTGGCCTTGACCTCTGACCTCTAACCTGTGGCCTTGACCTCTGACCTCTAACCTGTGGCCTTGACCTCTGACCTCTAACCTGTGGCCTTGACCTCTGACCTCTAACCTGTGGCCTTGACCTCTGACCTCTAACCTGTGGCCTTGACCTCTGACCTCTAACCTGTGGCCTTGACCTCTGACCTCTAACCTGTGGCCTTGACCTCTGACCTCTAACCTGTGGCCTTGACCTCTGACCTCTAACCTGTGGCCTTGACCTCTGACCTCTAACCTGTGGCCTTGACCTCTGACCTCTAACCTGTGGCCTTGACCTCTGACCTCTAACCTGTGGCCTTGACCTCTGACCTCTAACCTGTGGCCTTGACCTCTGACCTCTAACCTGTGGCCTTGACCTCTGACCTCTAACCTGTGGCCTTGACCTCTGACCTCTAACCTGTGGCCTTGACCTCTGACCTCTAACCTGTGGCCTTGACCTCGGACCTCTACCCTGGGGCCTTGACCTCTGACCTCTAACCTGTGGCCTTGACCTCTGACCTCTAACCTGTGGCCTTGACCTCTGACCTCTAACCTGTGGCCTTGACCTCTGACCTCTAACCTGTGGCCTTGACCTCTGACCTCTAACCTGGGGCCTTGACCTCTGACCTCTAACCTGTGGCCTTGACCTCTGACCTCTAACCTGTGGCCTTGACCTCGGACCTCTACCCTGGGGCCTTGACCTCTGACCTCTAACCTGTGGCCTTGACCTCTGACCTCTAACCTGTGGCCTTGACCTCTGACCTCTAACCTGTGGCCTTGACCTCTGACCTCTAACCTGTGGCCTTGACCTCTGACCTCTAACCTGTGGCCTTGACCTCTGACCTCTAACCTGTGGCCTTGACCTCTGACCTCTAACCTGTGGCCTTGACCTCGGACCTCTACCCTGGGGCCTTGACCTCTGACCTCTAACCTGTGGCCTTGACCTCTGACCTCTAACCTGTGGCCTTGACCTCTGACCTCTAACCTGTGGCCTTGACCTCTGACCTCTAACCTGTGGCCTTGACCTCTGACCTCTAACCTGTGGCCTTGACCTCTGACCTCTAACCTGTGGCCTTGACCTCTGACCTCTAACCTGTGGCCTTGACCTCTGACCTCTAACCTGTGGCCTTGACCTCTGACCTCTAACCTGTGGCCTTGACCTCTGACCTCTAACCTGTGGCCTTGACCTCTGACCTCTAACCTGTGGCCTTGACCTCTGACCTCTAACCTGTGGCCTTGACCTCTGACCTCTAACCTGTGGCCTTGACCTCTGACCTCTAACCTGTGGCCTTGACCTCTGACCTCTAACCTGTGGCCTTGACCTCTGACCTCTAACCTGTGGCCTTGACCTCTGACCTCTAACCTGTGGCCTTGACCTCTGACCTCTAACCTGTGGCCTTGACCTCTGACCTCTAACCTGTGGCCTTGACCTCTGACCTCTAACCTGTGGCCTTGACCTCTGACCTCTAACCTGTGGCCTTGACCTCTGACCTCTAACCTGTGGCCTTGACCTCTGACCTCTAACCTGTGGCCTTGACCTCTGACCTCTAACCTGTGGCCTTGACCTCTGACCTCTAACCTGTGGCCTTGACCTCTGACCTCTAACCTGTGGCCTTGACCTCTGACCTCTAACCTGTGGCCTTGACCTCTGACCTCTAACCTGTGGCCTTGACCTCTGACCTCTAACCTGTGGCCTTGACCTCTGACCTCTAACCTGTGGCCTTGACCTCTGACCTCTAACCTGTGGCCTTGACCTCTGACCTCTAACCTGTGGCCTTGACCTCTGACCTCTAACCTGTGGCCTTGACCTCTGACCTCTAACCTGTGGCCTTGACCTCTGACCTCTAACCTGTGGCCTTGACCTCGGACCTCTACCCTGGGGCCTTGACCTCTGACCTCTAACCTGTGGCCTTGACCTCTGACCTCTAACCTGTGCTACCCCCCCCCCCCCCCAACTCCCCTCCCCGCCACTGCTCTCCTGCCCACTACCACCACTACCACCACCGCCACTACCCAGCACCCAACCTACTACCACTCCGTCCCAACCACCACCACCACCACCAACCACCACCAACCACAACCACCCACCTAACCACCCACCCACCCCCCCTCACCACAATCACTCGCCTCCACCAACCTCGGCAATAATAAAAAAAATGTCCCGTTTCCGTGTGACGGAGGGAAAAAAATATTCAAAAAAAAGAAAAAGAGGAAAAAAGAAAACAGCTTTATTTACCTTGGAACAAAGTCATATAGCCCTCGTTAATTCTCGCGTCTTTCCGGGACCACTCACAATCACTGCTGATCCCACAAGGGGAGGGGGAGAGGGACTAACTAACTAACTAACTAACTAACTAACTAACTATCTAACTAACTCACTGTGACGTTAAGACACCACACACACACGACCGATGGAAACAACACAGCATCATAAAAAAAAATTTCTCTCTCATAATCTCTTCCTCTCTCTCTCTCTCTTCTCTCTCTCTTCTCTCTCTTTTCCTCCTCTCTCCCCTCTTTTGTAGCTACCCCCCACACACACCAAAAAAAGGGTTTACAGGGCTGGGGGGGGCCCTGCCGCCTCCGGTCGGGATATTCGACACACAAGAGGAAAATATGCAAATCAGTCACAAGGGCAGAGTCGACACAGCCTAACCCCGCAGCCATGTCAGGGGACAGCAGGTTTCCCTCCCTCCTTTTCCCTCCCTCCCCCCTTTCCTCGTGCCTCACCCACCCCCAAACACACACACAAAAACCACAAAACAGGGGGGAACTGTGGGGGAATGAGCGGCTGCGATCGCGCCGGGGGGTGAGTCCCAAGGTAAATGCAGTGGGGTGATACGGTCGCACCAGCCCTCAAGTTAAAAGAAAAGGGGAAAACCCCAGGCCACAAAAAGGAAATCTGGAGATTTATTCGCAGTGCGATACAGCTTTACGTGATTACACAGATGATAAGATACACGAGAGAGAGAAAAAAAAGAGAAAAAAAAGGGAAAAAAAAGAAAGAAAAAGAAAAATTATTTAAAAAAAAAAAGAAAAAAAAAGGAAAAAATTGCCTTTTGACAGAAAAAACGGGGAGGGGAAAAGGGGAAGGGGGGCAGCATTGTTTTGAAAAACAACCCCGCTTTGGATTAAGCAAATTCGTATATACCTTTAAAACCCACTGCCTGCCACTCGAATCTTACGGTGAAAAAAACAAAAAACAAAAAAACAGTGACACTTTGTCAGTGACTCGCGCGGTGGGCGTGGGGGGGGGGGTAAAATTGGGGTGTGGGGGGGGGGGGTTTTAAATTGGGGGGGGGGGGGGGGAAAATAAAAAATGATAATTTATTAAATTTTCGCATGTCAAACCATTTCAAAAAAGGGCCCTTTTCTATAACAAGTTTTTAAAGGGGGTTCGGGGAAATTGGCGAGGAGGGGGGGGGGAAAAAAATTTTTATTTTTCATTTACATAATGGACTGATTTATTTACATTGACGTGACGTATTGGTACAGTATCGGGCGCGGGGGAATGTGACCTTTGACACCTCTGGTCAGGTGAGTGACCCGGCTAGTCTTACCTAATGTCCGTGCCGTCGTGCCGTGGAAGGTCGTACCGTCGTGGTCAAGGGGTCGTCCCTTCGTGTTCGGGGTGTCCCCTTGTGTTAAGGGGTCGTCCCGCCGTGTTCAAGGGGCCGTCCCTTCGTGTTCAAGGGGTCGTCCCGTCATGCTCATCAGGGGTCGTCCCGTGTGCTCAGGGGTGCCCCCTGCCCCAAAAGGGGCGAAAGTGTGTCCTCGCACCACGACGAACGTGTATATACAAACCCGGCTTTTAATGGCGTACAGGAAAACCCAACCCAAACGAAACGGCCGCGGTGTTGTACCTGTGGCGTATCTACCTCAAAGGGGCGCCCGGTGGTGGTTGGTCTGCGCGGACGACGGTCGTCAGCCAACCACCCACGCCGTTTTCTGTGGCTGGTTCGTTCTGTGTCTTTCACCATCGTGTCGCTCCTGATCCCTCCTCCCCCACTCCCCTCTATGTCTACTCCTTCCGTGTCCCCGTGGTTGTTTTGCCGTCTTGGGGATGTGCCATAACAGTCGCTCTCGTATCTCTAACTGACGAACATTATATACGGAGTTCGTCCCCCCTCCCCAAAACGGCGTCATCTGCATACAGCAATCGACCACGTCCCAACACACACACTATAGACCACCCACCCACCCCCGTCTCCCTTCCTCCTCCTTCTTCCTCAGCCAGCCCTGTGCGCAGTTGGATTGTTAAGTCGTTCACCTCGTTACAGACGCCTTGTGTGTGTGTGTGTGTGTGTGTGTGTGTGTGGTGTGTGTGTGTCACGCACGCTCGAACTGTGCCATATATCTTTAAGTCTGTCTGACGAGAGGCCACTGTACCTCTCACCTGAATGGTACCCGGTGCGCTCAAACTGTGCGCACCACCTCGCGTGTCTAGCGTAACTGGAGCCGCTGTGGTACCTCCTGTGGTACCTCAATGGTGGTGGTGGCGATGCCGGGTACGGTGGAACTGACTGCACCGCAGTCCTGTCGCCCTCCTCTCTCGGATGACGGGTGCCCGCTGTACCTCCGGCCTGTACGTACGGTCCGGTACTGGCAGGTAAGCTATGAGGAGAATGCCATGTCTCGCGCCAACGTGACTCGTTAGCCCAAGACGGCGTGCGCCGCCCCCCCGCGCTTCCTCTCTCTCTCTCTCTCTCTCTCTCTCTCTCTCTCTCTCTCTCTCTCTCTCTCTCTCTCTGTCTGTCTGTCTGTCTCTCTCTCTCTCTCTCTCTCTCTCTCTCTCTCTCTCTCTCTCTCTCTCTGTGTGTGTGTGTGTGTGTGTGTGTGTGTGTGTGTGGATGGAGCGGTCTCCAAGCTTCATTTAACGGGCGGTACTCGGTGAAAGATTTAAAACGGCGGAGCGCGCGCCCGCCCTGTTAAACGGCGGGGCGAGCAGGGGCCCCTGTTAAAGTCGCTGTGTTGAAGGGCCCGCCCGGACGGACATTCCCCCCCCCCCCCCCACACACACACACACACACAGCTCGGCCTCCTCCTCCACCACCACCACCACCACCACCACCTCAGACCTCAGACACCACCACCACCACCACCACCACCATCACCTCAGACTCCTCCACCACCACCACCACCGACCCCTGGAAATCAAATTGCTCCATCGATTTACCCCCAACGACCCCCGTCCCCACCCCCGGCCCTCACTAAAGCCGTCACCACACTTTACTGCCTCATTCATGGCGTACTGCTTGTTTGCTAGCTTGCTTGGGCTGGCTGGCTGGCTGG
>NC_092234.1:46858011-46863011 GCF_036320965.1 Panulirus ornatus | reverse complement strand
TAAACGCAGCCAACCCCTTCCGTAATGGTTTTTCCCCCTCGATATGCCTCAACAAGAAAACCCCATCCCTTTCCCCCACTATATCACTCTCCCTATATGGTGCTTTGTCATTTCCTCAACTCCTCCTCTACCTTGTTTCTCTTTACGTACTCAGTTTCTCTCTCTCTCTCTCTCTCTCTCTCTCTCTCTCACTCTCTCTCTCTCTCTCTCTCTCTCTCTCTCTCTCTCTCTCTCCTCCCGCAAAGCCAAAACTACCGAATCTCATCATCGCTTCCAGTTACTCCCTCCTCCACCCTTTCCCGTGTCTCCTGGCTATTCCCAGAACCCCTCCTCCTCCTCCTCCTCCTGCCTCCTCCACCTCACCCTACATGTGTAACCTCAAGAAGAAAGGAGAATAATTATAAACATCAGCCAACAACCCAGTACCCAGGAGAGCCGCGGCTTGGGGTGAGGTTAGAGACACGGGGAGGGGAAACACAGGAGCATTTTTACCTCGCTCTCGTACTTCTGCTTAAGGGCTCATGATGCATATATATATATATATATATATATATATATATATATATATATATATATATATATATATATATATATGCACCACACACTCTCCACTCTCACGTTGCTACACCATCACCATCATCACCATTTCTCGTCTTCTACCCCACCTGTAAGAAGTCGGTCCCACCCTAACCAACCCAACCACTCATCTATCTCTATTTACGATGAGAGAAGCCTTCACAAATGCCACCAAACTCCAGCTCCACTGTCTACTCACTTAGCTACTACGCCCCCAACTTTCGGCTTTCCACCCCTCCACCCAAAGATCCACCCTGTACCACAGGGAGTGACTGACTCCACGACCATTATGTACATTCCACCGAAGTGACTCCCTCCTCCTCCTCCTCCTCCTCCTCCTCCTCTCTCTCTCCTCCCCACACACCTGCGGCCACCATACATACATACCTCAGATGCCCTCCCTCCCTCTACATCTCCCGCGCGCCCCTAGGTCGGGGACGCGCGCGTGTCAGGCAGGATGAGAATGGACGTAGCACCATGCGACGCGGCACGACAAAGCGGTACCCACTGTCCCCGTCCGTCCGTCCGTCGTCCGTCTGTCCCGACCTCCAAGAGGTTGTGGCTCTGTGGCGAGGGGAGGTATGTGGGAGGGAGGAGGGGGGAAGATTACGTAGTGCGAGCAGCCTTGTGAGGGAGGAGGGAGGGGAACCAACCCTGGCACCCGCACCCAGCGGCACTGCGTTCTTGGCGGCCGCGAGGCTGGGAACACCCCTGACCTCATCACCTTCCACCTCCGCCCCGCCACCTGGTTCCCTCTCCCAACCTTCTTTCCCTCCCCCCGACCCGCCGCCTCCTCCTCCTCCTCCTCCTGTCGTCAGGCGCCCCTCTCCCGCCCCCAAGCTACTGTACAACAACAGTGGCGGCGGATTGTAGGAGTAGCAGCTTTAGCTCCTCCTCCTCCTCCTCCTCACCTGCTTGAAGCCATCGCAGTATCTCGCCCGTGGGAGGAGGAGGAGGAGGAGGAGGAGGAGGAGGAGGAGCAGCAGCAGCAGCAGCAGCAGCTACCCGTGGTAAATTTAGCGGCTTCCAGGTAAATTTAGCGGGTCTTATTGCGTGGCGAGCGACCCAGGGCACGTGGCTTTGTTATGGTTGGGGGAAGGGGGGGGAAAGTCCGCGCGCGCCGCGTCTTACATGTGCGTCGGAAACTATCATCACAATGAAGACTTAGACATTTACCAGTTCTGATAGTGGATGGGGATGAGGCAATGAACGGTGCTAACTACGTACATTGTGACAGAACAGTGACTGCTAACTACGTACACAGTGACTGCTAACTATCTACACTGTGACAGAACAGTGACTGTTAACTACGTACACAGTGACTGCTAACTACGTACACTGTGTGACAGAACAATGACTGTTAACTACGTACACAGTGACTGCTAACTACGTACACAGTGACTGCTAACTACGTACACTGTGTGACAGAACAATGACTGCTAACTACGTACACTGTGACTGCTAACTACGTACACTGTGACAGAACAGTGACTGCTAACTACGTACACTGTGACAGAACAGTGACTGCTAACTACGTACACTGTGACAGAACAGTGACTGCTAACTACGTACACTGTGACAGAACAGTGACTGCTAACTACGTACACTGTGACAGAACAGCGACTGCTAACTACGTACACTGTGACAGAACAGCGACTGCTAACTACGTACACTGTGACAGAACAGCGACTGCTAACTACGTACACTGTGACAGAACAACTTACGCTATGACTAAAAAAGAGAATGGGCTGTGCTAACAACTGAATGGGCTGTGCTAACAACTGAATGGGCTGTGCTAACAACTGAATGGGCTAGGCTAACAACAGAACGGTCTGTACGAACAACTGAATGGGTGTGTGCTAACAGCTGAAAGGGCTAGGCTAACAACTCAACACCGTGATGAAACAGGCAATGGGTTGTACCCCCACAACCCACACTTAACCCAAGTCAATGGTCTCATCCCGAACACCTCACACTGTGTTTCAACCTCGTAAAAAAAAAAGAAAAAAAATCTACACTCGTACTGTCTATATCTTTGTTTGTTTGTTTGTTTGTCTGTTTGTTCAGATGGGTGTCTCTCGTCTTGAGGGTGCACGCACGCAGCGTGCCGCGTGCACCCCCCCATCCCTCACTCCCCCCCGTCAAATGATGGAGTGGGAGGGATGGACGGACGGTGGTGGTGGTGGAGGAGGGTGGGGGAAACGATATCCACCACCATACACGTGGTGGAGGCGCCACGGGGTTGGTCTGGGTCTGGGTGGAGTGTTGACCATGACACCAGCGGATGGGTGTCAGAACACACACACACACACCTTCCGGAAAGCCACGCACGCACGCAAGGCTCATGTGCGAGCGTGGGTGGTTCCACGCTGGGCAACCACCCCTACAAGTCCCCCCCCCCCCCCTCCATGATGACGCCATACGTCCTTCCCGTACCACACCGCAACACCCCGCCCCCCTCCCTCCCTCCCTCCCCCGCGGAGGGGAGGGGGGGGGGGTGGAGAAGAGGTAGGGCATTGGGGTCGTCGGGGTGGGTGGGTGGGTGGGTGGAAGCAAAATAACCACTTCCTTCATACTGTAAATTCACGATTTGCATCTTTGTTCGTTTTCTTTTTCTTCTTTTTTTTTTTCTTTTTCTTCTTGTCTTTGACGCAACTCGTTTATTCTACGCTGGAAACTTGGCGCACGTGGCTCCGGGTTTCCTCCTGGGCTAGCGTGTGTGTGTGTGTGTATGTCTCTTTTACGCCGCCCCCCGCGGCCCGCAGACGCCCGTCCCTCCAGAGGTCCATGACCCCCCCTGGAGTGACACAGGAACGGCCCCTCTGTTGTCGCATACACAACCAACCCCCCCGCAACCTCACTTGGTTGCACCCCCTTCTCATCTCTTTGTCCACCCCAGGTTAATAACCAAAACACACACGTGTGGTGCCAGACGAGTGTCGCAATGCAGGAGAAGCGGGTCTAGATGCACTGTCATACGCTGCGACCCCTGGACATGACCCCAACACCGCTCATGACCGACAGATGACGCACTACGCCAACCTCCGTCGTCCATAAGCGTTGTCAGGCCCCGGCGCCCGCCCCTTCCACCCGCCTAGGCGTAGCAAGCCAAGCCATCCACCTACGAGAGAGAGAGAGAGAAAACACACGTGGCGGCGCTGGGTCTACGTACGTACACAGCCCCGCCCTTGTGAGAGAACAAACCTCCCTCCCTCCCTCCCCAGGTGTACTGCACCCACGTAGAGAAGAAAGCGGGAGGGGAAGAACAAGAAGAAGAAGAACAACAAGAAGACTTGCAACAACAAGAACTGTCTCCTTGTGTGTGTGTGGGTGGCCAGTCTACTACCCTACCCTCCTACCCCGCCGCCAACCTGCAAGTAGTTTTAAAAAGAAAAACCTGGGTAGTGTGTAGACTCACTCTCTCTCTCTCGTTCCCTCTCTCTCCCTCCCTCGCTCGCGCGCACACCCACACGCCTACATATATATATATATATATATATACATACAGTGTAGGAACAAGAGAGAGAGAGAGAGAGAGAGAGACCGACAGACAAAGACAAGAGAGAGAGAGAGACAGAGAGAGAGACACATCTCTCCTCGCACTGTGATGACCACTGTGATATTAGCAGCAACCATGGACCCGTAGTAGCCAAAGAGATTACTAGAGACGTGTACAAGTGCCTTTCGGGAACGAACCAACCCCTTCCTTAGCCAATCAACCCGTTTTACGCGCGCACCCCACACACACACACTCCCTCCCTCCACTTCCTTCCTTGCTACAAAGAAACAACGCCCCCTCCATGTGATCTGTGTCTTGTGAGACGAGAGGGAGGTCATAAAATACCAGTAATAATAATAATAACAGTAATAAACATACGAGAATAAGGAAAGGAAGGGAACAAGCAACCACTCTGTGTAGCTCAAGCGAGTGCCAAAAGTATGCGTTAAGTTTGGGGGGGTATATAGCAGTAAGTCGTAGTAGTATAGAAAAGGAGGAAGGAAGGAAGGAAGGAAGGAAGAAGGAGAAAAAAAAAGAAAGAGGAAGAAGAGGAGTTGTTGTTGGTGGTGGTGGTGGACTTGTATAGACGGGTGGGGCCCTCTTTTGTCTTATGTGGAGCGAGGGAAGGTTCATCACAGGCAACCTTATGTGCGACGTGATGCTGTCCGGAGGCCATGGAGGTCAGGCGAGGTTCACTCTCCAAAACCTCTTTCTCGAGCAACAGTTTACCTCCAGACTGGTGAGTAACACAACTGGGCCAATACCTTTAGCAGTGTTTGGTTTTGTATGATCATAATTATCATTAGGAGTAGAAGTTGTAGTAGTAGTAGTAGTAGTATAGTAGTATCATTGTGTTTATAATTAGTAGTAGTAGCAGCAGAAGTAGTAGTTGTAGTATCATTCTTATTATTATTATTATTATTAT
>NC_092234.1:46853011-46855511 GCF_036320965.1 Panulirus ornatus | reverse complement strand
TGGGGCGTTTATGTATATACATGTGCATGTTGGATGGGTTGGGCCATTCTTTCGTCTGTTTCCTTGCGCTACCTCGCTAACCGCGGGAGACAGCGACAAAGCCTAATCTATAAACATCTAAAATGGAGAGCATCTCGCTCTTATAGCAAGCCGTGTGCACGTGAAGAGCTCATGTTTTCCTGGTGCTTTTGCTACAGTCATAATGTGAGTCTCTCTCTCTCTCTCTCTCTCTCTCTCTCTCTCTCTCTCTCTCTCTCTCTCTCTCTCTCTCTCTCTCTCTCTCTCTCCTTTGGCTTACTTGCGTTTGTTTGCCTGTATATGAAGGAAAGAAAAAGAAAAAAACACGTCTCACTCCAATCTCACGAAACCATCTTCAACATCCCTCCACCATCATGCCTCACTACTGCCAAGTGAGTCAGACTGGATGATACAGTGTACACGTACGTGGGTGAGTCAGAGTGTATGATATAGTTTGTACTCGGGTGAGTCAGAGTGTACGATACAGTATGTACTTGGGTGAGTCAGAGTGTATGATGCAGTGTGTACTTGGGTGAATCAGACTGTATGATACAGTGTGTACTTGGGTGAGTCAGACTGTATGATACAGTGTGTACTTGGGTGAGTCAGACTGGATGATACAGTGTGTACTTGGGTGAGTCAGACTGGATGATACAGTGTGTACTTGGGTGAGTCAGACTGTATGATACAGAGTGTACTCAGCTGATTAAGACTGTATGATACAGTATGTGCTTGAGGGTACAAATACAAGTCTGTGCTGCGATACAGTAATGTATTCGTCACTGAAGTCATGTAACGGTATGAGGAAATTTCAAATTGCTGCTGTAACGCCACGAGATTTCAGATTTCATAAGTTTTAGTGTCGAGGGAAAAAAAAAAGGCTTATCCATCCACACTAAATGACTGTGCAGGTAAATGGCCTCTTTTGAGGTACACAGTTTCAACAGGTGTGTGTACACAACCCTCATATGAGGCACACAGGTTCAACAGGTGTGCGTACACAGCCCATACATGAGGTACACACAGGTTCAACAGGTGTGCATACACAGCCCTCATATGAGGCACACAGGTTCAACAGGTGTGCATACCCAGCCCCCATATGAGGCACACAGAGGTTCAACAGGTGTCTGTACACAACCCTCATATGAGGCACACACAGGTTCAACAGGTGTGCATACACAGCTCTCATATGAGGCACACACAGGTTCAACACGTGTGCATACACAGCTCTCATATGAGGCACACAGGTTCAACAGGTGTGCGTACACAGCCCATACGTGAGGCACACACAGATTCAACAGGTGTGCATACACAGCCCTCATATGAGGCACACACAGGTTCAACAGGTGTGCATACACAGCCCTCATATGAGGCACACAGGTTCAACAGGTGTGCATACCCAGACCTCATATGAGGCACACACAGGTTCAACAGGTGTGCGTACACAGCCCATACATGAGGTACACACACAGGTTCAACAGGTGTGCGTACACAGCCCATACATAAGGCACACACAGGTTCAACAGGTGTGCGTACCCAGCCCTCATATGAGGTACACACAGGTTCAACAGGTGTGCGTGCACAGCCTATACATGAGGTACACACACAGGTTCAACAGGTGTGCATACAGCCCTTATATAAGGTACACACAGGTTCAACAGGTGTGCGTACACAGCCCATACATGAGGTACACACAGGTTCAACAGGTGTGCATACAGCCCTTATATAAGGTACACACAGGTTCAACAGGTGTGTGTACCCAGCCCTCATATGAGGTACACACAGGTTCAACAGGTGTGCGCACACAGCCCATACATAAGGCACACACAGGTTCAACAGGTGTGCGTACACTGCCCATACATGAGGCACACAGAGGTTCAACACAGCACACGCAGCCGCAGGAGTAAGATACAGCTGTGTCACAAGGGCCTCCTGCCGGGAGGAGGAAAGGATGTAACGTGAGGACGTACTCGTGACAGAGAGGAGGAGGAGGAGGAGGAGGAGGAGGAGGAGGAGGAGGAAGAGGGGATGAGGAAGATTTTGGGTGTAAATTGGTAAGGGATGGGAGAGAAGTGGTGTTGGCAGAACAATGAGAACAGGACATGCCACAACAGTGAGAACATGGGAGGGGGGGAAAAAAAGAACACACTAGGAAAAAAAGGGGGGGTGTTGTTGCCCAAACATCAGAAGAGAGTGAACACAGACAAGTACTGGGCCCGCGAGGACAGGCGAACCGTGTTGGGAAAGGACGAAGAGACGTAGAACTGCAGCAGATTAAGGGGAAGAGCACGGTAAATGAAGGGATAAGACACAGGAGGAAAGAAGGGCAGGAGAAAAAGACGGAGATAAACACTAAAGAAAGGGGGTGGGTGAGTGGGTGTTGGGGGTGGGGAGGAAGGAGGGAGATCGTGGGACACAGTGGGAGGGAAGGGCAGGACGGGGGAGCGGAGGAGGGAGACATGGGGTAAAGGGAAGGGAAAGT
>NC_092234.1:46845511-46848011 GCF_036320965.1 Panulirus ornatus | reverse complement strand
CTTTCCTCCCTGAAGCCGTGGTCTGTGTGAGGGGGGGGGGTCTTCCTCTTCCTCCTCCAGCACGACCGTGGTCCCTTCAGTGTTCGCACGTCTCTTCTACGAGGTCTTCCGTGTCTTGAGTCCCCCCCCACCCCCTCCTCCCTCCCCCCCTTTCCACGACCCTTAGGGCCATGTACGTGCTTGGGAGCAGCGGTGTGTGCACCGCCTTTCTCCAGTGTGTGTGTGTGTGTGTGTGTGTGTGTGTGTGTGTGTGTGTGTGTGTGTGTGTGTGTGTGTGTGTGTTCTGGTAAGCATTGCACTACAAGTCCAACCCCTCTCCCCAACCAAACCCCAACCCACCCACCCCTTCTCCAATGGACGACCCCACACCACCCCACCCGAACCTCAACACCCCCCTACATGTTGCGTCACACCTGCCCACCCCTCCCTCCCTCACCCCCCACCACGCCCCTCCCCGTGCCAGCTGACCCCAGGCAGACAAGGTCAGAATGTCAAACACTCGCGTCAGCTGTGGAGGGGGGCCACCTGCTTCCCTCCGTGGCTCTCCCCCACCACCACCACCACCACCACCACTCAGCACAGACGTCATCAGCAACACTAAGGGGGGGGAGGGGCCCACAGTACGGCCATCATCACATGATCCTCCCTCCCTCCCTCCCTCCCACCTCTCTCTCTCTCTCTCTCTCTCTCTCTCTCTCTCTCTCTCTCTCTCTCTCTCTCTCTCTCTCTCTCTCCCACCAGCCTTGTTTACCACCCGCCTTTCACCAAGATCCATTTATCTGTTCCGTGCTCCTGTCAAAACTCTATACCCATCTTCCCTCCTCCTCCTCCCTCCTCCTCCTTCCCTCCTCCTCTCACTCTATATCCTCTTCATCTTTACTGCTCTTATCTCTAGTTCAACCTCTCTCAATTCTCTTCTTTTCCTTGTTACGTCTTCTCTTTCAGTCTGAACCTCCCAGTTTACTCCTTGGTGTTTTTTCTTGGTTCTTCTGCTACATCGTACTCAAGGGTCGTATGGTCGTCTTCAAGGGTCGTCCCGTCGTACTCAAGGGCCGTATAGTCGTCTTCAAGCGTCGTCCCGTCGTACTCAAGGGTCGTAGTCGTACTCAAGGGTCGTCCCGTCGTACTCAAGGGTCGTACCGTCGTGCTCAAGGACCGCACCGTCGTACTCAAGAGGATCGTACCGTCGTGCTCAAGGGTTGTACCGTCGTACTCAAGGGTAGGCACATCGTGCTCAAGGTCCGTACTGTCGTGCTCAAGGGTCCGTACCGTCGTACTAAGGGCCCGAACTGTCGTGCTCAAGGGTCCGTACCGTCGTACTAAGGGGTACGGTGATCGCCTGGAGTGCAGGGGGGGGGAGGGTCAAAGAGTGTAGTAAATACACCTGGTCATGCGTCTCTGACCACAAGACCCTCCTCCGCACGCACGCACGCACGTGCATGCAAAGCATCCATGCGTTCAGGGACGCATGCACAAAACACCCACGCACTTGTTGTACAGACTGGACGTCGTCCACTCTCACGCCCACGCGGCATCTATTCTCGAGCACGACGGTACGACCCTTGAGCACGACGGTAAGACCCTTGGTCACGACGGTACGATCCTTGAGCACGAAGGTACGACCCTTGGTCACGACGGTACGACCCTTGGTCACGACGGTACGACCCTTGAGCACAAAGGTGCGACTCTTGAGCACGACGGTACGACCCTTGAACATGACTGTGCGACCCCTGAGCACGACGGTACGAACCTTGATCACGACGGTACGACCCTTGAGCACGACGATACGACCCTTGAGCTCAAGGCGTTAACACGCATACAAACGTTTCATGAGCGCAAACGTTTGCTGACACGCACACACACACACACACACACACCCATGCGCGTCACCACGCTGGGAAGGGTGGGAGGGAGGGAGGGTAGGAGGGAGGGAGGGAGGGAGGGAGGGAGGCGTGAGAGGGAGGCACACACCCGGTCGGACCTTCACACTGGAGTGGCAAAACTGTTCACGGTCACTCACGAGTTCCCTCAAGGTCACTCCAACTCACGCCTTGTTGCCCCGGGTAACTCAGGGGGGGGCTAGGCGAGGGGACGCGCGTGTCCCCCCCCACACACACACACCCTCCATCCCCCATCCCCCATCCCCCCGCCACACACCCCCCCCCCCCAACCCTAACCCTCTCGTATCGTGTTGTGTTCTGCTTATGTTTACATCTCTGTTGCCTCCATCCACCTGTGGGTACCGTAACTTTCATAGTGAGAGAGAGAGAGAGAGAGAGAGAGAGAGAGAGAGAGAGAGAGAGAGAGAGAGAGAGAGAGAGAGAGAGAGAGAGAGAGAGAGAAATTCAACGAGCAAATATATACTTGATCTTTTATTAGGTGCTGAAATATGGTCTATTTTGGCACTGACGTTTTTAATGATTCATTATCACTGTGTGTGTGTGTGTGTGTGTGTGTGTGTGTGTGTGTGTGTGTGTGTGTGTGTGTATGTATGTATGTA
>NC_092234.1:46838011-46840511 GCF_036320965.1 Panulirus ornatus | reverse complement strand
AATCGTTACTTCGCAACAACACGAAGAACATACATCTTTACTACCCAACAACACCGAACAGGAATAAAGCAGCCACACACGTAGGAGGTATATCTTTACTACTTCACAACACACCGTAGGAATAAAGTAGGTATGGACACATCCAAACCACCTTTACTACAAGACAATAAAGTAGGTATGGACACATCCAAACCACCTTTACTACAAGACAATAAAGTAGGTATGGACACATCCAAACCACCTTTACTACAAGACAATAAAGTAGGTATGGACACATCCAAACCACCTTTACTACAAGACAATAAAGCAGGTATGGACACATCCAAACCACCTTTACTACAAGACAATAAAGTAGGTATGGACACATCCAAACCCCCTTCTTTTACTACAAGACAATAAAGTAGGTATGGACACATCCAAACCTCCTCCTTTACTACCAGCCAATCGTAAGCTTGTGGAAATAAAGCCCCACTGAGTGGCTCAGCCATCCTCTTTACTACGTGACCGAAGCACCTTCCTTGTAATATAGCGACGGCCAGAACGATACATCTTTACTGATCTGTCAACGCGGATTCCCCACACATCCAATTTCCCGGCCCCTCGGGTAAGCGCCTCATTCTTAACTTCATTTTTTGTTTATCTTAATACATTTATTGTGTATGTACATACACGGGAAAGTATTTATTGTTTATGTACATACACGGGAAAGTATTTATTGTTTATGTACATACACGGGAAAGTATTTATTGTGTATGTACATACACGGGAAAGTATTTATTGTGTATGTACATACACGGGAAAGTATTTATTGTTTATGTACATACACGGGAAAGTATTTATTGTTTATGTACATACACGGGAAAGTATTTATTGTTTATGTACATACACGGGAAAGTATTTATTGTTTATGTACATACACGGGAAAGTATTTATTGTTTATGTACATACACGGGAAAGTATTTCATTGACAGTAATGGCGATGGGTACACATCTATCCTCCTCCTCCTCTTCCTCTTCATTCTCCTCCTCATCTTCATCCTACTCCTCTTCTTCTTCCTCCTCCTCCTCATCTTCTTCCTCCTCCTTCTCCTCCTCCTCTTCTTCTTCCTCCTCCTCCTCCTAGTACTCCTCCTCCCCTTCCTCCTCCTCCTCCTCCTCCTCATCTTCTTCCTCCTTCTCCTCCTCCCCTTCCTCCTCCTCATCTTCTTCCTCTTTCTCCTCATTCTCCTCCTCCCCCCCTCACCCTCCTCCTCCTCCTCCTCCTCCTCCTCCTCCCCCTCCTTCTCCTCCTCCTCTTCTTCTTCCTCCTCCTCCTCGTACTCCTCCTCCTCCTCCTCCTCATCTTCTTCCTCCTTCTCCTCCTCCCCTTCCTCCTCCTCCTCCTCCTCATCTTCTTCCTCTTTCTCCTCATTCTCCTTCTCCCTCCTCACCCTCCTCCTCCTCCTCAGCCTCCTCCTCCTCCTCCTCCTCCTCCTCCTCCTCCTCTTCTTCTTCCTCCTCCTCCTCCTCCTCCTCCCCCTCCTTCTCCTCCTCCTCTTCTTCTTCCTCCTTCTCCTCCTCGTACTCCTCCTCCCCTTCCTCCTCCTCCTCATCTTCTTCCTCCTTCTCCTCCTCCCCTTCCTCCTCATCTTCTTCCTCTTTCTCCTCATTCTCCTCCTCCCCCCTCACCCTCCTCCTCTTCCTCCTCCTCCTCCTCCTGCAGGCAGAGGGTTGTGAATCACCGTGTTTGGACACCTGATCCCCACAGCTGCTCCCTCCCCACAGCCCGACCTCCTGCTGTTGCTACTGAACTTCTCTTGTGTCTGTGTTCTTATCATTGTTATCATTATCTCGCCAAGAAACTAGTCCTGCCTTCTACATATTTCCCTCCACCGTTGTTACACTCACTGTCGTACGTTTATGTAACCCCAGGATGTGTGTGTGTGTGTGTGTGTGTGTGTGTGTGTGTGTGTGTGTGTGTGTGTGTGTGTGTGTGTGTGTGTGTGTGTGTTATGTGTACCATGTCTTTATGCTCCTATATACGTAAGCGCACGCGTATGAGCGCGCGCGTGTTTGTGTGTGTGTGTGTGTGTGTGTGTGTGTGTGTGTGTGTGTGTGTGTGTGTGTGTGTGTGTGTGTGTGTGACAGAGAGAGAGAGAGAGAGAGAGAGAGAGAGAGAGAGAGAATCTCCAGGTGGGCTGTGTGTGTGTGTGTGTGTGTGTGTGTGTGTGTGTGTGTGTGTGTGTGTGTGTGTGTGTGTGTGTGTGTGAGGTAGCGTGGGAGTGTGCGGACCATTTTGGTCGCATTTCCTGGTAGGGAGGAGTACGGGGGAACGCATTATCATCACCACCACCACCAACTCTCCCATATGTATATATTCCCCCCACACACACACACGACCCACCCACGCAGCAGCAACAACCCATCTCTCTCTCTCTCTCTCTCTCTCTCTCTCTCTCTCTCTCTCTCTCTCTCTCTCTCTCTCTCACATCATCACCCCTCCGCCCACCACCCCCGACAC
>NC_092234.1:46830511-46833011 GCF_036320965.1 Panulirus ornatus | reverse complement strand
GGAGTGAGTACAAGTACGTGGACACAGGAAGGTGACAGGTGTGTGTGTGTGTGTGTGTGTGTGTGTGTGTGTGTGTGTGTGTGAGGGAGGAGGAGGGGTCGGCAGGCCGAGCGAGCGGCGCCCAGGGGTCCGGCAGAACTGGAAGGAAAGTATTGATACATGTGTGTGTGTGGGACAAGTTCACGTCATACGGACATATATACACACACACACACAGGGTACGTATCGGTGCTCGTCTGGGTACCACACGTGCGAACACCAGTCCTGGGGAGGCGAAAACACATCACGTCTACAATGTACGTATTCCTTCATTTGGTTTTACACAAAATATACACCAATGACGTATACACACACACACACACACACACACACACACACACTATCAGGGTGTACCTGGAACCCAGGACACAGGTGTATATGTATGCTCAGCGTGTATACAGCGTGCAGTTAATACGAACTGTAATACAGAAGGTTCAAAGATACATGACGTATGAGATGTTCAGTTACAGAAATGTATACATGTACTGGGGCATGGGTTCATCAAGAGGGTGACGTGTGATACTGTGGGGGTTGGAGGGCATGGCAAATTTTGGAGTCATGGTTGGATTCCATTGAAATCTCAAAAAAAAAAAGAAAGCTGTTTGAACTGTAAGGGCAAAGAGGGGTCTTGGCATCACTAAATCATGGACACTCGCTAACACCGTGTCATACCCTGTGGTTTACCAGGTGCTTGGAGAAGAGGGAGCGGGGTGGGGCGGGGCAGCAGCATTTGGCCCATATACGATCATGACTTCTCACACCCTACCACTTGTGTACTACACCTGTGTACCCCCCCCCCCCCCCCCAGAGACTACCGTCTCAGTGGGAGTCCAAGGGGTGTGCCTGCCTTCCTTTACGAGGTTCTTTCGCCTGTAATGACCACAAGTCTAACGTCACTACGGCACACATGAGCTCTCCCAATTCGCTCGTCAAGGTTACTTCCCCTTGAGGGCGCGGGGGAGGGCGCGCGGCGCCCGCCCAAAAGCGGTGGTATGGTGGGCGCGGACTGTGCTTTCAGTCACGGTGGATGGAGAGCGACGAAGAAGGCAAGGTTATCGACACGGGTCACGACGCTCATGTCCGACACGTGAAGGTAACCATGGGGGAAACGGATGACTAAGCCACAGCAGTCAAGGGGCGGGAAGGGGGGCGCTCAAATTAGCAGTGGGGGTCGGTGAATGACTGATGGAGCAGTTTCCTGTAGGGCACACACTCACACACACACTCTCTCTCTCCTCCTCCCGCAGTGTGTGTGTGTGTGTGTGTGTGTGTGTGTGTTGTAAGGACAAAGGGGGAGGATTACGACACGAGCTGTTGTGGTGGCGGGTGCCATGTGCCATGAGATTACTGAGGGAAGGGGGGTGTTCGCGACGGGCGGAGCTGGACAAAAAAAGGGCCTTTTAGTTTTCCTTGCCTCAGCGTGGATGTAGGAAGTAGGGTGCTGCCGCCGGACCCCCGGATAAAGCCACAGTGGGGGGAGGCTTTACCGTTTTCCCTGCACGGATCCGACAGAGTGTGTATGATATAAACACAACAGCATCGTACCGTCGGCCAACAACAGTCATGTTCCATCTCTTAGTAGTCCCAGGAAGATCTGAGGACCCCGCTGGCTAAGAGGAGGGGGGGAAGATGTACATAATTAGTCTGGAGAGGTAGGTTCTGTTGCGTCCAGTCTGGAGAAGTTCTGTTGCGTCCAGTCTGGAGAAGTTCTGTTGCGTCCAGTCTGGAGAGGTTCTGTTGCGTCCAGTCTGGAGAGGTTCTGTTGCGTCCAGTCTGGAGAGGTTGGTTCTGTTGCGTCCAGTCTGGAGAGGTTGGTTCTGTTGCGTCCAGTCTGGAGAAGTTCCGTTGCGTCCAGTCTGGAGAAGTTCTGTTGCGTCCAGTCTGGAAAGGTTGGTTCTGTTGCGTCCAGTCTGGAGAGGTTGGTTCTGTTGCGTCCAGTCTGGAGAGGTTGGTTCTGTTGCGTCCAGTCTGGAGAGGTTGGTTCTGTTGCGTCCAGTCTGGAGAGGTTCTGTTGCGTCCAGTCTAGAGAGGTTGGTTCTGTTGCGTCCAGTCTGGAGAAGTTGGTTCTGTTGCGTCCAGTCTGGAGAGGTTCTGTTGCGTCCAGTCTAGAGAGGTTGGTTCTGTTGCGTCCAGTCTGAGAGGTTCTGTTGCGTCCAGTCTTGAGAGGTTGGTTCTGTTGCGTCCAGTCTGGAGAGGTTGGTTCTGTTGCGTTCAGTCTGGAGAGGTTGGTTCTGTTGCGTCCAGCCTTCGTTCTGAATCGTCTGGTCGAGTCTTGACGTGCAGACAGACAAAGCCTTTTCGCCGGCGGTGGAGAGCGTGGGTGAAGGACGCGCGCGCTTCCAAGGACACCGGGACGAGATCCTTTCCCGTAGCGCGGCCGTAGCTGGGAGGGGAAAAAAAAAAAAAGGAAATCGGGCTGAGGTCGACCCGCCTACGGCGCCGGTGATGAACGAAGCCGTAC
>NC_092234.1:46740511-46823011 GCF_036320965.1 Panulirus ornatus | reverse complement strand
AGAAGTGGTAGAGGATGTGTGGATCAGGTGTTTGCCTTGAAGAATGTATGTGAGAAATACTTAGAAAAGCAAATGGATTTGTATGTAGCATTTATGGATCTGGAGAAGGCATATGATAGAGTTGATAGAGATGCTCTGTGGAAGGTATTAAGAATATATGGTGTGGGAGGCAAGTTGTTAGAAGCAGTGAAAAGTTTTTATCGAGGATGTAAGGCATGTGTACGTGTAGGAAGAGAGGAAAGTGATTGGTTCTCAGTGAATGTAGGTTTGCGGCAGGGGTGTGTGATGTCTCCATGGTTGTTTAATTTGTTTATGGATGGGGTTGTTAGGGAGGTAAATGCAAGAGTCCTGGAAAGAGGGGCAAGTATGAAGTCTGTTGGGGATGAGAGAGCTTGGGAAGTGAGTCAGTTGTTGTTCGCTGATGATACAGCGCTGGTGGCTGATTCATGTGAGAAACTGCAGAAGCTGGTGACGGAGTTTGGTAAAGTGTGTGGAAGAAGAAAGTTAAGAGTAAATGTGAATAAGAGCAAGGTTATTAGGTACAGTAGGGTTGAGGGTCAAGTCAATTGGGAGGTGAGTTTGAATGGAGAAAAACTGGAGGAAGTGAAGTGTTTTAGATATCTGGGAGTGGATCTGTCAGCGGATGGAACCATGGAAGCGGAAGTGGATCATAGGGTGGGGGAGGGGGCGAAAATTTTGGGAGCCTTGAAAAATGTGTGGAAGTCGAGAACATTATCTCGGAAAGCAAAAAATGGGTATGTTTGAAGGAATAGTGGTTCCAACAATGTTGTATGGTTGCGAGGCGTGGGCTATGGATAGAGTTGTGCGCAGGAGGATGGATGTGCTGGAAATGAGATGTTTGAGGACAATGTGTGGTGTGAGGTGGTTTGATCGAGTAAGTAACGTAAGGGTAAGAGAGATGTGTGGAAATAAAAAGAGCGTGGTTGAGAGAGCAGAAGAGGGTGTTTTGAAATGGTTTGGGCACATGGAGAGAATGAGTGAGGAAAGATTGACCAAGAGGATATATGTGTCGGAGGTGGAGGGAACGAGGAGAAGAGGGAGACCAAATTGGAGGTGGAAAGATGGAGTGAAAAAGATTTTGTGTGATCGGGGCCTGAACATGCAGGAGGGTGAAAGGAGGGCAAGGAATAGAGTGAATTGGAGCGATGTGGTATACAGGGGTTGACGTGCTGTCAGTGGATTGAATCAAGGCATGTGAAGCGTCTGGGGTAAACCATGGAAAGCTGTGTAGGTATGTATATTTGCGTGTGTGGACGTGTGTATGTACATGTGTATGGGGGGGGGGGGTTTGGGCCATTTCTTTCGTCTGTTTCCTTGCGCTACCTCGCAAACGCGGGAGACAGCGACAAAGTATAAAAAAAAAAAAAAAAAAATATATATATATATATATATATATATATATATATATATATATATATATATATATATATATATATAATATCAATCAGCCGGGTGGTTATATCATAAACGATTATAGGACAATAATAATTCCGATATAGAACGATCTTAAGACAATAATTCCAATTCAAACGATTTCAGAACGATAATAATTCCGATATAGAACGATTTTAGGTCAATAATAATTGCGACATGGAACGATTTTAGGACAATATTTCTTCCGATTTAGAATGACTTCACGACAATATTAATTCCGACACAGAACGATTTTAGGAAAATAATAATTCCATCTTTAATGACAATCATAATTCCGACAGAGAACAATTTTAGGAAAATAATAATTCCATCTTTAATGACAATAATAATTCCGACATAGAACGATTTTAGGACAATAATTCTACCGACACAGAAGGATTTTAGTACATCGATAATTCCATCTTTTAAGACAATAATAATAATGATTCGATCTTACTGTGAGAATATTTCAAGACGTCTCTTGGTGTCCACAAATTTCCCTTTTTTAATCTTTTTTTTTTTTAAACAAGAGCCATGACCAGCGAGGACATGCCATGAAGTTCAACGGCGAAGTGAACAACGTCCTTCACTTGTCACGTTTTTTTCTTTTCAAATCGTACGTTATAATTTCTAACGTAACCCTTCTTCTAATTACATATTCGATCTACTGTATTTTCTTTCTATGTTTAGTCTTTATTTAACGTAATTTCGTCAGCTCTCTTTTATCTTGGCCCCGAAAACATAATAATTATAGCGTTCTTGGCGTACGATGTTGGGTAAGTCTTTTAAAAAGGCGAAGGGTAATATCGGTCCATCCCAAGGCATGCATCCCTTCCGTCATACTAGGAGTTTGAAAAAAACATTAGAATACCCTCACACACACACACACACACACACACACACACACACGTGTGACATCACGTTCTACCGCCCAGGATAAAGCCGGCGCGCAAGACCCTACATTTAATCCCATGCGCCACGATGACTCCGCGCGCCATCACACACACACACACACACAACCTCCTACGCCAGCCACTCACACGGCTTTTCTTCTCAGGGTCTAACTAATGAATAGTACGAGGGGGGGGGGGGGGGAATTGGGTTGTTAGAGCAGACGTCGTAGGGACAACCAATCTTACAGACACATCAAGAACGCCGATGTGTGTGTGTGTGATGGTGTGTGTGATAGACATGGCAGCGGGAAGCGGCTCCGGACACACACACACTATACCGGGCATTTAAAAACCAACTCTCGGGGACACACGAAGACAGGCCAGCCCCTAAATATCAAAACAAAACTTATCTCTGGCGGCCTGAAGTACGCATGTCGTGAGTTAAGCTCCTTGAAGGGCCATACGAAGGTATGAACCATCGTCTCAAAGGGTCACCCGACCCGTGCGGCCTGGCTCACCCGCCACACCAAGAACGACGATAACGCGCATGCGTGAACAAAAGGGAGGGAATGTCCAACACGATGATTTCATTCACGCGAGAGGCAAGAGACTTTCTCCGCTCTCGTCTGAGGACGTTACGTCATCGTCCTCAAGTGTCACGCAGATGCCACCTCTCCCCCCCCCCCCGTCCCGTCTGTCCGTCCGTCTGTCTGTCCGCCCGGACAGGACAGGGAGTGTCGGGCGACCGTGAAGAGAGAGAGAGAGAGTAGCGGGAACCCGGGGCGGGGGCTGCTTCCGTTTGGCCGGAAACGGGGGGAGGGGGGAGAGAAAGGGGGGGAAAGGGGAAAACTTTTTCATATATATATATATATATATATATATATATATATATACATATGATGTTGGAAAGGATCACAGTTTTGCGCGTGATCAAGATATTCCTACGAGTCCAGGGGAAAATGAAACACGATAAGTTGCCAAGTGCACTTTCGTGTAATAATCACATCATCAGGGGAGACACAAGAGAGAAATATAACAGTCAGTTGATTTACATCGAAGAGACGAAGCTAGGGCGCCATATGGTAAACATGTGATTGTCCAAGACAATCGCATTTTTACCATGCAAGACATCATATCTGTGGGGGTTTTTTTGGGAGTTTTAATTATGTGAATCAAATGAGGAAAAATGAATGCACATAAGCCTATCCTCTATCTGTTAGTGGACTTTTTTTTTATATATATATTTATGTAAACACGATCTATACAATTTTCCTCCATGTGATTTTTATCACCACGTATCCCAACCCCTATATATGCATATATGTTGACCGGCCTAGTTCTCCTGTTCATACGCACTAAACCCACTAGTAATGGACTCCCTCTAGTAGGTGACAATTCGCAGACGACAATGAGGTGGGAAATGATTATTGTCATGCCACAAGAAAATCTAAGCGTCGGCTGCTAGCTAGCTAGCTAGGTAGGCTACAGGCCCGACACAGGGCGAAAATGGTAGGTAGAGCGGGGCGCACAGCTGGCAAATATAAATTTAAAGATTAGATGCTTAGAGAGAGAAAGACGAGAGGGCGAGTGTGTATGTATATACTCAGCTGAGTGTATGTATATGTATGTATATGTATGTGTATGTGTATGTATGTGTATGTATATGTATGTATATACTAAGCCAATGATAATTTATAGGGAAGGATAAGCAGTGAGCAATATCTAAGAAAAAAAAAAATATACGAAGTTATATAATACTAGGCGCCATCGTATGACATGGAATTTTAAGTAAACTATTTCTTTACACTCCCTGATGCGCTCCCACCTTAAAAATCCGAGTTGTACTGGTACCCACCTTAAAAATCCGAGTTGTACTGGTACCTACCTTAAAAATCCGAGTTGTACTGGTACCCACCTTGAAAATTCAGTTGTTCTGGTCACCTTATTTCGAGAAACAGAAGAGTACACCAGCAAGTTACCACAGCGATTCCCCGCATTTGCAATCATTTTCTTCGAACGAGGCGAAGCACTTCCTTAACGGGGTTGTTCACGTATGGTACGACTGACCAAACAAGAGTAGTATAGTGCAATACCACTGACAAGTTTAAGGAGAGACATGTCCTTTTTATTCCAGCCCATGACCGACATTATCTACAAAAAGGTTATTGGTATTTCTCCTTAAGCCATTTTTTGTTTTCAATATTACCAAGACAACCATTAAGTTTCTGTTCTCTTCCACCATCACAACTGACCTCGAAATGACCTTGATAAAGGTCTGCTGTTGTCATTTCCATTCTTGTGCATTTGTTCGTAAGCAAAATAATACTAAGAATGACAATAAAACCATCAGCAATATATATATATATATATATATATATATATATATATATATATATATATATATATATATATATATATATATATATATCCTCCCCTCTCTTTCTTTTTTCAATTTTCCAAAAGAGGGAACAGAGAAGGGGGCCAGGTGAGGATATTCCCTTAAAGGCCCAGTCCTCTGTTCTTAACGCTACTTCGCTATCGCGGGAAATGGCGAATAGTATGAAAGAAAGAAAATATATATGTGTGTGTGTGTGTGTGTATGTGTGTGCTGTAAAATAACATTCGGCAAACACTGCACGAGTGTTCAATTTACTTGTTTTTTATTCGTAGCCGATAAAATACTCTAGATGAACGTTTCCTCAAAAGAGCTGAATAAATAAATAAATAAATAAATAAATAAATGGTCATGCAACAGGATTACTCATTTCGGTATTTCAGATAAACAATATCTTTTTTTTTTAATGTTGGAGGCTCCAGTCACGGACAAAGGTGCACATTAAAGCCGGGGACTAACTGAAATATAGAGAGAATCATGAAGATGAAAAAGAAAATATAGAGAGAATCATGAAGATGAAAAAGAAAAGAGAAGGGGGAAGTATTTGCGACTTTTTGAGATAGTGAAAAACCTGTCTTTGGAAATATGCCAGGTCATAGTTATTGGGAAAGACTATGAGAAGGTAGAGAGTTCCAAAGTTTCGAGGTGTAGGGAAAGAAGCAGGTATCAAAACGGCCCACCCTTGAGTTGCCGATGGCCACACTATAATCATGTGACGCAGCAGCATCTTGCTGAGTATTGTGTGGTCTAGCTACTGGTGGGGGGCACACAAGCAGCCAGCTATCGGGAGCAAAAACCAAAGTAATACCTTATATAGAGGGGAAAGTGAACTGACAATGAGGCTTAGGGTAAGGGGGTCAAGTTTGGAAGTTAGCCTGGGACAGTTTGTAAGGCGGACCGCTTTCGACTAAACTTTATCAAGTAAGGATACAGAGCTAGAACCACCCCAGATATGAGAGCAGTACTCCATACAAAGACAAATCAATCCCTTGTATAAATGGACCACCTGTTCAGAAGAAAAGTTTTGACATCTAAACAGGACATCCAGTTTAGTAGAGGTAGACTTAGCTATTCCGGTAATGTGAGATTTCCAAGAAAGAGTGGATGCTACAGTGATACCAAGTATGTTCAGTGAGTCAAGAGGTGGAATTACAGAACCGTCAAAGGAAAGACGAGTGTTGCGAGGATTCTTCTATAGAGAGTTGGGTAGAAAGTGGGTCGCGGAGGCTTTAAACTTAACAAGATTTTGTGTACCCCACTGAAATATCCTGTCCAAATGTGAGTTTACTGAGGAAGCTGTGTCAAGACGAGATGCAGATCAAGTGAGAGAAGATGGAGCAAAATTGAAAGTTGTGGATGAATGCAGTGTTGAGTCGTCAGCGTATGAATGCATACGATTATTAGTGGTGGAAAGGAATTCGTTGAAAAAGAAATGGAGAAAAAGCATAGGGAACAGGACAGAACCTTGAGGGACACCGCTGCAGGTGGAGAAAAATGAGGAGGCTGCTCCATCAACAATTCTGAGATAGATCGGCCAGAGAGGAAGGTAGATATGAAGGAGCAAAGTGAGAGGGGGGGGGGGGGAAGAAGCCAAAAGAGAGGAGCTTAAAGATGAGACCCCCGATGCCACACCCGGTTCAAAAGCCTTAGATATGTCAAGGGCAACTACCCATGACACCCCAAAATCTTTCAGGGATGATGACCAGACATTAGTAAGATAGGAAAGAATATCACCGGTGGATCTCGCCTTACGGAAGTTTTCAAAATACTCGCTAAACACCGCTAATTCTCATCGTTAAGCCCTGGTGACACTGACAGACTTTTAATCTTTTTCACTGCAACGCTTTGTGTCACGAACGGTTCCTTGAACTGCTGGACGGACGGAGACGGTATGTGGTTAGGCAATGACAACGTCTGTCATCCACTAGGCTCCACTAACTTCGAGTTGGCTATAGATAGCTCCAGCGACGCAATGGGGCTGCAGTGACTCGTACCTGTGAACGACTGTTTATTGATCACGTAAAAGCTGTGTGTGTGTTTGTCTGGCGTCCTCAATGAATGGCATAAGTGTTGCGGTGGGGGGGGAGGGGGGGGAGGAGGAGGGGTACCACTGCAATGCTCAGGACACACTGCTCTAAACACCTGTAAAATATTTTACGAGACCCGGCACCTCACACTGCTCTGAACACTTTATTCTACACGAGACCCGGCACCTGTCGATTTCTTTGGTTCCCATCACGCAACCCACTTGAAGTATGAGTGCTTGAACCTTGGAATCCGTTGTTTACAGCCTGAATTTTAGTTTTACTCCAGTGAGTACAGAGAAATCTATAATAACCGGCTGTGAATGATGGATATGTTAACAACTGTTAACAACCACATTCAAAAGAAAAAGCTGGATCCTATAAGAGGAAGAAATATGGAATGTTCCATCACCCCCAACATATTACCTTTGGCTTAAATCTCTTTAAATATGGCTGATTTGGCTTGAATGTTTAAAAATTACGTATGTATCAGACATCTTTGTCGTCTGGTTGATTCACGATGGGTCGGCTAGGTTCAGGTGATCGGTACGACTACTTTAAGAAGCGTATGAAACTATTAATATAATTATATATGTTGGCATCACAGCATATTAGTCTGACAAATTAAAATTCCAGCTTACGAACTCTCTCTCTCTCTCTCTCTCTCTCTCTCTCTCTCTCTAATTATTAAGTAGGGTGACGCTGCGAATTCAAGCTTATCATTATCATCAGCGAAAATCAAATCAATGAATCGGTTACGGTTTAATCTGTCACACCCGCTGCCGCCACTTCAAAGAATGTTAGGCTAGGTTAGGTTTCCTTGGGCCCGAGGTAATTCTATGTTAGGCTAGGTTAGGTTTCCTTGGGCCCGAGGTAATTCTATGTTAGGCTAGGTTAGGTTTCCTTGGGCCCGAGGTAATTCTATGTTAGGCTAGGTTAGGTTTCCTTGGGCCCGAGGTAATTCTATGTTAGGCTAGGTTAGGTTTCCTTGGGGCCGAGGTAATTCTATGTTAGGCTAGGTTAGGTTTCCTTGGGCCCGAGGTAATTCTATGTTAGGCTAGGTTAGGTTTCCTTGGGCCCGAGGTAATTCTATGTTAGGCTAGGTTAGGTTTCCTTGGGCCCGAGGTAATTCTATGTTAGGCTAGGTTAGGTTTCTTGGGGCCCGAGGTAATTCTATGTTAGGCTAGGTTAGGTTTCCTTGGGGCCCGAGGTAATTCTATGTTAGGCTAGGTTAGGTTTCCTTGGGGCCGAGGTAATTCTATGTTAGGCTAGGTTAGGTTTCCTTGGGCCCGAGGTAATTCTATGTTAGGCTAGGTTAGGTTTCCTTGGGCCCGAGGTAATTCTATGTTAGGCTAGGTTAGGTTTCTTGGGGGCCGAGGTAATTCTATGTTAGGCTAGGTTAGGTCTCTTGGGGCCCAGGTAATTCTATGTTAAGCTAGGTTAGGATCCTTGGGGCCGATGTAATTCTTTTGTTAGGCTAGGTTAGGTTTCTTGGGGCCGAGGTAATTCTTTCTCTTCGCGTTTCTTCTTCTTCTTTTTTTTTACGTGACTTTACAAACGAGAGAGAGAGAGAGAGAGAGAGAGAGAGAGAGAGAGAGAGAGAGAGAGAGAGAGAGAGAGAGAGACTCATTCGAGGAAACGTTCTTTGATGTATTTGACGGAGTGGGATTTTCCGATGAAAACCCATTCTTCGTAGTGAAATAAAGCGTATGGGGTACGGTAATGAGGGGTTAAATGATAATAAATGTAAAATACCAATAAGTATAAACACACAAAATGTAACCCCTGTCTATCTTAACGCTTTCAGATGTCTAGTGTGCAGTCCGTTATCAGAATAAATTCAACACCTCATACGCAGTAATTCAACACCTCATACGCATTAATTCAACACCTCATACGCATTAATTCAACACCTCATACGCATTCATTCAAGCTTTCAAGTAAGGTAGACATTTGAACTCGTAAACATATTTTCAAAGCTCGCATTCAAGTCAGACTCGCGTCTCCAGGCATGGCGTCATTCGCTGGAAGCATAAATAATCAAAGAAAATAAATAATTCCACACTATACATGTAAGTTTTCTTAGTTGTATTAAACCTTCACTTGATTTGCATATGGACATGCCAACCGAACCAAACTCTTTTATAAGAGCCAAACAAGGCTCAATGTAAATGATATTTTTGTCAGTGGCCAACACGTACGTGTTCCTCTCGTTCGTTGGTTCACCACTGGCAAAATGTGATGGTGCTACACACTTAAAACTGTTCACCACTGGCAAAATGTGTTCGAGTGCTACACACTTAAAACTGTTCACCAGTGGCAAAATGTGTTCGAGTGCTACACCTTAAAACTGTTCATTTTCAGTGTGTCACACCACGATTTCCCTGTACTTCAATGCATGCCTGGCCACTTTACGAAAACAAAACTGATGAATGTAAATGTTCTACACCAGAAATACCACACCTAAATTCCATACAATTTCAAAGATTCTGTTGGTCATTTTCTGTCAATTTTTTTTTTTTATCTACGTGTCTGTCTTCTAGACACAATCACCTTCACACCACGATGTCCCTCTACTTCACAAAGTCCAGACCACTTTTTTTTAATGTAAATGTTCTACACCAGAAATGCCACAACCTAATATAAATTCTATACAATTTCAAAGATTCTGTTGGTCATTTTCTGTCAACTTTTTTTTTTTTTTTGTCCACGTGTCTGTCTTCTAGACAATCACCTTCACACTACGATTTCCCTCTACTTCAATGCATGCTTGGCCACTTTACGAAAACAAAACTGAAGGATTTAAATGTTCTACACCAGAAATACCACACCTAAATTCTATAATTTTAAAGATTCTGTTGGTCATTTTCTGTCATCTTTCTTTTTTTGACCACGTGTCTGTGTTCTAGACACAATCACCTTCACACTACGATGTCCCTCGACTTCACAAAGCCCAGACCACTTTTTTTTAATGTAAATGTTCTACACCAGAAATGCCACACCCTAATATAAATTCTACACAATTTCAAAGATTCTGTTGGTCATTTTTTGTCTTTTTTTTTTTGTCCACGTGTCTGTCTTCTAGACACAGTCACCTTCACACCACGATTTCCCTCGACTTCACAAAGCCCAGGCCACTTAACGTATGCAAAACTGATGAAGCTAATTGCATCTAGACCACAAATACCACACCCTATACCAATCCTATACATTTATAAAGATTCTGTTAGTCATAACTTGTCATTTTTTTACCCACGTGTCTGTCTTGTAGACCAGTTGGATAATGACCACGTGGAATCATTGGTGTTAAATAATAAGTTAAATAACAAGTGCCAATTACTACTCACCTCCTAAGCCTTACCTTGTGAACAGACATAGCATTAAGGAGTCTGTAAATCTCTCCTGACATCTAAATAACAAGAACAAAGACAATTACTGTCATTCTTAATGAAAAGCTGTAACTTACCTTTTTCCGAAGTCGAGTGACATCATCATATACGGTTTTCGAGACATTGACACTAATCACACCTTTTCTCCGCACTAATAGTACAGTTCGCACTCATCTAGTCATTCGTAATGCTCTGTTTACGTAGCACATTGACAGAAATCGACACCGCTTTGATTAGAAGGATAAAGGACACGGAACACAGGCAAACTCACACGACACATGACACAGTGTTTACCAGGGACGCACGAGGACAGGGGGTTTACATCCACCTGGCTTAAAAAGGTGATGCAAACACCTTTTTCTCTCTTTTTTGCAGTTCATTATTCTATCTAAAATCCTGGTAACAGTGCATTTATTTTAAAAATATTCCAAAGCATGGTTTTCTTAGAGTTAGCGTGAGTTTGAACGCATTTGATAATGATGACAGTTTCGAGTTTTGGTGCCTCTTTATATCGTAATACATTCTTCAACCAAAGTCTATAATATTTCATCTCTTTTAATCTATATCTTTTGGACCTTGGGCCAATAAATTGTATTTCTACGAAGTTCATGTAACTTTAAATCCGATATTGCCATTTCGCTCATTTGTAGTTGGTGTAATATTTTGAGCTCGATAAACATGGTCTAAATGATATCTTCTAAATTCGATTTTTGATTGATAAAAACAAATATAATGTTCAGTTATAATTAGCATGACCCCCCAGTGACCTTACCACCTGTGCTAGTAGTTTTAAAAATATATCACAAACGAACGTAACTAAACTCGAACGTGCTAGAACTAATTCAAAATAGCTCACTTAGATAATTCAATGGCTTGCTAATAAGAAGAAAAAAAAGGTAATAATGAAAGAGTCGAGAAAAACATGACAATTAACCTGCTTTAATTATGGCTATTGCAGTCAGCTATCACAACACTGAGTCAGAGTGAGCGGGCGGGCGACCATGTTTGCTTGTGGATCATAGTTAGTTTTTTCTTCTTTGGTGCACACTAGCGGATGATTGTGACAAGGCTCATTCACCGTCACTTTAAATGAATCAAACTCAACCTTACTAAGGTTAGGTTTGGTAACGGAAGAAGAAGGTAATGTATAAATTCTTTACTAGCTCACACCAAGCCGTCGGTCGTCCTTCTTCGATTTATCCATCATTCTGTCCCAGCCAGAATAAACTTAACACATTATGGCGTGCCACACGAGGATATGTTTTTTGTTTCTTTGTCCTCACGTGTCAAAATGACTGTGAGTAATGCATTCTTGGATTTCGCTGCCTCAGACGATGTGTGTGTGTGTGTGTAGTTTATGCGTTGACTGATTTTCCAAGTCATTTGAAAATAGAACCGTATCTAAATTGCCCTCTTCACTTTGAACAATCTTTTTTTTTTTTTGATATTTTGATCGTCCCTTTACGAGGTTGGATTGTTATTAGTTTATTTTATGTGGCAGACTAATGCCTGGTGATCTCAGACCTCCCTCATGGCGAGTGGCGCCTCCTGTAATTAATTATAAAGTAGCCGTGCTAACATCAAGAGATGATGAAACATGTTCTAAAAAAAATTATATGTCTTCCCAAAAGCCACCACACCAATAGGACGACGGCACCCTAGAGCTCTCTCTAACCCAGCCTCAATAGGCCGCCTTCCCCATTTGACTGACTGATTGGCTTGTTTTTTTTGTTTCATATTGGCATTCCACTGTGTCGACAGTTAAGGTCGGGATGGGGGGTGGTGTCTGACCTCTGACCTCCCCCCCCCCCAGCAGTCATTTGTTCATGGTTTAGCTGATGACATTTTACGTATTTACCAGCATTGCTCCCCCAATCAAGATGGGGATGGACAGGACATGCCACTCTGCCCTTTGTTCTCCAATTATGGAACAAAAAAGAATGAATGTGTAGTTATACATAAAGATATTGGTTCTAATGTCACTTTATATATTTAGAACACTTACCACAAGGATGTTGATATATATATATATATATATATATATATATATATATATATATATATATATATATATATATATCTTGAATTATTACGTATATTTGATCTTTTTGGTAAGGTGTACTTTGAATTTGAATCTATTGATGTAAACAATCAGGAAAAAAAATAGACTGGAATTTTCCAGGTAGGGAGATGTCATTTTCAACTCCCAGAATTGAAGGAGGTTAAAAACCAGCTAGAATTTATCATTGAAAATCTGTATCTAGAGTTTCCTTCCTGTACATCTGTATTGACGTCTAGTTCAATCTCACTTTTCATCTTATTTAAACAAAGCTTCTTACATATCTACTTCTCTCCATAACTTAGGCAGATGACTCAATGATTAATATTCCAAATGTTGAGAAAATACTTCTCGACATCCAATATTTGTTTTTGTCTGTAGGGTGGGAAAAAAATTATAACCTCTACTAATTCATATTATAACCACTACTAATTCATATTACAACCACTACTAATTCATATTACAACCACTACTAATTCATATTACAACCACTACTAATTCATAACTTGTCTCATGGCTGCACAGGTAAAGGTGGAGGAGGTTGGCGAGGAGCAGACTGTGTTCTCGTCCCAGCCGGCCTCCCACACCGACTCCCCGGTACCTCCCAGAAGCGACTCCGGGTGTGAGGTCCTACCAGGGCCCTACACTCCCAGCCAGAGCCCGCTCCTGCCCCGCCTCCACCCACACACACAGTCCCCCACACACCTCTACTCCCCCACGCAGTCGCCTGGACCCAGTAGGCATGTGTCGGGCTTCTCATCTCCCTACAGGTGAGTCATCGGGTCCTGAGAGGATAAAATCTCTCTCTCTCTCTGTCTCTCAGGATTCGTTTATTTACCCTTGTTTTAAGAAAAGATTGGTAGCCATTTGCAACATGTCCGCACAAAGTGGCGGGTTCAAGTACTTTGCCTTCGCTCGTGTGCTTGTAAATTGGCCAGTCTATAAGGTAAGTGTGAGGAATAGAATATATGTTGTAAAATATGCTGGCGGAGTGACATGTTGAAACATACGTTTGAAAACATATTATTAGCTGATATTTTCACTTTTTTTTATTGACTCAAGTCAGCCAGACTAGAAAAATAATTCCATCATTAGGAAACTGATAGTGGATTTATAGCAGTTTCTTTAGTGTTTGTAAAATAAACTTAAAATTACCACACATTCAGTGTCATCTGTAATTCACTGTGAATGCGAAGGGCCATTGTGTCATAGAGTATGATTTAAGTGGGAACAAATATATGTATTCCGAGACCACACAGCAGAGGGGTGGCGAGTTAACCCAGGTCAAGTCTTGGGGTAGAGAGGCAGGCAGGCAGGTTCCCAGCTGCTCTGCAGAGAAGGCGAGGTACGAACGAGCTAACCTCAGCCGAGAATGACCAGGCACGCATTAGGTATGCTTTATATCCCACAGCACAGTTATGGCCACCAGCTAGGACCTAACCCACCCACGCTCAACCTATTTCGTGAATTACCCGTGCTTGACTTTTCGTAATTTGGTACAATGTGTTGCGTGTGGGGCTCTGAGGTCCAGCTAACTATTAAATAACAGAGGTATCGGACGCCATAACAGTAAATCGCTTTATACACCTTAGAAAAATTCACATGTACATACATATGACGAATGGCATCTTGTGTATCTCTCGATGTCTGTCTGTACCCAAAGTAATTAATTGTCGACAGCAAGGAAAACCTAACGTGAAGACAACGTATTTGAAGGAAGTGGTTCATATTACGGTACACTGTAGCGAAAGATTACATATTAAGGACCCCCGTACCCACTCACATATTTGTCTCCAAAGTGTACCCTAGGGTACAGATGTTTGACTTACATAAAACTTATTTCCATTCCCTCACTCAGGAGCAGATCTACCTTCGTGTGGAGAGGTTTGAGGCCAGAGTGTGGAGAGGTTTGAGGCCAGAGGGTCGAGAGGTTTGAGGCCAGAGTGTGGAGAGGTTTGAGGCCAGAGTGTGGGGAGGTTTGAGGCCAGAGTGTGGAGAGGTTTGAGGCCAGAGGGTAGAGAGGTTTGAGGCCAGAGTGTGGAGAGGTTTGAGGCCAGAGGGTGGAGAGGTTTGAGGCCAGAGGGTGGAGAGGTTTGAGGCCAGAGTGTGGGAGGTTTGAGGCCAGAGGGTGGAGAGGTTTGAAGCCAGAGTGGGTGTACGAATGCATGTTCCAGTACGATGATAAAAGAGTGTGAAAGTTGAAAATGGGGGGAAGAAAAATAATTTGTCGACATTTTAGGCACTAAAGAATATAACAGTATCTAGTTTCGTATATTTTTAGTGTCTCCTTTACTTTATAATTTGATAATTTCAAAGCCGTGTGGGTGACATCCACCCCCAAAACCCTCACTAATTGAGGTTGTCCTTGCCACACAAAATAAGTAAAAAAAACAACTTGTACTAAAATAGACAATCTTTCTGTGTACAATTACTACATTTAAACTTGTTAGCAGACATACATGCGTGTGTAGACTAGGCTTTCGTTAACAGACATACATGCGTGTAGAGACTAGGCTTTTCTTAAACGTAATTTGGGGTGATTACGTTTTTCTTTTTTTTCATAAGTCGAAAGCTGGTATTAACAGAGACATTCTGCTCAGGTCGATGCATTTAGAATATAGAAAGAGAGAGATAGTGTGGAGTTTTAGCCTCCAAGAAACAGAAACACAGTGAGTTGGTTGACGTTTCTGCATTCACAACTCCACGTCAGTAGAAAGAACATTTATTGTCACCATGGTTGACCCAGCGTACCCTAATTGGAGCAATTTTCTGAGGTTATTATAGCCTTTTTTTTTCTTTTGTACTGTAAAAGCTGTATAATGATACTGACTCTTTGAATTACAGCTTAGTGAAGTAAACGCCATGTTTTCAATGCAAGCTACGCTACCTACTGCTATTTTTTTTTATGACGCTATTTTCTCTTATATTATATAATTATTAATATAATCTTCAGGAGGAAAACTGGTACGTTTACTACAATAATTGTTTCTGATGAAATCGTAAATAAAATGAGTTTCCTTATAGAAAATAACCCACACTTCTAGACAGACTTTGTAAGTGCTGTTTAAGCCACACTCCGTATTTTATTTAAACTCAGATCTTATATATATACATTTATCAGTTTTATATAAACTCGGTCTAATGTATATATATACATTTATCATCCCCTACTAACATGCAAAGTGGTGGCAAACTCCAAAGACCCTTTGAAAGCATTCAGGGGTAAGCATTTTATGAACATCAAAACGTGTGACTTTCTATTAATAAGATTGTGACCAGCGAATACCGAGTTTCCAATAAGAATACGACGCTGAACTCGCCATTGCATTTGTCTGTGTCATGTAGTTACGTAAGTTCGTTGTCTTTGATGGGGTATGCGTGAGCCATACGCTGCAGCTCAATACTTGGGGGAGACACCAAAGACAGCTTTCATTGCCATGGCTTAGTCTTATTATTCTGTCGAGTTGGCAGGGTATATATATATATCTTTTCTTTCTTTCTTTCATACTATTCGCCATTTCCCGCGTTAGCAAGGTAGCGTTAAGAACAGAGGACTGGGCCTCTGAGGGAATATCCTCACCTGGCCTCGTTCTCTGTTCCTTCTTTTGGAAAATAAAAAAAAAAAAAAAAAAAAAAACGAGAGGGGAGGATTTCCAGCCCCCCGCTCCCTCCCATTTTAGTCGCCTTCTACGACACGCAGGGAATACGTGGGAAGTATTCTTTCTCCCTTATCCCCAGGGATAATATATATATATATATATATATATATATATATATATATATATATATACATATATATATCACATTGTTGTTACCGTGATGAGCCAATTATAAGATGACTGATGGTCTTCCAGTAGATTTCAAGTTCCAGCTAGCTTGAAGGAACGTCAATGTATCCTTAGGGAAAAGGCATTCTGAGGTCATTGCTACCGGCAAGCTTTAATTTGCCAAGCAGCTTTTCCTTCCTGGAGTAAATAAGTTAGACAAACCAGGGCAATAAAGGAATCCGCTGAAGCTTAAATGCGACGAAAGTAAGAGGGGGGGAATGTCCCATCTTTGCTTGAAAACAACAAAAATTGGACCCAAAACGATCCAGAATTACCGTAACAATTCTTTCCTTCCAGTAACTATGTTAACGTTAACTTTGGTATGCGTAAACACTCGTTAGAGAGTCACAAGAGGAGGGGGGGGGGGTTCTCATGAACAAGAGTAATGGAGAGAAATTGAAATTTCGTGGACTTTGCAACGCAATTCTTAGAAACTGGACCCCAGCCAGAGCGGTGTATTCTAAGACAAATACCAAGCATGTATTGGGCAATAATAATACTTAAATCTATTTTATTCATGGCGATACTTTACACCAAGGATTACTACGACTACTAAGAAGACAGCCATGATTCATTTAGATGGTTCGTGCCTCACACTAGAGGAAAAAACAACTCGAGACGTGGGTGCACTGCGGGACCAAATTCTTCGTAATAATGACTGTATTTCCGTAACGTCCTTAGCAAAGGAGGAAAAAAAAAAAAGAATAAGCGATCACAAGGATAGATATTCCGCTTGTTTTAGAAATTACGCTCTGCCAGTTCGAATTTAACCATTTGTGTCCTTTTTTCCGCGTGTAAGTTTCACAGTAGATTTCGGTAGTGGCTAAATATTAGATTCTGAAGCACTGGAGTCATGAATATTTGGCTAAATATTAGATTCTGAAGCACTGGAGTCATGAATATTTGGCTAAATATTAGATTCTGAAGCACTGGAGTCATGAATATTTGGCTAAATATTAGATTCTGAAGCACTGGAGTCATGAATATTTGGCTAAATATTAGATTCTGAAGCACTGGAATCATGAATATTTGGCTAAATATTAGATTCTGAAGCACTGGAGTCATGAATATTTTATATTTGTAGATGATAAGATAGAAAAAAAAATAACTAGACTCCACATACTTCAGTAACCACATTTATACACTTGCTCCATCTTGAGAGAGAGAGAAGTGTTAATTTAGAAGTTTGATTGAACTGTAATTGGACCCACAACACACCTTTGTGAATAACAACACTTAAATGCAACTTGGCGCGAGATTGAACCCGCGTTCGGTTTTGTGCCATAGCGAGAGAGAGAGAGAGAGAGAGAGAGAGAGAATTACAGGAACCAGCCTGAATGAGGTTCCATTGCTATTGATAGGTCGCCTTTGGCCAAGCTGCATTATTGTCAAGGGGACGAACGAATTGACAATCTTGTTCAGGAACTTCTCATTCCAATGGAGGTTATCATTTCCTTGCCTCTGACTTGGGGCTTAAGGCTGCAGAGGTCCTATACAAGAGGATATATATATATATATATATATATATATATATATATATATATATATATATATATATATATATATATGTACCCTGAGTGTAGCTAAAGAGCTGGTCTTCTGCCTCTGTCTCCAGTATGACAGGGATGGAGTTAGGAAATACCGTACGTAAAAATTTACATTCGTGTTCTTAAGTTTTGGCGAGAATGTCCGTTTGTCCGTCTATGTGGAATTTGTATTACTTCCTGGGAAATCTAGGCTTCACTTCAGATGGTCAGTTTATATATATCCTAAATAAGTACTTGTGATTGTGTGTAATAAGGGAACACTTTATGTGACAGTTTTGAAATGGTATCTGGATCCATAGCAAGGAAGGTAGCCTGTCTTAGCTTCTTGTCATTGAAATATATTCCAGGCCAATTTTTTTTTCTCTCTCTCTCTCTCTCTCTCTCTCTCTCTCTCTCTCTCTCTCTCTCTCTCTCTCTCTCTCTCTCTCTCTCTCTCTCTCTCTCTCTCTCTTCTTGTCATTGAAATATGTTCCAGGCCAGATTTCTCTCTCTCTCTCTCTCTCTCTCTCTCTCTCTCTCTCTCTCTCTCTCTCTCTCTCTCTCTATCTATCTATCTATCTATCTATCTACATATCCCCATTTTTTTTTTCAAAGCAAGGTGTGTTATGGTGTCACTTTGTCATTTGTCTTCCCGTTAACTTTTCACCTTCCAATCCTCCATGAAATTACTGAGCCACTCTGAACTCAGCTAAGCACAGGCTCGTCTTTGAGTAATCCTTGTTCACGACTGCATCCGTTCCCTCCAGCCACCATTCAAGATGTCAGCTGTTACTGAACAAGTTCAGAGATTTGTAAGATACAGGGTAATAATGAGTTTCTAGTATCATTTCATGACATACATTAACAACTGTAGGAGTTATGGGTGTATATATAGATTCTACAGAAGTACTCAGAATGAGTAACAGAGAGAATGAAAGGGGGGGAAAAAATGTTCTTATTTCTTAGATTGGGAATGATTTTTGAAGCTAAGATATTGTGGATCTTTTCAGAGGAGGTCTGTGAATATTTTCTCATTTCTGTTTTCCTTCTAGTTTCATTATACAAAAGAAAAAAAAGATGGAATAGTGATGGAAGTCCAGTAGCTGATGAATGTTAACTTTATTTACTTGGGATATTTATCTTTATTTGATAACTGATTTTGCCTGATATATTCATTAAAGAAAATGGTAAATAAAGTGCAGTTCAGTAACAGTACTGCAAAAAATATTGATACAATTCATTTAGCTAGTAATCACTAAGACTATATTTTGCGATGATGAAATGTTTAAACCTGAGCGTTCATTATGTATTGTCTTATCTACATTATTTCGCGATATGCAATTAGGTTCTTTATCAGGTGGAAACACGTCATTTATCCCACTTTTTCCCAGAATAAGAAGCATTATAGTCACTTGTCTTGAATATATATGATTGAGGATCGATGTGACTCGGTGATTTCTCACTGGTACCAACTGATTTACCTGCTTGAGAGGCAGTGTTAGATATTTATAGGATACACAGTTTAGGAGAATGTAAGATGCATTCAATTCTTTGATGTCCACAGTAATAAAAAAAGAAATTGGTACTCAATACTTACGGTAGGACCAAAAGCGATGTTTGCCCACGGTCTCAATAGCCGTGTTGTTTGACCTGATCAGTGTCTTGGAATGGATCTTCTTTAATTCTTTTCTTTCTTTTGCAGCCACACGCCATCAACAGGGCTCAGTCGTAACAACAGCGATGCTTCCCAGTATGGCGGCTCTTATAATAGCTATTCATCCGCTCCATCACCCATCTCTCCCACGCACTACTCCCCATCACAGGTGAGTTCCATTTGACCCAGCTACGTTGGAAGTCAGACACGATCATCCCAGCCAACGCAAGTTGGGGGGGAGGGGAAGGGATAGGTTCCAATCCAGTATGATAATCTTATCACAGTTCTTGTGTTTGATGAGACTAATGTGTTAAGCTTTAGCTTTATCATTCGTCTTTTAAAGAAGGTGCTGGTTTTTTTTTGTGTTTTTTTTTTTGGCAAGGTTTGAATGCTTTTCTATAAGGCCTACCTACCTACCATCCCCCTTCGACGCACCATCCCCTTCGTATATTAAGTTCTACTGAATCTTTTCATGTCTTGAGTCACTGGTTTCTGTAGGGATTTTTATGAACCCAATAGGTTTCGTTTATTGTTTATTTCATTTTCATGGTCACGGTGACCCACTTTTCCTGTATTGCGTCATTTGGGGGTCAGAAGGGGAGGTGTGATTTTCTTGGGAGAACAGGTATTCCAGATTTCAGTTTATTGATAAACTTTCGCAGAGTGAATGAACGTGATTGAATTATTTGTTATCTTGACAATAAACTTGCTTTTCTTAGATGCTGTGACGAAGCTACTATAGGCGTTGACGTGGCAGAATGAGGGGGGAAAAATTAACCTACGAAGTCTTTTGTGTCCTTTGACATCCAAACCCTCAGTCACATTCAACATTTTTCTCCTCTTTTCCCAGCCTCCTTCATTCACAGCCCCATTTTCTCCTTTCTTTTCCTCTTTCTCGATATCTTTGATCTGTTACTTTACTTTGTTTCATCTATACTCGAAAAAGTTCGGTTCACTCCACAGTGTTATCACTTCTGATGGCGTTGAAAAAGGTTTCATTTTTTTGTTATTATTGTCACAGCAAACACCTCTTGCCGGACCGGAAATCATATACTGGACTGCCAGATGAAAGAAAACCAATAAGATGACGGTTTTCAACAAGACTAGCTTTTATAAACTTTTAGTCATCTTAAGATTAGTAGAAGTTATCTGAAAGAGGAGCCTATAAGATTCGTGAAAGTCGTGTACAAAGCACAGGTCTGTGCCTGGGGTGGCCCAATATCCTTTTATCTTTTTAATGATTGTGTCATGATGATACAGTACTGGTTGTATATATGGTGGGTGTGCATGGAAACTAACCCCACAAGTGTCAAAGGGAAAAGCTCTCGTATAAATACAGAGTTCTTGTTTCACTGTATAACACAGGGCATAGATTACAGGATCGGTATAAGTAGTTTTCTGATCTCTGGACCTGATTTCACCCCATTTATTGAGAATAAAATGGAATGATGAGAATTAAAAGAGGGAATAATATATCAAATTGGTAGTATTTAACGAAATCCGAGTACAGTATAAGTGTCAGTTATCATGGTGTCTATCCAGAACATGTCTTTCCACGAAAAGAGGGAAAAACAAAGTACATATCTGACTGTCTGTGAGAATTATTTTATAAGAAATGAGGACAGGATTTTCTATAGAACTCTTGCAGCACAGGAAGCCATGACGTCCACCGGAATTGGGATCACAGTTCTTAGAAATATGATGTTGCTTGTGTGCCTGTGTAGGGGGGGGGGGTGTAGTGCAGTTCAAGTGAACAACATATGTTCACTGCTTTCACTGTGGTAGTTGCAATTGTGGGCATGGGGGGGCGGGGTCTTGTGATGTGTTGGGATGGTGATTGTGTAATGCTCTGACCATAGCACACAAAGGAATGGAAATTTCGTGTACATCTGGGAAGTGTAGTTTGTGATATAGGTGTATGCCGAGCCCGATGGTGTTAAACATTGGGTTGGTTGATTAGTTGTTTGGTGTTTGTGAAGTCATTTAGGTGTGTGTAGATATTTTTCCATTTTCATTCTAAGGCTTATTCATCTGTCTACATCATTCATGCCAAAAATCTTATATATATATATATATATATATATATATATATATATATATATATATATATATATATATATATATATATATATATATATTAGTAGTAGTAATAGTAGTAGTATTTTGCGTTGTCGCTGTCTCCCGCGTTAGCGAGGTGCGCAAAGAAACAGACGAAAGAATGGACCAACCCACCCACATACACATGCATATACATACATGTCCACACACGCCACTATACATACCTATACATCTCAACGTATACATACATATACACACACAGACATATACATATATACACATGTACATAATTCATACTGTCTGCCTTTATTCATTTCGATCGCCACCTCGCCACACATGAAATATAAACCCCTCCCCCCTCATGTGTGCGAGGTAGCGCTAGGAAAAGACGACAAAGGCCACATTCGTTCACACTCAGTCTCTAGCTGTCATGTGATAATGCACCGAAACCACAGCTCCCTTTTCACATCCAGGCCCCACAGAACTTTCCATGGTTTACCCCAGACGCTTCACATGCCCTGATTCAATCCATTGACAGCACGTCGACCCCTGTATACCACATCGTTCTAATTCACTCTATTCACACATATATACAGACATATACATATATGCGCATGTACATATTCATACTTGCTTGCCTTCATCCAATCCGGGTGCTACCCTGCCCCACAGGAAACATTATCACTTCCCTCTGCTTCAGCAAAGTAGCGCCAGGAAAACAGACAGAAAAGGCCACATTTGTTCACTCAGTCTCTCGCTGTCATGTGTAATGCACCGAAACCACAGCTCCCTATCCACATCCAGGCCTTACAGACCTTTCCATGGCTTACCCCAGAAGTTTCACATGCCCTAGTTCAGTTCACTGACAGCACATCGACTGGTATACCACATCGTTCCAGTTCACTCTGCTCCATGCACACTTCTCACCCTCCTGTATGCTCAGGCCTTGGTCGCTCAAAATCTTCACTCCGTCCATCCACCTCCATTTTGGTCTCCTGCTTCTCCTTGTTCCCTCCACCTCTGACACATATGTCCTCTATGTCGATCTTTCCTCACTCATTCTCTCCATATGTCCAGACCATTTCAACACAACCTCTTCTGCCTTTGCAACTGCACTCTTTTTATTTCCACACATATCTGTTACCCTTTCATTAGTTACCTAATCAAACCACCTCACACCACATATTGTCCTCAAACATTTCATTTCCAACACATCCACTCTCCTCCATACAACCCTATCTGTAGCCCATGCTTCGCAACCATATAACATTGTTGGAACTACTATTCCTTCAATTGCACCCATATGTATATATACTGGATTCAAACTATACAAAGTTACACCATGAATGAAAAGTCACCTCCAGTTAGGCATATTGGAACCTTGCAATTGGAAGACTCCTTCAAGAAATATCTTAGGGTCGTATGACTAAAAAGTTATTAAAATGGAGGAGGATTTTCTATAAGATTATTGTATTTACAGAGATATATTAAGAGACCATGTGTCGTAGAAGTCAACTAAAGGGGATGGGAGCAGGGCTAGAATCCCTCCCCTTCTTGTATTCTAACTTTCTAAAAGGGGAAACAGAAGAAGGAGTGACGCGAGGAGTGTTCATCCTCCTCGAAGGCTCAGATTGGGGTGTCTAAATGTGTGTGGATGTAACCAAGATGACAAAAAGGAAAGATAGGTAGTATGTTTGAGGAAAGGAACCTGGATATTTTGGCTCTGAGTGAAACGAAGCTCAAGGGTAAAGGGGAAGAGTGGTTTGGGAATGTTTTGGGAGTAAAGTCAGGGGTTGGTGAGAGGACAAGAGCAAGGGAAGGAGTAGCACTACTCCTGAAAAAGGAGTGGTGGGAGTATGTGATAGAGTGTAAGAAAGTAAACTTTAGATTGATATGGGTAAAACTGAAAGTGGATGGAGAGAGATGGGTGCATATGCACCTGGGCATGAGTAGAAAGATCATGAGAGGCAAGTGTTTTGGGAGCAGCTGAGTGAGTGTGTTAGTAGTTTTGATGCATGAGACCGGGTTATAGTAATGGGTTATTTGAATGCAAAGGTGAGTATTGTGGCAGTTGAGGGAATAATTGGTGGACATGGGGTGTTCAGTTTTGTAAATGGAAATGGTGAAGAGCTTGTAGATTTGTGTGCTGAAAAAGGACTGGTGATTGGGAACCTGGTTTAAAAAGAGAGATATACATAAGTATATATATGTAAGTAGGAGAGATGGCCAGAGAGCATTATTGGATTACGTGTTAATTGATAGGCGCGCGAAAGAGAGACTTGTCGATGTTAATGTGCTGAGAGTTGCAACTGAAGGGATGTCTGATCAATCTTGTGGAGGCGAAGGTGAAGAATTGTTGAGGTTTTCAGAAAAGAAGAGAGAATGTTGGGGTGAAGAGAGTGGCAAGAGTAAGTGAGCTTGGGAAGGAGACTTGTGTGAGGAAGTACCAGGAGAGACTAAGTGCAGAATGGAAAAAGGTGAGAGCAAAGGACGTAAGGGGAAACGGGAGGAATGGGATGTATTTAGGGAAGCAGTGATAGCTTGCACAAAAGATGCTTGTGGCATGAGAAGCGTGGGAGGTGGGCAGATTAGAAAGGGTAGTGAGTGGTGGGATGAAGAAGTAAGATTATTAGAGAAAGAGAAGAGAGAAGCATTTGGATGAGTTCTGTAGGGAAATTGTGCAAATGACTGAGAGATGTTTAAAAGAAAGAGGCAGGAGGTCAAGAGAAAGGTGCAAGCGGTGAAGAAGAGGGCAAATGAGAGTTGGGGTGAGAGAGTATCATTGAATTTTAAGGAGAATAAAAGATGTTTTGGAAGGAAGTAAATAAAGTGTGTAAGACGAGAACAAATGGGAACATCGGTGAAAGGGGTTAATGAGGAGGTGATAACAAGTAGTGGTGATGTGAGAAGGAGATGGAGTGAGTACTTTGAAGGTTTGTTGAATGTGTTAGATGATAGAGTGGCAGATATAGGGTGTTTTGGTCGAGGTGGTGTGCGAAGTGAAAGGGTTAGGGAGAATGATTTGGTAAACAGAGAAGAGGTACTAAAAGCTCTGTGGAAGATGAAAGCCGGCAAGGCAGCGGATTTTGAAGGTATTGCTGTGGAATTTATTAGAAAAGGGGATGACTCTGTTGTTGACTGGTTGGTAAGGATATTTGATGTATGTATGACTCATGGTGAGGTGCCTGAGGATTGGTGGAATGCATGCATAGTGCCTTTGTACAAAGGCAAAGGGGATAAAGGTGAGTGTTCAAATTTCAGAGGTATAAGTTTGTTGAGTATTCCTGGGAAATTATATGGGAGGGTATTGATTGAGAGGGTGAAGGCAAGCACAGAGCATCAGATTGGGGAAGAGTAGTGTGGTTTCAGAAGTGGTAGAGGATGTGTTTGGATCAGGTGTTTGCTTTGAAGAATGTATGAGAAATACTTAGAAAAGCAAATGGATTTGTATGTAGTGTTAGAGTTGATAGAGATGCTCTGTGGAAGGTATTAAGAATATATGGTGTGGGAGGCAAGTTGTTAGAAGCATTGAAAAGTTTTTATCGAGGATGTAAGGCATATGTACGAGTAGGAAGAGAGGAAAGTGGTTAGTTCTCAGTAAATGTTGGTTTGCTGCAGGGGTGTATGATGTCTCCATGGTTGTTTAATTTGTTTATGGATTGTTAGGGAGGTGAATGCAAGACTTTTGGAGAGAGGAGCAAGTATGCAGTCTATTGTGGATGAGAGAGCTTGGGAAGTGAGTCAGTTGTTTTTTGCTGATGATACAACGCTGGTTGCTGATTCGTGTGAGAAACTGCAGAAGCTGGTGACTGAGTTTGGTAAAGTGTGTGAAAGAAGAAAGCTGAGAGTAAATGTGAATAAGAGCAAGGCTATTAGTTACAGTAGGGTTGAGGGACAAGTCAATTGGGAGGTAAGTCTGAATGGAGAAAAACTGGAGGAAGTAAAGTGTTTTAGATATCTGGGAGTGGATTTGGCAATGGATGGAACCATGAAAGCAGAAGTGAGTCACACTATGGGTATGTTTGAAGGAATAGTGGTTCCAACAATGTTTTATGGTTGCGATGCGTGGGCTATAGATAGAGTTGTGCAGAGGAGGGTGGATGTGTTGGAAATGAGATGTTTGAGGACAATATGTGGTGTGAGGTGGTTTGATTGAGTAAGTAAGGAGAGGATAAGAGAGATGTGTGGTAATAAAAAGAGTGTGGTTGAGAGAGCAGAGGAGGGTGTTTTGAAATGGTTTGGTCACATGGAGAGAATGAGTGAAGAAAGATTGACAAAGAGGACATATGTGTCTGGGATGAAGGGAATGAGGAGAAGTGGGAGACCAAATTGGAGATGGAAAGATGGAATGGAAAAAGATTTTGAGCGATCGGGGCCTGAACATGCAGAAGGGTGAAAGGCATGCAAGAAACAGAGTGAATTGGAACGATGTGGTATACCGGGGTCGCCGTGCTGTCAGTTGATTGAACCAGGGCATGTGAAGCATCTGGGGTAAACCATGGAAAGTTTTGTGGGGCCTGGATGTGGAAAGGGAGCTGTGGTTTTGGTGCATTATACATGACAGCTAGAGACTGAGTGTGAACAAATGTGGCCTTTGTTGTCTTTTCCTACTGCATGCGGGGGGAGGGGGTTGTCATTTCATGTGTGGCGGGATGGCAATGGGAATGAATAAATGCAGCAAGTATGAATTATGTACATGTGTATATATGTATATGTCTGTGTATGTATATATATGTATACGTTGAAATGTATAGGTATATATATGTGCGTGTGTAGATGTGTATGTATATACATGTGTATGTGGGTGGGTTGGGCCATTCTTTCGTCTGTTTCCTTGCGCTACCTCGCTAACACGGGAAACAGCGACAAAGTATGATAAGAAAAAAAAATGTATTAAGAGCTGCAGCAAATGTTGATAATAGTTCCTATTATGTGAAGTGGAATCACTTCAAGAGAGAAAAGTTAACATACTCTTGGATCTTTGCAACCATTGCTACCTTTGAGAAATTAGAATGGAGTAAATTCATTTAATCCTACTTGCCATTATGCTGGAATCTGTGTATGTTCTTGTAGATTCAAAATATTAACTCATAAGTAAAGATGTTTGAATATGCTATATACCAGCCATTATGACTCAAGTTTATGTTTTGTCAAAGTAGACACCTTTAGGTTGATTACCACTCATGCATAATTTCATTGATTGATACTGATTATATCTGAGACTTCATGATAGAAGATCAGTTATGGTGATGATATATTATACAGTTAATTTTTAGACCACCATCCTTCTTTCTTGCAGTCACCTATCCAACAACGCCATATGAACTACTCAATGCCGTCTCACCAGTCACCCAACCTGGGTCGCGTCCCACAGTATCCAGGGGCAGCTCCAGGAGGTTTTTTTAATGCACCCCTTGATCTGCGAGAGACCCACAGCCTTGCAGGTCATCCGGATTCCTCTAAGGATCCTAAAGATGATGAGCGGCTAACAGCAGATCTGGCGCAACACTCTGTGATAGCAGCACAGTCTGGCATCACCAGGCAACAACTCATCAATAGGTAGGCTCAGACCACCCTTTGTTGATTCTGTCTCATCAGTACATAATCAGTATTTCACTGGAATATTAAGTTACTGAAAAGCCATCTTATATGAGTTATCAGATGATTGATAAATGAATAAAATTTTCATCACTCAGTAGCAATAAAGTTGATAATACAGTTATAACTGAAGACATGTAAAACTTACACATGAACAGCCAATATTGCTTGTCTTTTCACTGCACATCTCGAATTGATGAAAGTTATGTTAAGTATTTCCACTCACACAAATGGCATAATCAAGTTTATGTCACTACACTATAAACTTTTGATTCAAATGAATTTATGATTCAAATGAACTTATAACAAGGAGAGACCACATACTACTCAAAATTTTTCTTCATGACAGCCCCTGTCCCATATGCGGAGACAAAATCTCAGGCTTCCACTATGGCATCTTCTCCTGTGAGTCATGTAAAGGGTTTTTCAAGAGGACGGTGCAAAACAAGAAGAACTATGTCTGCATGCGGGGTGCTTCTTGTCCAGTTACGACCAGCACTCGAAAGAAGTGTCCAGCCTGTAGATTTGACAAGTGCCTCTGTATGGGTATGAAACTTGAAGGTAAGGACCAAAATACAAAAGATGCATGTGGACATGTGCATCCATGTATGTGCATGAATGGTAATAATGAAAAAGAGTAGATTATAAGCTTTGCATTTAACCTAAGCCTGTAATTGATACTTTCAGTTAATATGAAATTTCACATAAATGAAATTTCTTCAGATTTTGCATTAATACTTGGATCTGATGGATGAATATAAACAACAGAATTTAGGTTGATCTATTATCATGTTGTAATGTGCAATGAATACACCTAAATTTTGTCGCAGATTATACAGTACATAGTAATTATTACCATTTATCTGTCAAAAATATCTATGTCCAGGACATTTTTTCCTTTAAGGGTGGTTGCTGAATTTCTGCCTTTAACCATAAATATGGCATATCTTAGCTTATTCTTCTAAAAGGACTTCAGTCTCAGACACTGACCTATACTCTCTTGCTCTGTTCATTTGGTCTGCATTTGTTGTCTCATGTCTCTTTATATTGTGCTTATTCATATCACCCTTTTAGTTGTTGTGTCCCATTTATTCTTTTGCATACTTATACTATAGTAATACTTCATTGTTAACCACATGATCACCTCTTCATAGTATTCGTCCTCTCTAACATCTTATTTCACTGAGTCTGTTTTCAGACCTCTACATACACTTTTCAGAGTCCAGCTCAGTTGCTTATGCACTTATGGCCATTCTATTATATCATACATAAAGCTTATACTAATTAGTATGCACTGCTGAAGCTTGCTCTCTGCTTTACATAAACTTATGTTGTTGGTTCTCATTTTTCCCATTAAGTCCTCCTCAAAAACTACCTGCAATTTGCCTGCCATTCATTACTCCTTGACAGTATAATTTCCATTTCTGAAACTCTTCTGAATTATTTACAAAAGTATTCAAGTCTGGTGACACCTCCATTTGCCATATTCTTCTGTCTAGCTGCTGTAACTGAAATTTCAAACACTGTTAACATGCTCTTCAAATCCTCCTTGTATATGAACCATGTCACCAATTAGTTTTAGATCAGTGACTACTGATACAGTACACATTCATGTCCTTTTCTGCCTTGTACCATCTAATAATGTCATAGGCAGATCTAATGTGCATAGCTATGGCCATTCATAAATCTTACATTTACACATCATATTTCGCTCAGGTTGTTGCACTCTCAGAGACACCCATGCTTTGCACTTTACTTCCTCCACAATGGAGTCTTGGTGGGTTTTTATAACCTTCATTCCTTATATCATTTCCTTAGTATAATGGCTTTTGTATCTTCATGTTTCCTTCTATATTCTTTCTTCCTTTGTCATATGATGCATCATCATTTATTATAGAATTCACATGCAGTAAACAGAACCAACTCCTTTCTTCTATTTCATTTATGTCAGCAACAGTGCATCATTTTATAATTATATTGTCTATTACCATTGTCTTACTGGGTAGATAAGGTAATGTTGTAATCTTAGTAATCATCTTAAGTGACAAAGGTTTGATAAAATATTAGAACTTGGGCTCTTGTGGGGTATTTCTCTTATGAAAGATGAGTGATTTGAAAACAAATCATAAATTACAAGTGAGTTCATCTTAGTTTTTATTTACAAAATTTAGACATAATAGTTCTGAAATGAACATAAATGCTGCAAATGTGTCATAGTAACAAAAGCGAGGAGTTTGTTGAACTATGGCCTGAACCAAAATAAAAGTTGAAGCTATAGATTCAGAGGAGGGAATCACTATAACAAATGACATCTGTGAAAAACCAGACGAGGAAGTGATAGGGAAGTGTGTGTTTGCCGTGAAAAATATTAGTGGCCAAAAAATATATGGAATCTGTTTATTTTTCTGGTATGAGTGTTGAAAACACATATATAACTTCAAAGATTGTCCATAGAAGTATATGGTATAAATCTAGAGAAGGCAGGGAAAAAATTTTAAGATGTTTAGGAATGAAAGTGGCCTCCTATGGTGAAGCGGTTAGTGTTCCTGACCATGATTCATTCACGGACTGCCCAAGGTCACGTACATAGGTTAGAATCCTGGTTATGGCACAGGCTAATATTTAGAAAAAATTGTTCCAGAAAATTTTATAGTTGAATTGTAATAGTAACAGATTAAAAGTGAGGTCACACCAATATAGGACCACATACAGACTACCTTAGTTGAAGATGCTGCAGAGATCTGTAGAATCATAAGGACAGATACAGAAGAGAAGAAAGGCATGTGTGGATGACATTAGGAATTAGGATGATGAGAAAAGGGAGCTTGGAAAGGAAAGATTAATTGCTTACAAAATGATATTGAGTGAAAACCAAAAAATGAAGAAAGTAAGGTAAAAGATTTGGTGCTTGTAATTGATAAAGAAAAAGTGAAAATTTTGAAAGGAGAAATTTTTAGCTTTTTTTGAGGGAAGTCTACAAGTTCAGAAAGGAGGCCTGTGTATAAAGTGAGAATGTGCTAGATATATATTGAGATTACCAAAGATAGATAATGAAATTTGAGAGAATTTAAAAGATGTTGGCACTGTTGTAAAGTGATGAATGATTTTGAAAGAGTAGAATAGGAGCCAAAGAGAGGAAGATATTGCAAAGCACAAGTATGGAAGACGCCTAAGATTGTAAGTAAATTGGTGAATTAACAATACAGTTGAATATGTATGGAAAGTATTAAATGCATGGCAGCAGCTAGTCTATTGCAGAGAGGTAAATGGAGCAAAGATGATTGCAAAAGTTAGGGGGAATTATAGTTCTCTCAGTCAGTTATTATTAGTATTTTCATAGTTACATTGTAATTATAAAAGTTTAATGGAAATGCCAGTTTTCAATTTGATGGGCTTTTTTTTTCAACAATACGATGTAAATCTGTCCATTATTTTTAGCACAAATTTTTCTGTTGTCAGATGACTAGATTAGACTTATCATTGATCTTTATATGCTATGTTTTCCTCAGCCATCCGTGAAGACCGGACACGTGGTGGGCGTAGTACATATCAGTGTGCACCTTACCCCCTCCCACCAACGTTAGTAACACCTACCACCTCCACCCATCATATTGATCCACAGAGGCTTCCTGATGCCACAGCAGTAAAAGCTGAACCCTCTGATAGTGAAGAGCTTAAACACTCACCAGCAGATGAGAAAAGACCGATACCTCTACTCTTGCAGGTACAGCAGCAATTATTGTGTAGAATAAATCTGGAATGCATATTGTATAAAATCACTTGATTTTTTGTATGAAAAGTCTCCAGGTACTTTTTCTTTGTATTGCAAATTCTATCACTGTATTATCTCATAATTGCTTGAGTTGCATTTAGTTACCTGCAAAATATATTACAGATGCATACTGTTATATTGCCATATCCACACTTTATCTACAACATGTAGTCCTTTCCCTTTCTGTTTACCAGTAGACTTTATGCCTTTTCTATGTTTGAAGAAATCTGATGCATGCAGAACTGATTGTCAAAGAAGAATGTTTATTACATGAACAATTTGTTTCATGAAAAATTCATTTTCATATGGCTTTCAGACATTTAATGATCATGATGATAATTATTATTAACAGTTTATTGAGTTAGATACAGCCAAAGGTGAAACAGTACTAAGAAAATATACACAGTAAGAACAATGGGGCTATTACAGGGGTAAGGGGCTGTTTAACAGACAGTCTTTATACAAATACTGGGATGGCAGTCTGTTGATTGTTGACAGTGTGCATCATGGTTCAGATGAGGTTGCTTATGAAGCAGTCTGTACAAGCTTAGATAAACTCAAAGTAGTTTTGTTGCTGAGCAATTATTTGGGGATTAGGGATTGCTGCTAGCAGGAAGAGACCACAGTGAAGATACAGCTGATCTTCCCAAATTGTTAGATAATGTTCAGGTAATGGTTGGAGGTTTTAGAGTATTAGTGTGGTTAGCGCCTCTCAGTAGGTAGGATAAAAAGAACTAAAGGTAATCTTAATTGCCTTTTATCAGAACCCTTTTTAATAGGCATTTTTGTTTGGTGTATTAGAATTAGAATGGAATGGAAGTTGTGAAGATCTCCCTGAGTATAGGTCCAAGTGTCTTAAGTCTGTGAAGAATGTAGAGATAAACGTATGGTTTGGTGATGGTACTGATGTGCTCCAGCTGGCTTAGTTCATTATCCAGGGTGACATCAAAAGGTTTGGAGGACTGAGAAGCCTGAAGAAGGGTAAGGCCTAATGAAACTGTTGGGAGTTGAACAAGGTTGGAAGTGAATCTGATGTATCATATTTTCTTGTAGTTTTGATTAATGACAACATTGATGGCTATGACCCGGCTTTGGAAGGTTGTTCTGGAGGTTGACACAAGTGGTTGTTGTCAACATACTTCATTTGAGGAGGTTCATCTATCAGGGCAGCACATATGAAAATTTGGAAGCTCCTTATTAGAGAAATAATTGTGGCAACTATATAGCCCCTCCAGCTTTTGGAAGCAGACTCTGTAATTTTAATAGTTTAGGATTTCCAAGATGAGTAAGCTACAGGAGAGTGACAGAAGCTGACCACTCGAAGTAGTCAATCTGACAACCTACTTGAATTTCTTGTCCTAATTTGGAGGTTGTTGGGACTGGAATTAGACTGGTTGGCAACACAGCTTGATTGTGACCAGAGATGTACTGCTATGAGAAGAGGGACATTAAGGTTGAAAGCCTTTGACGATATTTTATCCATATCTCTGATGCCTTTTTCCTCCAGGAACTCCATCAATGGGATGGCCATGGCAAAAGAGTCTATTACTGATGAACTCCCTTATTCATTCAGTATATGAATTCTCAAACGTAAATATTCTCTTTTTACAGCAAATACATGATGTAGAGCACTTGTGGCACTGCAGTGAAAGTGAAATGGCAGAGTTACGACAGTCTGAGCAAGCAGCTCGTGAGGCTATGGAAAACAACTCTCCAGACTTCCTTAACAGCTTGTGCCACATTGCAGACCATCGACTCTACAAGATTGTCAAGTGGTGCAAATCTCTTCCACTGTTCAGGCACATTACAGTAAGCTCCTTATATTTGAAGTAGATTACAAAATATTTCACAGTGTCAACAAATGTAGCAAAATATCAAGAATTCAGATTTCTAAAATCTGGAAACTTCAGAGATCTAGATTTTTAGATTTCTTTTTACTTTTATTATTTTTGTTCAGTCTGCAAGTGTTGTGTCATTGTGTATATACCTAGTAAGAGAAATAAAGCTTGAGTGAAGTATATAACTGGTTTTTTGGCTTTGGGCCTTTCAACTGTCAGGGTATTTAGGGTTATCAGTAACTTGCATCCATACAGCACTGATGGAACTACTGTAACATCAAACATGCCCATCTTTGCCCTTAAAGACAGTGACCTCTCTTTCCACACTTTCCTCAGTGTGCCTAGGACCTTTACCCCCGCACTCACCCTATAGATCACCTCAGTGCCTATGCTTCTATGCTTCTATTGCTGCCTTATCTACTCCCAAATATCCAAAACAGTTCATTACCTTCAAGTTTTCTCCATTCAAACTCGCATGCCAAATAACCTTCATTTGATCATATTATGAATTGACTCCCTTCTTAAGTAAACAGTAGAATTTCAATAAGTTTTTCATCATTCAAATATCATTATATTATATAGTTAATTCAGAAGCAGAATTTAAGGATAGGGCAAAAGAAACATATATGGCCACCTTGCTGTCATTTTAATGTTGCATTGAGGTCAGCTGATGGAAAGTTGAAATGCATATGTTTTGGGAACAGTTAATGCTTCCTTACTGTTTTCATATTTCAAAATCAAGCACTGAAATTTTCTGGGTGACTCCCTGCCTTCCCTTTGTGTTTAAAAGCCTTAATATCCATGACAGCCACTGGGGGTAGATATTGCCTAGGTTGGGAATCATCAGTATACTTTCTATTTCCTTAAGATTATGAGTCCAGAATGCATCTCACCATTATTACCTTGTATTGGTATGAAAATATTCCTTTTAATATGTTCTTGAATGGTGTATCATTTTTCAGAAACACATCCTTTGCACCAAATTATGGTTCCTGTATAAAGACTGAAATAAGGTTCTCTACTTATAATGTATACATTTTTGCAGATTGATGACCAAATCTGTTTACTGATCAACTCCTGGTGTGAGCTCCTCCTCCTCTCTTGTTGCTTCCGGTCTATGGATTCCCCAGGTGAAATCAGAGTCAGCTCAGGTCGCACTATGACCTTACAACAGGCAGAAAACATGGGAATAGGACCATGTATTGAGCGTATGCTGAATCTAACCTACCAGCTGAGCCGCCTTCAGGTTGACAAGTATGAATACATGGCCATGAAGGTCATTGTTCTCCTGTCCTCAGGTAAGACACTATGTTTATGCATGTTCATGTTATCATATGCATGTGATTTTTTTTTAGAATTGCTCCTTATGTTCTCTACAGGCTATTGTATTTTTGTCTGTGGAAGTGTTCATGACTTCACAGTGTTACTATTGTTTTTCAGGTGTTTCCCTGTCAGTGTTTTAACACTATAGAGGGGAAGGGCAATCAAGAATCTGAATATTGTACAACATATTACTTACTCCATGACAGTAAGATTAGGCGTCCCACTTTGTAATGTAGAGGGGTTTACTTCTGATCTTGCACCCATACTCTTTTGTCCATTTCAATTCTATTCAAAACCAGAACTTTTTTCTTTTTTGGAAATATATATATATATATATATATATATATATATATATATATATATATATATATATATATATATATATATATATATATATATACCTCCCTAACAACCCCATCCATAAACAAATTAAACAACCATGGAGACATCACACACCCCTGCCGCAAACCTACATTCACTGAGAACCAATCACTTTCCTCTCTTCCTACACGTACACATGCCTTACAGACAGCGACAAAGTATAATAAAATAAATAAATATAAAATATATATATATATATATATATATATATATATATATATATATATATATATATATATATATATATATATATTTTTTTTTTTTTTTTTTTTTTTTTTTCCGCTGTCTCCCACGTTTCCGAGGTAGCGCAAGGAAACAGACGAAAGAAATGGCCCAACCCACCCCCATACACATGTATATACATACGTCCACACACGCAAAATATACATACCTACACAGCTTTCCATGGTTTACCCCAGACGCTTCACATGCCCCGATTTAATCCACTGACAGCACGTCAACCCCGGTATACCACATCGCTCCAATTCACTCTATTCCTTGCCCTCCTTTCACCCTCCTGCATGTTCAGGCCCCGATCACACAAAATCTTTTTCACTCCATCTTACCACCTCCAATTTGGTCTCCCTCTTCTCCTCGTTCCCTCCACCTCCGACACATATATCCTCTTGGTCAATCTTTCCTCACTCATTCTCTCCATGTGCCCAAACCATTTCAAAACACCCTCTTCTGCTCTCTCAACCACGCTCTTTTTATTTCCACACATCTCTCTTACCCTTACGTTACTTACTCGATCAAACCACCTCACACCACACATTGTCCTCAAACATCTCATTTCCAGCACATCCATCTTCCTGCGCACAACTCTATCCATAGTCCACGCCTCGCAACCATACAACATTGTTGGAACCACTATTCCTTCAAACATACTCATTTTTGCTTTCCGAGATAATGTTCTCGACTTCCACACATTCTTCAAGGCTCCCAGAATTTTCACCCCCTCCCCCACCCTATGATCCACTTCCGCTTCCATGGTTCCATCTGCTGCCAGATCCACTCCCAGATATCTAAAACACTTCACTTCCTCCAGTTTTTCTCCATTCAAACTCACCTCCCAATTGACTTGACCCTCAACCCTACTGTACCTAATAACCTTGCTCTTATTCACATTTACTCTTAACTTTCTTCTTTCACACACTTTACCAAACTCAGTCACCAGCTTCTGCAGTTTCTCACATGAATCAGCCACCAGCGCTGTATCATCAGCGAACAACAACTGACTCACTTCTCAAGCTCTCTCATCCACAACAGACTTCATACTTGCCCCTCTTTCCAAAAGAGAGTATCATTGAATTTTAGGGAGAATAAAAAGATGTTCTGGAAGGGGGTAAATAAAATGCGTAAGACAAGGGAGCAAATGGGAACTTCAGTGAAGGGCGCAAATGGGGAGGTGGTAACAAGTAGTGGTGATGTGAGAAGGAGATGGAGTGAGTATTTTGAAGGTTTGTTGAATGTGTTTGATGATAGAGTGGCAGATATAGGGTGTTTTGGTCTAGGTGGTGTGCAAAGTGAGAGGGTTAGGGAAAATGATTTGGTAAACAGAGAAGAGGTAGTAAAAGCTTTGCGGAAGATGAAAGCCAGCAAGGCAGTAGGTTTGGATGGTATTGCAGTGGAATTTATTAAAAAAGGGGGTGACTGTATTGTTGACTGGTTGGTAAGGTTATTTAATGTATGTATGACTCATGGTGAGGTGCCTGAGGATTGGCGGAATGCGTGCATAGTGCCATTGTGCAAAGGCAAAGGAGATAAGAGTGAGTGCTCAAATTACAGAGGTATAAGTTTGTTGAGTATTCCTGGTAAATTATATGGGAGGGTATTGATTGAGAGGGTGAAGGCATGTACAGAGCATCAGATTGGGGAAGAGCAGTGTGGTTTCAGAAGTGGTAGAGGATGTATAGATCAGGTGTGCTTTGAAGAATGTATGTGAGAAATACTTAGAAAAGCAAATGGATTTGTATGTAGCATTTATGGATCTGGAGAGGGCATATGATAGAGTTGATAGAGATGTTCTTTGGAAGGTATTAAGAATATATGGTGTGGGAGGCAAGTTGTTAGAAGCAGTGAAAAGTTTTTATCGAGGATGTAAGGCATGTGTACGTGTAGGAAGAGAGGAAAGTGATTGGTTCTCAGTGAATGTAGGTTTGCGGCAGGGGTGTGTGATGTCTCCATGGTTGTTTGATTTGTTTATGGATGGGGTTGTTAGGGAGGTGAATGCAAGAGTTTTGGAAAGAGGGGCAAGTATGAAGTCAGTTGTGAATGAGAGAGCTTGGGAAGTGAGTCAGTTGTTGTTCGCTGATGATACAGCGCTGGTGGCTGATTCATGTGAGAAACTGCAGAAGCTGGTGACTGAGTTTGGTAAAGTGTGTGAAAGAAGAAAGTTAAGAGTAAATGTGAATAAGAGCAAGGTTATTAGGTACAGTAGGGTTGAGGGTCAAGTCAATTGGGAGGTGAGTTTGAATGGAGAAAAACTGGAGGAAGTAAATTGTTTTAGATATCTGGGAGTGGATCTGGCAGCGGATGGAACCATGGAAGCGGAAGTGGATCATAGGGTGGGGGAGGGGGCGAAAATCCTGGGAGCCTTGAAGAATGTGTGGAAGTCGAGAACATTATCTCGGAAAGCAAAAATGGGTATGTTTGAAGGAATAGTGGTTCCAACAATGTTGTATGGTTGCAAGGCGTGGGCTATGGATAGAGTTGTGCGCAGGAGGATGGATGTGCTGGAAATGAGATGTTTGAGGACAATGTGTGGTGTGAGGTGGTTTGATCGAGTAAGTAATGTAAGGGTAAGAGAGATGTGTGGAAATAAAAAGAGCGTGGTTGAGCGAGCAGAAGAGGGTGTTTTGAAATGGTTTGGGCACATGGAGAGAATGAGTGAGGAAAGATTGACCAAGAGGATATATGCGTCGGAGGTGGAGGGAACGAGGAGAAGTGGGAGACCAAATTGGAGGTGGAAAGATGGAGTGAAAAAGATTTTGTGTGATCGGGGCCTGAACATGCAGGAGGGTGAAAGGAGGGCAAGGAATAGAGTGAATTGGATCGATGTGGTATACCGGGGTTGACGTGCTGTCAGTGGATTGAATCAGGGCATGTGAAGCGTCTGGGGTAAACCATGGAAAGCTGTGTAGGTATGTATATTTGCGTGTGTGGACATATGTATATACATGTGTATGGGGGTGGTTTGGGCCATTTCTTTCGTCTGTTTCCTTGCGCTACCTCGCAAACGCGGGAGACAGCGACAAAGCAAAAAAAAAAAAAAAATAATCTTTGACATATTGATTTCTCAGTTACTCTTGATATGACAGGCATGAAGAGATTGGTTGACTGTTATTTACATTTTCGTCATTGTTCAGTCACACTTCCGTAATATGGAATGAGGAGGAAAGTTATATACTCTTACTTATTCCTGAAATTTGAAACTAATGTTCAGTATTCCTTGAATCAATATATTTTTTGATGAGTATTTGCTTTGGATTAAACTGACCCAAATAAAACTAATTGTAAGGGTAAATCAGGGTACTGTATTCAGTACTGATCTCTACTCTGACTACTAAGATAAAGTATATATACATTTTGATATAAACAGTGATGGAAACTTTACAAAATATTACTTTGGAGTCTCGTTTATTGTGGTTATTGTATATATTGTTCTTGAAATGCATATTGATGACATTATATGGAATAGAGCGCTTTGATTTGTATGATGGAATATGGATGGATTGATACCATATTACTTTCATTAATATCATTATCATCATATAAACCCCAGACCCATTCTTCAGGGGTTCCTGCAGCTTAACGAATGCATTACAATCAGTAGGAGGGAAAGGATGAACCCATTTGGAGTGAGAAGCTAAAGAGTATCATTTAGGTCAGGCTCTGTAAATCCCAGTCATTCTATAAGATTGGTACTGCTACATTATGGTTGTTGAAGAGCAGAAAAATTTTGTAATGAAAAGCATAAACTCAGTACTGTATACTAAAAATATATTCCAAAATGTAACAAAAACAATGTTTGTACTTAACATGAGCTGGTCATTAGTTATTCCCAACAGCTAATTATCTTGGCTTTGCCAAAGACAATAGAGTGTACTCTGTGCATGCTATCTGTACCAAGTTTGTGTTTGAAAGGGTAAGAGAGATGTGTGGAAATAAAGAGTGTGGTTGAGAGAGAAGAAGAGGGTGTGTTGAAATGGTTTGGACATATGGAGAGAATGAGTGAGGAAAGATTGAAAAAGAGGATATATGTGTCAGAGGTGGAGGGAACAAGGAGAATCAGGAGACCAAATTGAAGGTGGAAGGATGGAGTGAAAAAGATTTTGAGTGATTGGAACCTGAACATACACAAGGGTGAGAGACATGCAAGGAATAGAGTGGATTGGAACGATGTGGTATACTGGGGTTGATGTGCTGACAATGGACTGAACCAGGGCATGTGAAGCGTATGGTGTAAACCATGGAAATGTCTGTGGGGCCTGGGTGTGGATATGGAGCTGTGGTTTTGGTGCATTACACATGACAACTAGAGACTGAGTGTGAACGAATGTGGCCTTTTTTTTGTATGTTTTCCTGGCAGTACTTCACTGAAGCATAGGGGTAGCGATGCTGTTTCCTGTGGGGCGGGATAGCACCAGGAATGGATGAATGTAAGCTAGTATGAATATGTACATGTGAATATATGTATATGTCTGTGTGCATGTATATGTATATATATGTGGATATGTATATGTATGTATGTTTATGAACACGTATAGACATTTATGCATATATTTGTGTATATTAGTGGATGGGCCATTCTTCATCTGTTTCCTGGTGCTACCTAACTAACGCAGGAACTAGTGATCAAGTATAATAAATGATGAATATTTATATTGGTGCTGATGAACTCCACCTGCAAGAGGTTGCATTGCATGTAAAAATTCACCTCTGGTGAGGATGTATCATTGGAAGTACAGTCTCATCAAAAATTTCTCACTCCAAAGGAGTATACATTTTTCTGACACAGGAAGTAGCGCAGCTTTGGACTGCAGGATCCTTAGGAAAGGCCCTGGGTAGCACTGGGACTCTTTCATAGAAATTAGTCTTGGGGTGATCATAAATAGAATTATCAATGAATATATATATATGTTCATACTTTATTCGTGTCTACATTGTAAAATTTCCTGAATCTTACCTTTACAGATGTGTCAGGGTTGCAGGAAGGGGAAAAGGTGCGTGACTCCCAAAAGAAGGTGGTCCAAGCGCTGCAAGAGTATACACTCACGCACTACCCACACCTGCCACCCAAGTTCGGAGAACTTCTCCTCCGCATCCCCGAACTTCAGCGCACATGTCAGGTGAGAATATTTCAATCCTTTGATTAATTATTTGCAGGCCAGTAATAGCAGGAAGCATTGACCAGTATGACATTTTTCTTTGTAAATGAAGTTGACCATTTGTATCAAATTTGATTTTTCTGAGCCTGAACTATTAGTCTGTGCCATTTTTATAGAGCCTATAATGAGATGAATGATACATAGACTGTTATGTATAGAAATAAATCATGTCAGTGCCAATTAGCTTATCCATGATAAGAAATTTCATTTTGTTGAATTCTATATAATCTTATACTTACATATATTGTTGAAAAATTTTGTGATATTGGATCACAAGTATGGTTTAGGGGATGAAAAAATACAAAATGGTTAAGTTTCTTATGTATTCATTGTTATTCCTCTTACAGGCGAGTAAGGAAATGCTCTCTATGAAGAAGAAGGAGGGAGATGTGCCAAGTTTCAATTTCCTCTTCGAGCTACTAAGAGGGGACCATTAGTTAAGGTATGTGAATCAAGTACATACAACCTCTACAATAATGTACACAACATCTTTAACCCATGGACCTCCTCATCTATATATGTGCTTTTAACTTTTTCCCTTATCACACAAAGGTGTTTCATTAAGAGACACTAATGTCTCCATTCCTCTGTATCTGATTCCCAGTCATTCCTCTAGTATCATCACCTGAAACATATCTATCTCAAAGCAAATCTGTCACTACATTTGTCCATCGCTTCCACATTCTACCTTCTTCTGTACTGCTGTATATTCTCTTGACTAATTTCTCATCTGTCATTGCCTTGCATGAGCATACTATCTTTTCTGATGCCTTCTTTATGCCACATAATCTCACAGCTTCATTCTCCAATCTGTCTGCCATCCTTTTTTCAATCATACTACACAAATTACCCTCCTCTACTGCTCTTGGATTTTACATCTCTTGTCCTCCATGATAACATTTGGCTATCAGAGCCATACATGAGCATTAGGGCAAGTACTTCATGCAGGCTTCTTGTCCAACCTATGCTTAAATTTTCTTTTATGTGCATTTTTAATGTTAGGTGAGACAGCATGGGTAACTGAATGCCGAAATCAAGGCCAGCTCATTACTGTATATATATTTATTCTTTTTCCATGCATATTCACCATTTCCTGCATTAGCAAAGTAGTTTCACAAACAGAAGGCTGAGCCTTAGAGGAAAAAATCCTCACTTGGCCCCCTTCTCTTATTAGATTCAGCAGGGTTGAGGGACAAGCTAGTTGGGAAGTATGTTTGAATGGAGAAAAATTGGAGATAGTGAAGTGTTTTAAATATCTGGGAGTGGACTTGGCAGTGAATAGAACCATGGAAGCACAAGTAAGTCTTTGGGTGGAAGAAGGGATAAAGGCTCTGGGAGCAATGAAGAATGTGTGGAAAGAGAGTACATTATCTCGGAGAGCAAAAATGGGTATGTTTGAAGGAATAGTAACTTCAGTAATATTATATAGCTGTGAGGCATGGGCTGTAGATAGGGTTGTGCAGAGTAGGGTGGATGTGTTGGAAATGTAATGTTTGAGAACAGTATGTGGTGTGAGGTGGTTTGATCAGTAAGTAATGAAAGGGTAAGAGAGATGTGTGGTAATAAAAAGAGTGTGGTTGAGAGAGCAGAAGAGGATGTGTTGAAATGGTTTGGATATATGGAGAGGACGAGTGAGGAAAGGTTGACAGAGAAGATATATGTCAAAGGTGGAGGGAACAAGGAAAAGCGGGAGACCAAATTGGAGGTGGAAGAATGGAGTGAAAATGATTTTGAGCAATCGGGGCCTGAATATGCAGGAGAATGAGAGGCATGCAAGGAATAGAGTGAATTGGAACAATGTGGTATACAGGGGTCAATGTGCTGTCATTGGACTAAACCAAGACATGTGAAACATTGGAAGTAAACCGAGGATAGTTTTGTGGGGTCTGGATGTGGATAGGGAGCTGTGGTTTCAGTGCATTACACATGACAGCTAGAGACTGAGTGTGAACGAATGTGGCCTTTTTTGTCTTTTCCTGGCACTACCTCGCTGACACAGGGGGTGGCAATGCTGTTTCCTGTGGGCAGGGTTCCACCATTTTATCCAACCTTATAGCAAACAGCACAATATCATCTACATACAACAGCAGCAGTGACTTCCATTCTGTTTTTCCATCATTAGATATCACACCATAATCACCCTACCTCACTTTGATCTCATGGAATACCCCATCCATAGATACATAAGATAACCACTCTGACATCACACGACCTTGACACACCCCCATTTAATTCACACCACTTACTCATGTCACCTCATACTTTCATGCTTGTGTTAATTCCATCAAAGTTCTTCACAGCATCTGAAAGAATTACATGCAAACAATATAGAATCAAAGGCTCTCAGAGTACTTTCGTATTCACTTTATTATTTGCCTTTTCTGAATCCATAGATGTTGCACACTCCTTATTTTCCTTTGAGACCTTTTTCCACCCCTTGCATAAGTACAAAAGTCTGTTCTTTTCCCTCTTTTCCCATCCTAAACACAAAGGTAGAAATGTCTTAGTCTTTCATTAAACACATTGAGCGTATATGGAGGATATCAGTTTTATCTCGACCTGTCAATATTAATTTCAAGTTAGGTATTTAGAAACGAACATTAAATATTTATTATATGTGGAAGTGATTGCTATTTTGCTTTATTCTGGGACATTGTAAGAATGCAGGTACTAATGCCATCACGTGTAAAACACAAAGGAACAGACGTGTTGTTTACAAATGTATAATTATTTAGGCTTGGCAAAAAGAAATTTCAACTTGAATATAGAAATGATTTGGCTGTATGAAATATGAAAATTAACTTACTAAAATCTGCATTAAAGTGCAAAAATGAACATAAACATTACTGCCCCCTTCAGAAGTGGATTATAGTATTATTGAACATTAATGCACCATTATCATGTTCATAAATCCCTCCATATATTTCTGTGTTGCTTGCTTCACATGGTAGAAAATCAAGAATTATTCTGATCTGTTTTTGTTATCATCCATCATCTGTTTATTTTCCATTGTCCATTGTTCCTTTGCCTGAAAATACATTTAATCTTAATCTAACCACGGTCATGTCATAAAAAGTCTAAATCAGATATTCATGAAACAAAAAATCTGAATGATATAAGATCTATAGCCCTAATTTGAGTCTTGCTTTTAAAGAGGTTCAATTTGGAACTTCATATGGCACATAACTTCAAAAAAGTTCCACCTTTGGCTATGAAACTTAGTACAGATGTTTTTGATATTTTCAAAGCAATACTTTTACCCATTCTTATTTTACTATCAATAACTATGGTATTCTGCTGGGGACAAGAGTTCAATGGAACATTCTCCTTGTTATTGTGTCACCTGCATAGCATGGCAAACACTTTGAATCATTTTGTCTGTCATCATCATCATACATATTCTATCCATCAGTCCATCTGACCATCACTTGGAGTCACACTTTAACTGGCAACATAGCATGGGTCATAACATGTAAAGTCTAAATCAGGTATTGAAAATGGTCTTTGCGGTTATTCTCCAGCATCTAAAGAACTGAATGGCATTGGACTCAAAACTCTAGCTTGGAATTTGCCTAATTTAGGTTCATTATGATAAGGTTTAACCTGGATCTTATCCCAGCTCCTAAATTGAAAAAACTCCGCCTCACATGCCCATCTCCCACCTTCCGTATGCCTCACACCTCTTTTGCCAGTGCAAGAAGTTCTTCCCTGAATACTTTCCTTTCCTAGCTCGCTCCCTTAGTTTCATTTACTTACATTTTTTTGCCAATCAACACTTAATCTCTTCTGGTATTTCTTCTCACAAGCTCCATTTCCAAACTCACTCACTTCTATCGCCTTCTTCCAAAGCATAACATTTCCTCTTTTCTGAAAGCCTTTCCAAACCTTCACCCCTCACCTCTGCCAAGTAATGATCAAACATTCCAGCAGCTGACCCTCTCAGCACGTTCACATCCAAGAGTCTCCATCGGTATGTCTATAAATTAGTACATAAGCCATCAATGCCTGCATACCATCTACCTTAAACCTATGCATACTTATTTAAGTCCCTCTTTTCAAGTATTTGCAGTCACCAGTACTTTTTCAGTACACAACTCCACAACCTGTTCACCATTTCCATTCACATTACTGGGTACTCCATGCACCTTAATTTTACATTGAGTTGCCACATTACGCACTAGCATTTAAAACACCTAAATCTAATACTCAACTCCTTGCATCAGAATTATTGACACTGTATTTCTCCCTTCATCATAGTTAGTCAGTTCATTTCCAGGTGCATAAGCACTAACAATCACCCACCTCATGTAATTCACTTTTGATTTTACCCACATTGGTCTGAGGCTCACTTCTTTATGCTCTATCACATATACCCACAACTTCTCATTAACCAGAAAGGTAACCTCTTCCTAAGCTTTTACCGTAACACTGACCCCAGACCTTCCCTTTTTCCTTGAGCTTTGTTTCATTTGGAGCTAGAACATCCAGGTTGCATTCCTCGAACATTCTACATATCTCGTCTTTCTTCTCAGCATGGTTACATTCACGCACATTTAGACACCCTAGCCTGAGCCTTTGAGGAGGATGAGCACTTCTTCTTTTGCCCCCATCTTCTTTTCCAATTTTTAGAAACTGAAATACAAGGATGGGAGAGTTTCTTGACCCTCCACTCCCACCCATTTTAGTTGCCTTCTACAAAATGCAAGGAATATGCAAGAAGTATTCTTTCTTCCCCATCCCTAGGAATAGGGAATATTTTTGTGTATTCATGATGTTTAAAGCTTGCTTGTAACCCATAGTGACTTTGCTTATAGATCTTTGTGAAACTCACTGTTTCAGGTGCTTTTAAAAGGTCTGTTGATTTGATGAGATGTTCTTTTCATCTTGTGATCGATATATCATATCTAAACATTGTTGCTTTAACATCATTTGCAATTATTTTTTGTTTAATACTAAACATATTAAGCATTAGGATATTAAGATGAATAAAGAGATGCACAATAGGAATGTAAGGCATATAAAGCATATATAAAAGGGGGAAAAATCAGTGAGGCCAGTAGAATGTATTTGCATGATAGTAGTCAAAAAGAAATTTCTTTGAAAAAATGTGTTAGTAAAGATTTAAATACACTGCCGATATAGAAACTTGGACATCATGCAAAGATTCATTAGCTCATTCTGTGTTACATAGAATGACCAAAGAAACATGCTTAATGTATATGGTTTTGACACAGCAGGATTTTATAATGAATCTGATCAGTAACTTTTCCAAAAGAAGGAACAGAGGGGGCCAGGTAAGGATATTCCAAAAATGGCCCAGTCCTCTGTTCTTAACGCTACCTCGCTAACGCGGGAAATGGCGAATAGTTTAAAAGAAAGAAGAATATATATATATACTAGAAGAGGTAGTAAAAGCTTTGCGGAAGATGAAAGCCGGCAAGGCAGCAGGTTTGGATGGTATTGCAGTGGAATTTATTAAAAAAGGGGGGGACTGTATTATTGACTGGTTGGTAAGGTTATTTAATGTATGTATGACTCATGGTGAGGTGCCTGAGGATTGGAGGAATGCGTGCATAGTGCCATTGTACAAAGGCAAAGGGGATAAGAGTGAGTGCTCAAATTACAGAGGTATAAGTTTGTTGAGTATTCCTGGTGAATTATATGGAAGGGTATTGATTGAGAGGGTGAAGGCATGTACAGAGCATCAGATTGGGGAAGAGCAGTGTGGTTTCAGAAGTGGTAGAGGATGTGTGGATCAGGTGTTTGCTTTGAAGAATGTATGTGAGAAATACTTAGAAAAGCAAATGGATTTGTATGTAGCATTTATGGATCTGGAGAAGGCATTTGATAGAGTTGACAGAGATGCTCTGTGGAAGGTATTAAGAATATATGGTGTGGGAGGCAAGTTGTTAGAAGCAGTGAAAAGTTTTTATCGAGGATGTAAGGCATGTGTACGTGTAGGAAGAGAGGAAAGTGATTGGTTCTCAGTGAATGTAGGTTTGCGGCAGGGGTGTGTGATGTCTCCATGGTTGTTTAATTTGTTTATGGATGGGGTTGTTAGGGAGGTGAATGCAAGAGTTTTGGAAAGAGGGGCAAGTATGAAGTCTGTTGGGGATGAGAGAGCTTGGGAAGTGAGTCAGTTGTTGTTCGCTGATGATACAGCGCTGGTGGCTGATTCATGTGAGAAACTGCAGAAGCTGGTGACTGAGTTTGGTAAAGTGTGTGAAAGAAGAAAGTTAAGAGTAAATGTGAATAAGAGCAAGGTTATTAGGTACAGTAGGGTTGAGGGTCAAGTCAATTGGGAGGTGAGTTTGAATGGAGAAAAACTGGAGGAAGTAAAGTGTTTTAGATATCTGGGATTGGATCTGGCAGCGGATGGAACCATGGAAGCGGAAGTGGATCATAGGGTGGGGGAGGGGGCGAAAATTCTGGGAGCCTTGAAGAATGTGTGGAAGTCAAGAACAGTATCTCGGAAAGCAAAAATGGGTATGTTTGAAGGAATAGTGGTTCCAACAATGTTGTATGGTTGCGAGGCATGGGCTATGGATAGAGTTGTGCGCAGGAGGATGGATGTGCTGGAAATGAGATGTTTGAGGACAATGTGTGGTGTGAGGTGGTTTGATCGAGTAAGTAACGTAAGGGTAAGAGAGATGTGTGGAAATAAAAAGAGCGTGGTTGAGAGAGCAGAAGAGGGTGTTTTGAAATGGTTTGGGCACATGGAGAGAATGAGTGAGGAAAGATTGACCAAGAGGATATATGTGTCGGAGGTGGAGGGAACGAGGAGAAGAGGGAGACCAAATTGGAGGTGGAAAGATGGAGTGAAAAAGATTTTGTGTGATCGGGGCCTGAACATGCAGGAGGGTGAAAGGAGGGCAAGGAATAGAGTGAATTGGAGCGATGTGGTATACCGGGGCTGACGTGCTGTCAGTGGATTGAATCAAGGCACGTGAAGCATCTGGGGTAAACCATGGAAAGCTGTGTAGGTATGTATATTTGCGTGTGTGGACGTATGTATATACATGTGTATGGGGGTGGGTTCGGCCATTTCTTTCGTCTGTTTCCTTGCGCTACCTAGCAAACGCGGGAGACAGCGACAAAGCAAAAAAAAATATATATATATGTATATATATATATATATATATATATATATATATATATATATATATATATATATATATATATATGTCACTGGTTATTAGAACTGCGATAAATGCAGTCATATATTTTTTGTGTGCATAATTTTTATATCTTGATTTTTTTTTACCAGTCTCTTACATTTTAGTGTGAGATATGCGTAACTGGATATAGAAACATTTCATCTTAAGCCTGTATTTTCTGTTCAAACAGAAAAGTTTGATTGCATTGTAATATAGAATTTGATTTCTCTTAACAGGTTGGAGTGCAACCTCGTCTTCAGCGTCAGTTGCTGCATCTCCCTCAGGTATGCGTCATCTCTTCAGGTTCATGACACGTCAAGATGCAAAGTTGTCAAGACAAATCATCAAGAATTAAGGACCAATTTGCTATGACAACAGAATTGGATCTGCAGTTTATGACTCTGAAGTGATGACATCCTTATGGCTGTGACAAGTGGACGTCACTTACTCATCCCACCTTGTGTACTCATTCATCATCATGCAAACAAGACTCAATAGAAATAGTGAATCATCAATGGAGCTGTAAATTTAGAAGGGACAACTCAAGGACAATTTTTTTACATTATGTAGATATCATAACAACTTCATATATAATTCCTAGATACCAAATGTAATAGAATTATAATGTGAGTCCACTGGGTAGATTAGAAAAACATCAGATAATGTGTGACATGAGTTACCTTTTGCTAAGTGAATGCGTCCACCGCCAATATACCTGATGGGAGATCTCCAGAGGCTGTGGCATGGACTCAAAGCTACACGCTGTCTTCCAGTGGATATACTCTCAGAAGCAGTATTTTTTTAGAATATCTTCTCCCATGCCATGTGTCCAGCATCACCTGTTGCTGCTGTTACCACTGGTGTCTCCTCTCATTACCTGAATGTCCAAAGATTGTTACCGAGTCTGATGTGTTTGTGTGCACCTTTGCATATTTTCTTTGATATAGCAACCTGTGCACTTTTATATCACTTATTTTTTTATGGCAGTCTCTGCTCTCTCAGTAGATAGAGCCAGAAGACCTTTTACCATAATTTATCCATATAATTCCATATTTTTTATTTTATTTTACTATTTTGAATTAAATTATGAATGATTTTTAATTTTATTTTTACTATTTTAAATTAAATTATGAATGATTTTTTTTTTTAGTCTGTTCGTTAAGTGCTTCATGGAGGCTACAGTGAGAGGAAGCAGCAGTGTCTTAATTAGTGGCAACACTGGTGAAGCAGCAGCAGTAGTAGAGGTGCCAGAAGCCTCCAGAGACTGAAACTCTCTAATGCGAATTGACGCATGATAATAATTTTCTCAAAGTAATTCATAACTGGATATGGGTCATTTATAATATATTGTAATAAATCGCTTTAATGGCATATGTCTGCCCGTTGACTGACAGTATTAGACACCTACTAGTCATTCGACAGTCACATTATACCACTAAAGTTATAACTCATAAAGATCATTCATAAATTTGGACCCTAGTCAGTTTATGAAAGAACCCCAGTGATATCCCAGTCAGTGGTATTAGAGAGCTCTGGTCTTTGCTTGGCTGTGTGAATCTGTGACAATTCCACTGTGCTGGGGAATTGTGCAACATGATCACAATGGGAGGGTGTTGAGGGGTATCCAAAGTGGCTGTGGGGTTCTGTGGCTACCTATCACACATTCACAACTTTATTAAACTTTTTCACCCGCCAGTATTTTTCATAAACTTTTGGTATCCTATATACTATGAAAATCAGATTATAAAAGTACTCTTAAACTTTGGAGTTCCAACTCATGGTAATTTTTACTATACATACACTCTTGAGTGTATGTATGTATGTGTGTGTATGCATATATATATATATATATATATATATATATATATATATATATATATATATATATATATATATATATATATATGTAGAATCAACCCTGCAGCACTGGCCCAAGCATGACACCATCACCCCACCAACCTTACACACAGTACCTGTCAGCCAGCAACTAACCAAGTGCGGCAGTGTGGCACCATAGAGTTATATTCCATACTAGCTGTTTTTCTTTCATATTTTATTTATATAAATCTTTCATTATATTCTTATATCTTTATATCTTCAGTGAAAATTTCCATCTTTGTTATACAACAACATTACTATATATGAAGAAAGAGATCCTATATTATTAAAAGATGATATCTTCCATTTCTCTATAACTCTACGATTCCACAGTGTCAAACATGACGAGCTACAAAAACTTTAATATCTTCTGTGATGATAATTGTGCACTGAGCTCTGTGGTACTAAACTATCCATGGTACTTTAGTAGGTACTACTGGATGAAACAGAAGTGAGATAGGAGCAAAGTGCCAACTTTTGTACTTTACTTTTTCTGAATTATGTACAATAGACTGTGACCAATATCTGTAATGTTTTGTAAGCATAGCCACCTGCAGTAGTCCCAGTCTAAGACATTGTTTTGTGCATAAATTTTCATAAATTGTTAAGTCTTTTATACAGACCATCAGAAAATGGTGTAAGAAAGTGGGACCACTCAGAAACAGCCAAGAAATTACATAATGTGTCAGAATTGGGGTCTATTATAAACTGTTTCTCATACCTGTAAACTCTTTTCCAGTGTCTTTCCATTTTCATCAGTAGCTCACAATGTGTCGTTGTTTTGCCTCTCTTCCATCTTGCGCTGTGCACAAGATTATTTTGGAAGAGACGAAGAGATGGTACTATCGAATTTAGTGTTCTATGTTTTCTACAGAAGAGATTTTTAATTTATTTGCATTACATTTCCTGATATATTTTTTTTTTCTCAGTTTCACACCACTTTCATGAAGGCTGTTATTGGTAACATTCCATTGATGTCTAAGATAATTATTGCCCCTTTTGGTGAACAAGATGTACTCTTGTGATATTATTTTAATGTTGAGCAATTCTGAGGCCGCTGGGTTATTCCAAAGAGCCGAGGTGGCCTCATGAGAGTGGTGCATGGGTCGGCCGCGAGAAGGCGTGCGGGGGCCCTCCCAACTCGCCTGCACCGTCAGTCCTCACAGTCTGAATTTATTTTTCATCATCTCATATATCAGAGGTTTTATTGATAATGTAACTATTTGATTCTTATATACTTGCCATGTTGAAAGAGGTTTATGGTTTGTAGGCGAGAGGGTGAGTGGTCTCAGGGATCCCCCGTGCAGAACGCAGCAAAGACCGTCCAGGGTGCTGACATTGACAGAGGCTAGTGGGCGTGGCTTTGTGCCGTCAGGGGCGCGTGGGCGGAACTCACCTCTCTTTTCCTGATGCACTGAAAACTTGTTCATCCTAGTATTGTTCATCAAAATTTTCTTCCTTTCTAAATCTAATAAACATATCATACACAAAGTTTTGTTATTGTAATACAGAGGATTAGAGTTAATCTAATGTTCTCCGTGAATTGTAACTATTGAGATAGACAAGTGTTCTTTGCACAACACCACCGCAACACGCCCTTGCGCCCCAGACGCCCGTGTGCGCCCATATCAGTCCACCCCGGCAAGCCAAATCACTAGTCCTTACACACTTTGTTTTTTTCGGAGCAAGACTCTCGAATACCACCAGGTTTACCAGATTAGTTTGACACTTTCCACCTAAGTCATTAAATCCTTACCTGGTATTACTGAAATATTGGAATCTCTCGCCTCATTGAATCTCGAAAGGTGATTTCAAAAATTATTTCTCAAGAAACAATTACAACTTAATGAAAGAAACCTGCAAATCAAAATGAATTGTAATGTGTGCTATGGAGGATTTTTCATAAAGCTAGGTCGTTTGTATTTTTGGTATCTTGTAAATAGTTGTTGTCTACTGGAGCAAGTACTTAGTATTTTAAGGAAACTTTTAATAAATATACTTAAATATAATGTGTATAATTTTGCCATGATGATGCCTCATCACTCCCATTCACTCTATCCTGTACATGCCTTTCACCCTCATGCATGTTCAGGCCCCAGGCTTTCAAAATGTTTCTCATTCAATCCTTCCATCTCCAATTTGGTTTCTACTTTTACCTTGACCCTCCACTTTTGACACATATCCTCTTTGTCAGCCTCTCCTCTCTCATTCTCTCCATATGTCCAAACCATTTCAGCACACCCTCTTCAGCCTTCTCAACCACACTCCCCTTATTACCACACATCTCTGTTACTCTTTAACAGTCACTCAATCAAACCACCTCACAACACATATTGTCCTCTAATGTTTCAGTTTTGCACATTATATATATTTATCCAATATTCTTAAGCTCTTCAGTGGAGTTCCCCAAGGAACAGTTCTTTATCGAACTCTTTTCAATCTCTCTCTACTTGATGTTCCTTCACCTTTCAATGGACATATTGTGAGTCCTTTCATTTGAAGATGACCTCACAGACAATTTAAAAAATGCATTTTTACATTGCAGAATTAGAATACTGGCTTACTTGAAACAGAATTTCTGCTTCCCCACAGGTGTCCGCTATCATCCTAACCCTAGATGGATGTGCATCCCTCCTGCAGCATTCCATCACTGTAAATGGTTGGCCATTACTCATTGAGAAAACTCAAACCACACTGGACATCACATTTGACACATGATATTTACTGCTCACACTATGAATATCACCACAAAGGTCATGCCCCCAAACCTCAAAGTACGCTATTGTTGTATTTCAGGAAAGTCTATATATCTCGGAGACATCTCGAGTCAATTATAACATTGATCCAATTGAAATACACACTAGTACAATTTTGATGAACCCTTATGTGGCCCAAAATGGTAAAAGCTTAATGGCTGGAGACTTCACCGGCACCATCATAATCACTGCTAACTTAACCTGCAGAAGAGTTATGAGGTACTGATGAGGTGACGGATTTCATGCTGATACTAGTGAAGCCTGAGATATAGTGTCCTTGATCTTCTGGAAGGCACTGAGTATGGCTTGAATTGTAGACTTGTTGAGCCCATGAAAGCAGGCTACATTACACAACTGATAACTGTATTCTAGTCTACTGATTATGGTAAACTTGTCTTCTAAGGCAATACTTTGCTTTGTTTCGCTTGGTACATCCACAAAAGAACTGGCTGGGTATTTGGGTCTCCTGACGTAGAATACTATAGGCAGATCATATCTACAAGGATAACATTCCAGACTGAGATGATTACTAACCACTAGCTGCTCCAAGCCCTCCCTGCAGTACATCAGGCTATGCATGAAGCACCCTTCACCATGGTCCAAATTAGTCCACCAAAAAATGTATTTCTTCCTCTATTTTGACAGAAAAAGTGTGAACATGTCACATTGCAATCTGTAACCATATATAGAAAATCAATGTCGAAACTGGACTTTGCTTGCTTGTATTTGTGCTACGAGTGGAAAGTCACCTTTGGCAAGCCATACTATATCATTGTCTGTTGACGAAAGAGAGTACAGTCTTGTTGTGGAGCTTCTCTGTGCAAAGGAGTTCATAATTTCCCTGCTACTGGAAGTAGCACAACCTTGAAGTGGCAGAAGGCCCTTCAGTGAAAGGGGCCATGAGGTGATATAATTAAAAAAAAGTCTGCATTTAACAAATAAACAGCTGAGAAAACAAAAAATTATATACCAATGGTTAGTGCTTAAGTAATTGTAAATGACCATAAAAAAATTCCAGTTCATTTTGACCAAAGAAGTAGAAGCACTTTATACAGGCAAAATGATGATATTATGAAAATCACTGAATTTGATGAAGAAATGAGAAAAACAATTTTGAAAACTCATTATTTTTCCATGACATAGTATCCAGACTGAACTGCGTATCCATAAAAAGAGATCCATGTACAGTGAGGTTTGGTGTTGCTTGGCCAACTGTGTACCTGCGATATCAAATACAGTGAGTCCATGTATCTTGAGATTTGGGTCTAACAAACTACATACTCTCAAAATACTTACCGATGCCAGTTTTAGACCGGAAAATAATCCTTTAGTGTCGTCTATAAACATGTCACCCACTCCACCCTGAAATACACCTCACCTGCCATTTCAACATACCCTCTTCTGCTCTCTCAACCACACTCTTTTTATTACCACACATATCTCTTACCTTTTCATTACTTACTCAATCAAACCACCTCACACCACACATTGTCCTCAAACATCTCATTTCAAACACATCCACCCTCCTCCGCACAACGCTATCTATAGCCCATGCCTCACCACCATATAACATTTTGGAACAACTATTCCTTCAAACATACCCAGAGATAACATTCTTGCCTTCTACACATTCTCATCGCTCCTAGATCCTTTGCCCTCTTCCCCACCCTGTGACTCACTTCCGCTTCCATTGTTCCATCCGCTGCTAAATCCACTTCCAGATATCAGAAAAGGCGACTAAAAGGGGAGGGAGTTGGGGCGGGAAATCCTCCCCTCCTGATTTTACATTTCCAAGAGAAGGAACAGAGAAGGGGGCCCAAGGGAGGATTTTGCCTTAAGGCTTTGTCCTCTGCTCTTAAATCTACTCCAGTAACTCCAGGGTGTTTTGAAATGGTTTGGTCACATGGAGAGAATGAGTGAGGAAAGATCGACCAAGAGGATATATATGTCAGAGGTGGAGGGAAAGAGGAGAAGTGGGAGACCAAATTGGAGGTGGAAAGATGGAGTGAAAAAGATTTTGAGTGATCGGGGCCTGAACATGCAGGAGGGTGAAAGGCGTGCAAGGAGTAGAGTGAATTGGAACGATGTGGTATACCGGGGTGGACGTGCTGTCAATGGATTGAACCAGGGCATGTGAAGCGTCTGGGGTAAACCATGGAAAGTTGTGTGGGGCCTGGATGTGGAAAGGGAGCTGTGGTTTCGGTGCGTTATTACATGGCAGCTAGAGACTGAGTGTGAACAAATGTGGCCTTTTTGTCTTTTCCTAGCGCTACCTCGCACACATGAGGGGGTAGGGGATTGTTATTTCATGTGTGGCGAGGTGGCGATGGGAATGAATAAAGGCAGACAGTGTGAATTATGTACATGTGTTTATATGTATGTCTGTGTGTGTATATGTATACGTTGAGATGTATAGGCACGTATATTTGCGTGTGTGGACGTGTATGTATATACATGTGTATGTGGGTGGGTTGGGCCATTCTTTCGTCTGTTTCTTTGCGCTACCTCGCTAACGCGGGAGACAGCGACAAATCAAAATACGACACGCAGGGAATACGTGGGAAGTATTCTTTCTCCCCTATCCCCAGGGATATATAATATATATATATATATATATATATATATATAATATATATATATATATTATATATATAAATATATATATATTACCAGACTCCTTCATGAGGTTACACCGCAAGCTCTAAAGTTCGCAGGGAATATAATCTCTTGCAAGACCTTTTCACTCCAAAGGAGTCCACATTACCGTTCTCCTGGAAGTAGTGCAGCCCAAGGCTGCAGATGCCTAGAGAGACGTCCTCGGTAATACTAAGAATCTTTCTTTGAAGAAGGTCCTTGGAGAGTTGTAAAGTAAGTGAGGGGAAATGGAAATAAGACAAGATAATATAGATTAGCTTACCATCCTGTCTGGTTTTCTTTTAAGTATAAACGTTCCTTTTTCTCTTAATATTGTGATGGGCAACTCTCTTATTTATAAGACGCTATTTAGTCCATGTGGCTTTTATTTACTCACAGAGATAGACCAGCTTGGCCGTGTTCTTTACTCCATTCTTTGAGATTTTTGCTGATCTATTTTGTTGGCCACATTCATTTGTTGCAGACAATTTTTTATTCGTAGTTCGGAAAAAAAAATAATAGCATTCGACATACACTAAAGACATTTATCATGGATACAGAATGCCGAAATTAATTGAAAACATCTAATTCTTGTGAAAGTTAAGCTAGACTACACAAACGTAATATCTGAAAAATCGATAGAGGTATATCTTTGTATACCAACTTTATGTATTCATAACTTATATGAATTTTCCTAAATTACAATATCATTCCTGTCATAATTTCAAGTGAAAATATTGAAGTTATCTCAAAGGTTTCATATGTATTTAAAGAAATAAATTCTTTATTGATCACTTTTCTGTACGACTTGTGCTCATGATGGTTACTTTTTGCAAAGAAATATATATATATATATATATATATATATATATATATATATATATATAGCATTAAGAACAGAGGACTGGGCCTTAGAGGGAAAATCCTCACCTGGCCCCCTTCTCTGTTCCTTCTTTTGGAAAATTAAAAAAAAACGAGAGGGGAGGATTTCCAGCCACCCGCTCCCTCCCCTTTTAGTCGCCTTCTACGACACGCAGGGAATACGTGGGAAGTATTCTTTCTCCCCTATCCCCAGGGATATATATATATATATATATATATATATATATATATATATATATTTTTTTTTTTTTTTTTTTTTTTTTTTTTATACTTTGTCGCTGTCTCCCGCGTTTGCGAGGTAGCGCAAGGAAACAGACGAAAGAAATGGCCCAACCCCCCCCCCCCCATACACATGTACATACACACGTCCACACACGCAAATATACATACCTACACAGCTTTCCATGGTTTACCCCAGACGCTTCACATGCCTTGATTCAATCCACTGACAGCACGTCAACCCCTGTATACCACATCACTCCAATTCACTCTATTCCTTGCCCTCCTTTCACCCTCCTGCATGTTCAGGCCCCGGTCACACAAAATCTTTTTCACTCCATCTTTCCACCTCCAATTTGGTCTCCCTCTTCTCCTCGTTCCCTCCACCTCCGACACATATATCCTCTTGGTCAATCTCTCCTCACTCATTCTCTCCATGTGCCCAAACCATTTCAAAACACCCTCTTCTGCTCTCTCAACCACGCTCTTTTTATTTCCACACATCTCTCTTACCCTTACGTTACTTACTCGATCAAACCACCTCACACCACACATTGTCCTCAAACATCTCATTTCCAGCACATCCATCCTCCTGCGCACATCTCTATCCATAGCCCACGCCTCGCAACCATACAACATTGTTGGAACCACTATTCCCTCAAACATACCCATTTTTGCTTTCCGAGATAATGTTCTCGACTTCCACACATTTTTCAAGGCTCCCAAAATTTTCGCCCCCTCCCCCACCCTATGATCCACTTCCGCTTCCATGGTTCCATCCGCTGACAGATCCACTCCCAGATATCTAAAACACTTCACTTCCTCCAGTTTTTCTCCATATATATATATATATACTTTCTAATGAGCATTTTCACGCGTGAGCTACGCGACGTAGTGTTGGGAACAGATGAATGAACCTTAAAGGGAAACTATCCTTGCTTGGCTCCATTTTTGTTTCTCAAGGAAAGCATTACAGGAGATTTCCAGCCTTTCCTCCCGCCCCTTATTTGTCGCCCTCTACGACACACTAGGGATATGTGGCTGTCTCGTTCCTCTCCTATCCCCAGGGACATCAGTCTAACTACTTATCTATCTGTCTTTGTATCTATATCTACAGTTACCGAAGGACTGACTCCTATAAAACAGTCCTGGTGTTACTCAGGGCCTGTTTCTAAAGGCCCATTTGGCCCAAGGACGCGCTGCATTTAGCAGCAGGAAGATATAAACTTTGAAAAGTTCTTTGACGAGACTGTACATCCAACGATGTACCCTCGCCATGTCTACTCCTATGTACACACACACACACACACACACACACACACACATACCAGCCTCTGCTAAATACCTAGTTATTGGCCAGCCCCGAGCAGAGGATGAACACCTGGGCTCCGCGTGGGCCGACTGACACGTCCTTGTTGACACATGGCGTGTGTGTGTGTGTGTGTGTATGTGTGTGTGTGTGTGTTGGTAAAGTGATTTAAGGATGCATCAAACACTGTCAAATGTTAACGAACTGAACCACACGTTTGATCCTCAACCTATAAACTACATTATAGACACTGTCTATGCTTAGTTAAGAAAATGTTTCACACTGAGATACATCAAATACATTATATTTTTGAGCCTGATATTAGCTGCCGAAATTATAAAGATGTAAGATAGTTGGTAGATAGGAACGAGCCTGTTTTATCTAGGCAGCGAATGTTACATAAATTCTATGAATTTTTCTCAGTGGCACATTGAATCACATGAGATTCCCACTGAATTTCACCACGTTCGCCCTCCACCAGGACCCTGCAACCACTGGGAAGCAACGATGAATCGCAGTGGCAAGAAACGAAGGTGGTGGAATGACCATCACAACACTTACATTAATTAAAGTCACCCAAATTCTGATGGACGGTTTCGTTCCGTCCCAAAAAGGTACGTCAACTCAGTTGCCTGTTGCTGCAGTGAGTCGTGACCTAGGATATAACATGAGCTCATGAGCCTCGGAGAGCCAATAGCCCCCAAAACTCAAAACATCACAGAAACATGAGCTCCGTAAGAACCATCTGAGCGAGCGCGCGCGGGCGGCCATGGAAGCTTCGCCCGGCCAGTTTCGCTTATGCACACGTAGGCGTTCATACCATTTCCTTGCTCACAAAGCTCTCAGAATTTCCAGTTTTTATCAGTGCATCGGCTGACAGTTAGCTTACCTCCACCTTTAACAAAGAGACTAGCTACTGGGCCAATCAAGTGGAAAGTATTGTTTAGGAGTTGGGGAGAGCGGCTGGTGTTAGTTTGGAGAAAAATGATCAATTTGTTTCATTAAAAGTAGCCTATTTTCAACATAGGTTATGTTACCAATTAAAAAAATATTCGTCTTCTCTGTAGAATATGTCAGTTTTCTTTTTCATACATTAAACTTTGTTTCATAAGAAATTACCTCACGAGTTTTTCATGCCTTAACCCTTCTCACATATAAATTTAACCAGTCATTAAATTCAAGCTTTTTTTTTCTCACCTGCGAAAGCGTTTGGTATTGTCATTGGATACACAGATCTCATCAGACAAATCAATTTTACCCAATTGTATGAATAAACTAAGGAGCTCTGAAATTATTAAGACATTTTTGCTCTATCGCTTTTGATATGAGCTTAAATTTACGAATCAGTCAGCCACTTTGCCAGGATGAACCGATTCAAGATGGAAATAGACACAAGACATACAAAAACAAACATATATAAAAAAAAAGATCCACTCTGATCGTCTGATTTGTAATGTTTTGAAAGGAAAAATAACCATTTTCTCTCCTCTGTTGATAGTCAACTACACATTTTGCAACTGGCAACCCTCCTTAACCTAAATGTTATTTCAATCTCTAACGAGCCATTTTATGTTAGTGATAGCTTATTGTTTTGATGGCAAATATAGAGTTGAGTTCGTCTTGCGTAATTGATAATCCTAGGTAAATTGGGTTTCTGGCAAGATAATCAGGTTTTGCAACTTTCGTAATATCGGTCCCAAAAACGGCATGAACACTCAGTGGTTCTCTTAGTTATTAAGATATATTAGTTACCCGACACAGATGTAGTGATTGTTAATAATTTTAGAGTATACCATAAATTTATAAACTTATTTTTGAAACCTATATGTGTTTATGGCAGTCTCGTGTGTTTAACCTATAATTACTCTGGGGGGAAAAAATTAATAAGTCAAATGCCATGATTGGAATGTAAAAACTTATGAACATTTCCGACAATACTCATGTTACGAGACATATTAAAAAAAAAGAAAAAGAAAACAGGTCAAGGGCTGGGAGGATCTTATATACCATTAATTCGTAAAACTCTCAATAGATGGCAGCACCAGGGTAACAAACAAATCAAACTGCTGTGTTGGTGTGCCAGTGAAGAACAGGAAACTAAAAAAATATACGCATATATATATACGTATCGCTGCGTCATTCTTAAGGGCTTGACAGGTAACTGTACTGACCAATTTGTCTCTTTGACGATTATAATCGCAGTGTTCACAAAACTATTTAGCGAGGCTTCCCAATATAATGTGAATCTTGGTTCTTTTCTGAAACTCGGTATATTTTCAATTTCCAGACCCCGTGCAAAAATATGCAGATTTCTCTTCAGTCATCCTGACACTACGAGATTAGGGATGATATCCCGTAGGATGGCATTAGATACTTAAAGAAGCAAGAAATCATCAGGAAAGACCAAACACTGGATGCAGAAGGTAAGCGACACGTTGCTCATGACAAGTTGGTTCTGGCAACATCAACTTTTTATGGCCTGTCTGGTTTACCTTCAAACACTTCCACTTTATTAAGATGCGCCTAACACTCACTGGAGAAGATTTACGTCTTCCATATATATATATATATATATATATATATATATATATATATATATATATATATATATATATATATATATATATTCATTTATTTATTATTTATTTATTTATCGACACTTCATTGTATGTGCCAGACTTCCAAGTGAAATCCATTATTCATTTCTTAGATAAATTTGATTGCATTAATGGATGAATCAAATGAGAAGAAAACGGCATGTAGAGTCACTACTTGGAAACGATATATCAAATATCTGTTAGCATGAGAGGGCGTAATGCATCTAGCAATAGTAGTGGTAATTGTAGTAATTGTAGTAATAGGTTGTTTATAAGCTTTTATCGCTGTTCAAACCTGTACCAATGAAGATCTGTCTTTGTGAGGGTTTATTAGTATACATTCATCAGACGCGTTCTAGCCAGGGTTAATTTGAAGTATATTTGTTTAATGAAGCTGCTATGAAGTCACCAATAATTATTTATGTTGATAATCGTAAGATAATTAACGTGTCATATGATTCGGGAACAAATGCTTATATAATACGCGTGACTCCGGTTAATCTGAGATTGTGTTAAGTAGTTGGACTATCCATTGTAATCTATGCATGAAAATTCTATTTGCTGCAGTTTTAATATTAAAAGCTTAATTCCAGCTTATCTTTTTTTTCTTAGAATTTACGCTAAGCGTGGAAAACGTAAGGGCCTATATCTAACAGCATTTGAATGTTTCATAATCATAAATTCAGTACTTAAAATGTTTATGAAATACATGGTTACATGAGCCTTTGTATTGATTAATGGAACATTCATTAAGTATATTTGATTTCCAGTATTGCTGACAGATTACTTTGTATGTGCCAAACTATCAGGGTGGTTCCTAACTGTCCTAACATGGGAAGTAATTGCCTCGTTCAGGTTGAATTACTGGTCTACACAGAATCAATTTCTTACATACACCACATATGTATGTATTTATTTTTTCGTGGTCTACGTTTCCATCAACATTCGTTTTCCATTTTAACGTCATCTTTATTGTATATTTTCCCTCTGTCTTTGCTACACTTACGTTATTTACAGAAATTTATATCTAACTTCTTTCATTTCGGTTGGTGGAATCATTCATTGTAACAATGCATTTAAAGTCCGTTTGAATTTGAAAAATATGGCGTAACTCTTCTTACATCTGGCGTGTTAACCACCATCAGTTTAACTACCATCGCTTTAACTACCAACAGTTCAACGCTTCGTTGGCGGTAGAGGTGACACAGCCATGATGAAGTTAAAAGTTTTTTTTTTTATTTGCGGCAGCAACCTATTTACCTACCTAGCTCGGTGGACAATTAGGCATCAACCCTTCTAAAGACCTGTGTAAGTATCAGGACAACTAGAAAGCGTAAAGCAGAGGGAAAAAAAGAAATGAAAGAAGTCCCTTTGTTGTATAAGTGGTGGATGAATGGAAGAAGCTGACGAGGATGTGATAAATGCGAAGAGCGAGCATACAGATGTATGTATGATCGTAGACGATTTTCAAGAGATGGGGCGCAGCGAGTGTATAACTTCCCTTCCTTTTACAGTGCAAATAGATAGTTACACAAGTTTGGTATAGCGATGGGTAATTCGCTTTCACCAGTGTTAAGTAATTTATACATGGATTTTTTTTTTTTGGCTAAGTAATTTAGTTTTTTTTGTTAAGGGATTCATACATGTTTTTTTTTTTTGGTCAAGTACTCTATATATGAATTTTTTTATTGATTTATACATGAGGTTTTTATGGTTGTGATTTATACATGGAGTTTTTTTGGTTAAGTAATTTATACATGGAGTTTTTTTTAAACAATATTACTAAGGGATATTTCACCCTCTAAAGCAATCAAATGACATGTAGATGATGATCTTGTGTTTGGCCAACAAATTTTAAATCTACAAACGTGTCTACTCTTACTTAGCAATTTAGTACCTTGTTTAAGAGTTACTGTGGAAGTAGAAAATAAGTATATGTTACCATTTTTAGACTGTTTGATCCATGGGTTGGAAACATGTTCAAGTTTAGCATTTACAGAAAACCCATCACCAGTGTTTGTTCTTATATTCATTATTTCTTAGCATGACATAATAGGATTTAACAGTCATTTCAGTCGATGTTCCTTGGGGATATTACGTATTATATGCAGTCCGGAATTTATTGATGAAGAGTTTGAGAAGATATAATCTACTGGATCCACGCTAAAGTATCCTAGATCTTTCATTGATAAATCCCTTAATTTGGGAAAAAAAAAATTATGCAGAGTTAACTCCAAACATCTTGATAGCAAGAATCTTTTAATTTTCCAATTTACTGATCATTTTTCCTTAGTTCCCAACCTGCTTAGAGCCTTTAATATGAATTTAGCCTTCAAAGTTACAATAATATTAAGAATACTTTAATCAAAAACTGTCAGAATAACTTGTAAAAGCTGCAATATCTTTTATATTAGGCAGACTCATAAGTACCTCTCCGTTAAAGAACATAAATATTGTATAAAACAGCACAGATAACAAATGTCTTGTATATTCACGTTAGAAATTATGACCACCATATTGACTGGACCAATTCAGGTATAACCTGTAGTTCCTTGATTGAATATCATTGACTCTTCCTTTATTAAATACATTAGTCATTGTAACATGAATATTTCTGAAGGTTTAGATAAACTGGGTTAGCTTTGTCGTAGGCAAATTAACGGTTTCATGTCTTGACTGTAGAATAGAATTTCATAACAGGCGCAATGCCAGTCGTGAAAAAAAAACCCACAAATGTCTACGAAAAGCAACCTAATTTTCTGCTTTACTGTTAGCCTTCTCTTGGTGATGTATAGTTCACGTAAGTGCACTGGGGGATTTCTCGTATTTCATTTTTTCCTCCTGGTTATCAGCAGGTTATCAGGAGGAGTGGATGTGTAGTAACTATATGTCGTCAGTATGATGTGAGGTGAGTGAAGGTGTGTGGTACTAAATCTAAGACAAGTGTTGGTATGGTGGAGTGAGTAAGTGAACGGTGCGTGGTGTTAACCTTGAAACGCTTCAATATGGAGTGAGTGGATGCGGTAACACGTTAGTATTGAAGGAGTGACTGGAGGTATGTGGTAACTCGTCAGTTAAATATGGAACGGGTGGAGTGTGTGTGTGTGTGTGTGTCACTCCGAGACAGTATTGAGTGATAGGAGGTGTTTGATGATCCTGGGCCAATTAATGCTTGTGCGTTACTGACACAAGCATTGAATTGAAAGGTGCACATAGGAATTACGGATGACAGGAGCCCTGGTAGTCCGTAACGAGGTTATCTGTAGATAGAAAATAGAAAAATTAAATGGTAAAGACAGGATAGGAAGCGGAAGAGAGGTAACACTTAGGTTATATTTGGCAGCGAGCGCAGGTGTGGTAACTGTGAGGCCAGTATTAGCATGCAGTAACTGCGGCAGTGTGGTACTGCAGTATGTGGACCAGAATGTACGAGACTAACCTTTTTTGTTGGTAAAAGTGGCAGAAACGGAACAAGTAAAGATGATTAAAAAAAAAAGAAGTATACGTTGTGCCAGATACAAGTTATTTCAGACTGTCAGAGGATGACCTGACGAAGAAAACTTATTGCAGATGTAGCAAATTTAAGTTTTCTTCTGCTAATACATTAGCTGAAGGATCTTTTATTGAATTAGCCCCAAGGCAGAATGTGTTGCTTGCGAACCAAGTTGCAAGACTTGTATACCGTTCTTCCTAAATGGTTTGAATTAACTTTAAAGTCAAATGAATACTTCAAGAGACTGAATGACAAAAGCAGGTTAAGCAACGTCTGACGGCGCATTATTATCAACGCCCAGCAAGAGATGGTAGCGGTGTCTCCGAGCCCGGTAACAGTAGGTTTCTTTGATCACGTTAAATTAGGGTCTCCCTGGCTGCGTGGTACTGCCCCATCTAGGCACGCATCTCATCCATTAAGTTTACCTCATATTCAAGACAAGGATTAGCCGAGGTTCGCCGTTTTGTGGTGCGGTCAGGGGGGAGCTGGAAGAAGAAGGAGGAGGAGGAGGAGGCGGGTGTAGCAGGCAGGAGGCCGACCGAGCTAGGCTAATAACGACCTCGACACAGATGAGAAGAGGGTCGCGGCCAGTTGTCCCACTTACCACGACTCCCTTCCTCATCAGACCAGTTAAGACCATTATTACGAAGCACCGCTTCTTTGGCTTTACTCTCATTAAATGCTTTTAGTGAGACATCTGTTCAAGTAGATTTTACACTAGGTGTCTACCGCTGATATTATGAGAGTATAAAAGTTGGTGGTGGAGAATGATGATGGCTAGGCTTGCATGACGGAGCAGGAAGCAGTGTTGTTCATTTGGCGTAGATAAAAGACAAAATGATGATAATATGATTGGATCATTTTGGTTCACTCCCCACACATCTGCCCTTGCTCTCGATTTATAGAGTAAAGAGTTGCACAGTGCCAGATGTTACCCTTGATCCTGCATCAAGCTAGAAGTGACCAGCGCAACTGGTTGACCAATCTTCATTGTATTGCTTTATCTCTTGGGTTCCTGTATATGGCCACTAAAGGCGAGGGCATATAAGGTCACATGTGCTATTACACCACCGCTCTATTGTACCTGTGTGAATTTTCAGGGACATGCAAATTAAAATGAGGACGAAAACCAAAATGCCCCCTCACTTCTCTCCACAAGCAACAGTGAACAAGACTTTTTGGGTGTCCCACACAGTCTTGTCATCATGTGGCTTGGGAGAATAACTGATGAACTTTAAAAAAAAAAAAAGACTGTCAAAGATGTATGTCCCCCTTTCAACTCCATCTTCTTTTGACCCCTCGAATGCTCACGAATGTCAGAAGGAACTTAGTGTGAGTTCAAAGTTTGGTACGAAAATAGTACCAAACACATCAGTTGCACGTATTATTTAGTTGCTATTGATTGCCATAAATGATTCATAGAAGACTATATATATATATATATATATATATATATATATATATATATATATATATATATATATATATATATATATACGTATGTTAAATATAGATCTTACATAAGGATTACCGTCCTTTGTCTTCAGTCTACCACACTTGTTCAGAGGTGTTCATGCACACGGTTTCCGTGCTCTTACATGGCTATATTGTTAAGTTTCAAGGTTTAAGTAACTAGAGAGACCCCCATCGTTTGTCAGTGAGGAAAATTGCCTTGGAAAATTACTTCGTACATCGTGGAGACGAAATTATCAGGTTTAGGCATCACGTTCTGTCTTCCCAGAGGCACAATGGGGAGGAAGCCCTCTGCCCTGGGTGCTGAGAGCGGGTGAAGGAGAACAATGACAGGCAGTGTCCATGTTATCTACGGCGTCCTTCAATATTTCATGAAACGAGAGGGGAAGCTAATATCGGTTTACCTTCGTTCTTTTCCTCCTCCTCCTCCTCCTCCTCCTCCTCCTTCTTCTTCTTCTTCTTCTTCTTCTTCTTCTTCTTCTTCTTCTTCCTCCTCCTCCTCCTCCTCCTCCTCCTCCTCCTCCTCCTCCTCCTCCTCCTCCTCTTTTTCTTCTTCTTCTTCTTCTTCTTCGTCTTCTTTTGCTCTTCTTTTTCCTCTTCTTCTTCTTCCTCTTCTTCTTCCTGTTCTTCTTATTATTATCATTATTATTATTGTTATTGTTATTATTGTTATTATTATTATTATTATTATTATTATTGCATCACACGAAGGTTTGTCCCTTTCCAACTATTTTTTTTTTTGTTAGGTTACGGCAATTATCATTATTATTATTATTATTATTATTATTATTATTATTATTATTATTATTATTATTGTTGTTGTTGTTGTTGTTGTTGTTGTTATTATTGTTGTTGTTGTTGTTGTTGTTGTTGTTGTTACTATTATTTTGATTACTTTTGGAGATAGGCGAACCCACTTTCGTCTGACTATATCATGATATATATCAGCAGTTAACATATGAAGGAGTAAAGTGAAGTTTTATGTTGCTGTAATGATGTGTTGAGAGGCCGCCTTGGGTTCATAATCCCTCCACCAGGGTGTTTTTCTTTTTAGATTCTCAGCAAGATAAACAGGTATTCTTGGATCAAAGACTTCTTTTTTTTTCTTCCTCTCTCTTCTCTGTTCAACAGCTCGAGTACATTGCGAAGTCAGGGTACCTTAAGATCTTTAAAAAAGTGTTTGATCGTTTAACATGGCGTAACAAAGAGCTGGCTAGGTTTTTTTTTACCTACCAGGACGGATTGTAATACATTCTAAACAAGTCTACGTTATCTAAGGCTGTGAATTCTATGCATTTATGATTTGTACATGAAAATTAACGTGATTAAGCGCATATAGATACCATAGACAACACACGCGAGCCTGCTGCCTTAAACACTTGTTATTAAGATAATAGAATCGTTGAAGACAGCAGTGGCTAGGCTGGGCATTGATTACGTAAGATAATGCAAGGGAAATTCTGTTAAAGGTCATATGACATATGGGTAGTCAGGTAACGGAATTGCATGTAGCATGTCCTTTATTACCATGAGGGAAATTTGAAATAGAAATTGTTCAATAATTCAAAGTTTATTAAGAGAATGAATTGGAAAATTGTTGACAATATGTTAGAAAAGATTTTTTTTTCCCTCCCTCCACCCTGTGATTTGGCAAGTCCTGCCTTTTGGCAAAATATCGTCGTGGTTACCCGGAGGTAAGTCCTCTCTCTCTCTCTCTCTCTCTCTCTCTCTCTCTCTCTCTCTCTCTCTCTCTCTCTCTCTCTCTCTCTCTCTAGGTTTGCAGAGGATGAAAGCAAAGAAAAAAAAGAAAAATTTCTTTGTTAGTCTGAAAGAGTAAATATTATAGTTAAGTAGTAAGAAAATGGAAAGAGGGATGTGGAGAGGTTGAACTAATTGATCGGTTACAGCGATTGACCCCTTAAGGAAAACGGTGCGGTCTCTGAATATGGTGGACTTAGCTATCCTGAAACAAGACTTGTACCACCGTCGTGCCCAAGGGCCTTACTGTCGTGCTGAAGAGCCGTACCGTCGTGCTCAAGGGTCGTACCGTCGTGCTCAAGGGCCGTACCGTCGTGCTCAAGGGCCGTACCGTCGTGCTCAAGGGTCGTCCCGTCGTGTTCAAGGGCCGTACCGTCGTGCTCAAGGGTCGTACCGTCGTGCTCAAGAGCCGTACCATCGTGTTCAAGGGTCGTCCCGTCGTGCTCAAGGATCGTCTCGTCGTGCTCAAGGATCGTCCCGTCGTGCTCAAGGGCCGTACCATCGTGCTCAAGGGTCGTACCGTCGTGCTCAAGGAACGCATCATCTTCGTACCCAAGGAGTTGAAGGTAGACTGGCGTCGTACACAGGCTTTTAAAACAAAAGGACAAAGTTAAAGTGAGTGTGATGACCGTTGGAATGTGTAGCACGTGTGACGGAAGGCGGAGGTGTCAGGTGCAGCCGTGGCAGGAGGAGGCAGGAGGAGGAGGAGGCCACAGATACCCAGCAATAATCAAGGGTCAAAATTAACTTGGTTCAGGAACAGAGAACGGGTTTAGGGTAGAAAGGATTAGTGTGGTGAATGTTTTACTTATAGGATATGCCTAGATTATTATTATATTATTATTATTATTATTATTATTATTATCATTATTATCATTATTATTATTTTTACTGATTTAATTATATCATTATTTTATTGTTGAAATGATAATAATGATTATTATTATTATTATTATTATTATATACATTAGTATATATTTGTTATTTTTATAATCATTATTATTAGTAGTAGTGGTAGTATAGTTAAGGCTGGGTAAACAGAGGGTCAACGAGTAGTCCTGGGCATTGAGAGACGAGTTGCAGGTTGTGATTGTAGGGTACCTGGCCTGGATGTATTCACATACAGTAATTAGTCTTTGAAACCGCCGTAAATAACGCTTCTGATATTACTCTTTCAACCGCCGTAAGTAACGCTCTTGTCAGGAGCTGTACGTAGATGTAAAGTCGTTGGGCGTTTTTTTCAAAGATAAAAGCATTAGGTGTACAACTGATGAGGTAGAAAGGTAGATAGATTGATGGATGTAGATACAGAGAGAGAGAGAGGAGAGAGAGAGAGAGAGAGAGAGAGAGAGAGAGAGAGAGAGAGAGAGAGAGAGAGAGAGAGAGAGAGAAGCTCCCAGCTTTCGAACTTCAACCGAATCAAGAATTGATGATGTTCAAGGTATGGCGACGTAATTCATGAACACACGGAGAACAGTGTTGTTCAAGATTATATATACGCCTGACGGGAAAACACAGAAACTATAACCAAGATCAGGAAGAGAAAAAAATATGATATATAACCGGCTGGTTGACTTGGAACATATGATAGAACCATCCCAGACTCTCCCAGACTCACCCTAACATCTATCTGCCTCTCAATGGCAATAAACTTGCTGGATCTTCCTAATGCTATCCAGAAAAAATCTAGAACTCAGTCCCAGATGCATATCAACATGCTACCTCCAAAAAGGACTTCAGTACCTTATCAATACCTACAACACTATGCTAATTACAGGATGCTTTCCCCCCAGAGGTTAAAAGAGGCCAGAGTAACAGTGGTACGAAAACCGGGAATGCCAGACACAGACCCGAAGAACTATCGCCTCATGTCCCTTCTAGAAGTCCAAAAGGAAACACTGTGAGAGATTTATAAAGGTTAGGTTCAGAGTAAACCTTGAAGATAACCTCTGTAACCCTAATCAATACAGTTTTCTGGAGGGGCTAAAGCACCACACCACCTCAGCAACGTCGACTGTGGCATAAGAGAAACTTGCCACTTCCAGAGGACGAAGAAGAAATTGCACGGTTATACAAAGGGACGTAAGCAAAGCCTTTGAAACAGTGCGAACTAACGGCCTATAATTCAGACTGCCACAGCTAGGTATACCAGAGATCACAGAAATACTCATGAGAAACACTCTCGACCAACGCACCGCAGAAATCATCATCAACTCTGCGACGTCATCCGAATTCTCTCTACGAAGCGTAGTACCCCAAGGCTACGTCTGATCACCAACGCTATTCATAACTTAGCTGACATTCCTTCACCAGTTGGTGCCATGGGCATAGACATCTATACCGATGACATCACTCAAATAATAGTCTTGAGAAATTAATTCCCTGAACAAATCCTTTTCAGTACAGTCAGATTCTAAGATAAACATAAATAAACGTACTATAGTAGCGTCAGAAGAATAAAACCCAACGGTATAACCACAGAAAGTAACAAGATAACTCACAAGAAGAGCTGCAGAATCCTGGGTCACAATTTAGCATCAAGAGATTTGATAACAGATCGTGCCATCCAAAAAAATAAATCGGCATCAGGAAAAATACCCTCGACCAGTCTGTGCAGATTCTAGCACTTTCCATATCATTAAAGATTACATTACACCTTGTCAGGGTCGTTATAATACCTACAACAGCATTCCTTGCCTTCGAATTACGCTCGCTGAAGTTACAGAGGATATAACATTAGACTCTGCTGCAGTTCGTCACGAATGGAAAGTACCCTCATTTTGAAAACACCGTAAAAACAGCACAAATGACAAGCCAGTTGGTTCATACGTAAGAGAGGCTGTCCAGAAAGTATGGCAGAGACCTGGAGATGATGACAACAAAGATGATACAATCTACAAACAAAATACGATATCTGGACAACAGTAACAAACATGGGACACCCTTGGTTCCCTCGAAGCCTTTGATCAAACCACTTACGAGACACTCCAGTCATCCATCGATACACTCAATGAACAATGTTTAACGTAGCTTAGCCATTGCTCTTTCAAAAGCAAAAGATACATTATGAATACAGACACACAGTCAGTTTGCCTGGGTTTACACATATACATAATACATCAAGAATAAGCTTCTAGAAAAATCACTCGCATTCATGAAAAATCTTACATTATACATCTGTACACACTTCATCCTTCTTTTCCACATCAGCCTATCCCTTCCACTGTCCCATCTGTCCTTACTTCTAATTAAAAAGATAGATAAAATCCAAGCTGCGTTCCCTTGCCTGATTCTGTCTCTCCTGGCAGAGATGAAATCCAAGCTGCATTACCTTGCATGATTCTGTCTCCAGGCAGAGCTGTTCGCTGACTCTATAAAAATATTTTCTTTTTATACCCAGATATATGAGACACGGGCGGTAGAAAGGAACTAAAACATTCTAGTTAAACAGAAATATTTACACTCGTACATGCTTGACGTACGGTCCACCCGCTCAGCATCTTTTGCCTACAACATCCTCTTCCACTGAACAACAACTGGGTACAACAACAACAACAACAACAACCTGTACAAACACAGGCAGTGTACATGTAACTTCCGGCCACAAACCGGCTGGTGATGCATTATAGGGATACTCCAAGCAAGGCGAGGAGAGAGGGCGCGTGTGGGAGGTCTGCGCCACAGCTCCTCGTGAATGTGCCGCAGTCGCGTGGGTGTGAATGGCGGGAGCGTATGTAAATAGACGAGCCAATATGGATTGGTATAGTTTGGGAGCGCCAGGATGGAAGAAGAATGCAATTAAAATAGCATATTTTCGAATGCCATTAAAATAGCATTTATTTGAATGTAATTAGAATAGCGTGTTTTTTAAACTAATTTACCGTTTCTTTCTTTTTACTAAACTCCTTTTGCTCTTGTTTATTTCAACAGTAGGAAAATTTAATTAATTAGAAGAGGTTTAGAGGGAACGGATATATTGATCATTCATCTGCATAAAAAAAAAAAGCCTTACGAGTATCTATTTTTCATCAATTTTGAAATATCTATCGTCTAGATATACATAGACGAAGCATTTCAATGAGAGGCTTTGTAAACCTGATATTTTTAAACCTTTACCGACGGAAAGAACTGTCCAGAATCCCCATTTCTATATGCTGAGTATGACAACATGGGTTGACACCTGCACGCTCGTCAGAGGTATGTGATGGAGTCAGCTGCTCTACGGGTTAGAATTAAGCTGAATGGTCGGTGTTGTGCTGAGCGAGGCATTGTGTTTGATCGGGCTAGGCTCCGTCAGCAGTGGTCGAGGCTGGTGACGAACTGCTGCTGCGTACGGAGGAGTTCATTTTTAAAGCCTCGGTAGATAAAGCGGAACCTGGAGTTTAACCTGAAACTGGGTGACATAGTTTACTTGAAGCTGTGTGTGTGTATGAGGTACGAAACCTCGAATTTGCCTGAAGCTGGATGTGAGGTGAGAATCATGTAGCGCACTAGAAACTGTTTGACATTTGACAGGAACATTCAGTTCTCTTTAATCTATATTTAAGTTATGAAACCTGTTATTATTATTTCTTAACTCATACGTTACAAGTATAAGATATTTGTTCGTAAGAGAGCCGTATTGTGGTCAAAATTATATGGTGATGACTTCGTAGCTCACTAGAAGTATTACATTTTGTGGATTAAATTCGACATAGACGTACCATGTTGGATGGAAAAAACAATATATTGTATAGTAACAACGTTTATGGAGAAGCGCATAGCATACGTATCTAAAAGGTTATCTAAGTCCGGATAGATCCTTAAGGATACAAAAAACCTTATCAATTAGATAAAATAGCTCTGTTTTTCATATATAGGACTTCAGGTGAATAACAATAAAAAAAACAACAACCACGAAGTGTGTGTGTTCAACTGCTGCTTGCAATCATCTTAATATAGAACGTTTTTTGTTGGATGTGGAAGCAGAACGAACCTATGTACGGGCAGGGAAGCTGCTAAACATCATTATAGCAGCAATGGAGGCAATGTAGCCTTTTTTCGTAGCAACACGTCCCTTTGTCTGTTTGTCGGAGGAAGCTATCGCTGGTCAGACACCTCTACCTCAACGTTCCCCACCGCCTAAAACGCCCCTCCAGCTCAGATGGCCGGAAAGATCTGCCGACTGTGCATAATGATGACTTTGGACCCCAGCGATACGGTGGTCGGGTCTGTGTGTACTCATGGGCGGTGAGCGAGCACTAGGGGGGAGACTCAGTACCCGCCATGATAGTGAGCCAATTTCTAGGACAGAGTACCGCGCGAAATATCATACACGTCCATACATCCCTCGTAAGTGCAACAGAACTTAGACTACCCATTAAAACTGCTAGACGTCCACGTGTTTAATGAAAATGTGGATTTGTCTTTGTTAATGATGAACCAACATCTCAGCCCTGCACGGCATGTAATGCACCAGTTGTTATAAATGCCACTTCAAAGTCTGCCAAGCGAATTGGCTCAGGGTAATCATGTCTATCATGTACAGTCCTGTGGTTTTCGTTACCGCTGATCTGTGCAGACAATTGCTGTTCCTCGATGTTTTCTGTAATCTGAAAATTTGCCATAGTGTTGCTGTACTTATACGTACAAAAGTTTTATCTAAAGTAAAAATGAAATTAATAACTTGGTTAGACAACATACTTTATCTAAAGGAAAAACAAATTTCTTACTGTTATATCTAAAGTACTTATCTATTTATTTATTTTGCTTTGTCGCTGTCTCCCGCGTTAGCGAAGTAGCGCAAGGAAACAGACGAAAGAATAGCCCAACCCACCCACATACACATGTATATACATACACGTAATAATGAAATTTATTAATGTTAGTTTGACACCATACTAGCCTCGCCTAGAATCATGACTTGTATCTATTGTCTAATATTCTATTTAAAATATTTTCGTCCTCAGGGCTGACAGGCTGTTAGTTTGACACCATACTAGCCTAGCATGAAATAATGAATTGTATCTATTGTCTGTAATATTCAGTGTAAATCATTTTCGTCCTCAAGGCTCGCGAAATGAAGTGAGGTGAGTAGGATTGTGGTCTGGTTTCCCTTCCTCCATGGGTTTCGTAAGTACCTTTCTATTTGTACTTCTTTTTTTTCACTTTTATTCCGTGAATTTTAGTTGACGCGTGAAACATGAGGAGGAGGAGGCTATTATGTACACAATTCTCCCTCAGGAAACTTTGGGGTTGATTTCATCACGAGATCATTGCGGTGTATGACTTGGTATATATATATATATCTCTGCCTCACTGCTGCTTCATCAAGGCTTCCGACATTTGTTCTTTTAAGTTTTACGTCAATGATTTTTGATATTTTCCCTTCCTTTTGTTATATATATATATATATATATATATATATATATATATATATATATATATATATATATATATATATATATAATAGGGATGAGAGGCGAGGCCCCACGGGTGTAAAACTGCTTTCCAGTATGCAAATATAGGTAATAACAGATAGGTAATCTCAGGCCGGGTGTGTGTGTGCGTGTGTGGTGGACTCCACCAGTGTCTGCGTCTCAGTCCAGCGGCCTCGCCCGTCACCAGCGGGGAAAGCAGTCATGTACATTATACAAGGACAAAGTGCCGAAAGCCATTCTCATCACGTTCTCTTCAGTCGTTACCTATCATTCATGATCTATAGCATCAGATAGATATCTATAGCATTTAAAGCCTCATGTAATAGTTGGGATAGATATAGTAATAAATAGAAGTATATAGTTACTTTCTCCTCATGTCATGTGAGTGTTAAGGCCTTCCCCCAAACCCTGCCTGTTATCACGGTGGATGGAATCTCCCGATCTCTCGCCTCCGGGTTTTATCTCTTAACATATCTGGTGGATTCCCTGTGTTGCTTAATGGCGCCACTGCTGCAGACACAGCCAGTCAGCTACCGTTAAGGACGACTGGTGAGCCGACCTTGCCTCGTCATGCTCGGCCGCGCCTCTTACACCGTCAGTTCGGCAGATCTTCCGCCAACACTTAGGGCCACGGTGACGACCACCCCCTGCCTGACGGACGGCTAGGCTAGGCTATATTATTTTACCTTTCTCTTTCTATGTAGTTATTTATTTGTAATTAATTACCGCTTTGTACTGTGCTATTATAAATCTTAAGCTTATATGGTCTCGGGATTAGCCATGTCCTCAGTCACGGTGTCTAGTTTGGTTATAATGCATGAGAGAAAGGAATTGTTAAATTGAAAGGATGTCGTTTCATAACATCGAAAATGTCATGGGTACGGCTTATTTATCCTGATACACTTCGTCATTGCCTTGCCTGTTAAACACATCAACTTGCTCTGATGGTGATGAACTATTTCTTAATCTCCCTCCTGTTAACTCGTTTATATTTGTACGTCTTTACATGAGTGTGTGTGTTTGGTGTAAAGTCTCGATCACTTATGTTGCACGTCACCCAGATTAATTGCGTGTGACTTTCATGTATGTGATCCTATTGAATATGGATGGTTTTTTTTTTTTCTTTCTATTTCCTCTGCAGCAAGTCAGTCTATTACGGATATAAAGAGGTGAAGTTGAATCCTTATTACATGCGAGAATCACAACCTCTCGAGCCTCGTCAGCTCAATATTATCCACCTCGACAATGATCATAACTTTTTGTCTCGCTGAATTAGAATGGAATATTTGATCAGTAAAGACCCATGTAAATGTACATTGAACATTTCATCCAGTGGCCTCGTGTGGGCAACTTTTTCTATTTGTTTCTTTACCCAATGAGAAGTGTTCATCAAGTTCGCTGACCAGTTGGGTGAGTTTAAATGTCATAGGACAGAAAGTTGGGTGGCATCTTGTGAGGCGAATGCGCTTACTGGCGGGGAACTCCAGTGTCTACTGAGCATTTTTAGTTCAGTAGGGTTTAATTGGCTCTTATTTCCGCCCCCCCCCCCCCTCCTTAACACTTAACCATGAACCGATTTAACTGATTCATTTCGATGTTATATATGATCATTCATTAATCATTCATCCGTCGTCATGATAGGCATGAAGTATTTTTTTGATAAACTGTAGCTTGTGACGACCATTGTGATAATTGTCTTGTCAGTTTTTCTCGCCTGTAGAATGGCTTTGAGTAGATGTAGTGGGTTTGACGAGAAATGCGGTGCCCTTTACTTGACGGCAAGAATCGAAAGTGATGATAGGCAAAATGTTAGACTTAGGCTGTGGCTATCAAGGCGGTGGAAACATATTAGTTTATCAAAGTGGGTGAACAATGGCATTTCGTCTATGGTACACAGAATGTATCCTTGTTCGCATGATCATAAGACACGAAAACAAAGTATAAAAAGCTTTCATCGGTACAATGGTAATAGTTCTTCGATATTTGAGAAAAAACAGTTTTATTTTTATGTTAAAGTTAAACGATTTTCCTCGCAATATTCAATTATGTTGGTTCTACCTCGCAATTTCCTTCTGTCGACATAGTGGATATTTTCTTAAGGTGATTTGCCAAACTTATTCCCCATTTCAAACGATCAAGTATTTGTTAACAAATTTTAAAAAATTTGAACATGAAAGATGAACATCGTAGCTAGGATACAATCTTAACATACGACATTCCTACCCTAATCTTCCTTTACTGTTCGTCTAGTTAGATTACATATCCCCCAATGAACCTTTCACTAAACTCTGAAGCAAATAACTGTTCAGAAAGAAATGCCCTCGTCTTTAAAGCCTTGTCCACTTCTGTTCTTAATGAATGGTGTACGAGAAATAGATCATGGTCTTGCAGTAAAATTTGAAGACTTATTTTTTGTGGTTTAGCGCTTATCATTTTTCTTTCCCTCTGCTACCTTGCTTTCCTTTCTACTCTATTTTCTGTGGAATATATGACAATATTCAGATTATTGAAACATCTGAAATAAAGAGATATCTATCGTCGTATATTTGTGTATCACACTGATCGCATCGTTATTTAAACGCCATAATTGCATAAACATCTAGTTAATAATCTGTGAATCTCCGTTTGCAAGAATGTCGATTTTTTTCTCTTTAAAGTAAACTGCAGTGAAGGGTTAAGATATAATGCTAACCGGTACACAGGTTCGACAATGATGCGGTGAAATTTATAGTTTTAATTTGATGTATATTGTTACGAGATGGTGATTTTTTTTTTTCCCCCCATGCATGAAGTGCTGAAGCGTGATGATAGGGTAAAGCAGAATGTCTGCCTCGTATGTTGCACTAGAGTCAGTATTTTTTATTTATCTTTTTTTTTTTCGGAATATACCAACTTTATGACCAGCGTATCATCGATGGCAGATTTTATATTGCAATCTTCGTTGGAATTAAACTACATACTGGTGTTGTATTTTGTCTTGTATTATGACTCTAGTCAGCCTTACTTAATTCAGGAATGAATTGGTTCCATTAAAAAAAGGTGTGACGCTGTGAATTTTTATTTATTTATTATTTTTTTTTTTTGCGGTATGAGATAGGCGTTCGAGCCATTGGCCTATATAGAGGACTGTGAATGAAGTAGATGAGGTTAGCACATGATCGAAGACGACTGAGTGTGATCAGGACCTTCGTCGTATAGGACTTCTGTAGGCTTATCATATCACTAGTTATCTCAATGTGATGGTTTACCTTTCCACCATGATTCGGCCCTGGATTGGTACCAATCACATCCTCTCCCAGTACAGGTAACTTTTCTCCTCGGAGACAGCGCCATCCCGTGAAGAAGTTTAAAAGGAAGTTTGTTTGACTGTAGATAGGTACACTATTCGCTGACTTTTAACCATATGAAACAAAGATATCTCTGGAATATCGAAGACGCAGAATGTATATATATATATATATATATATATATATATATATATATATATATATATATATATATATATATATATATGCAGGTGTGTGTTGAATCACACGTAAACACTGCAATGTTTCTTTACACTTTGGCGGGGACGTAATTCTTATTAGCTCTCTAGACAAACGTGCAGTTGTTCCGTTGCACGTTCTCGCGTCATGTCTGTTCCGATGAATTCAGGTCCCAAATTTCACAAGTGGGGCAGGAAACTGTCATTTGGAACTCGCGAGCGAAGGCGAAGTATCGCGCCATTAGAGTTCTGTGTCAGCTGATCCGGACGTATGAGGCTTAAACATCCTGGTATGCAATTAATTTGACGGATTATCGCTCCAGCATCATGTGGCCGCTTAATTTCTCGGAAGTTGCGACCGATGTGAGCCTTGAGTGAGTACGACAGTACGACGCTTGAGCACGACGTACGTAAGGATCTTTGAACATGATGGTACAACCTACGAGCATGACGGTACGACCCTTGAGCACGACGCTACGACCCTTGAATGCAACTTTATAGCCGACCCTTGGGTGTGATGGCTGGATCTTTGGCTTGGTTCCGTAGTTTGAGGTCAAAAGGTCAGTCAGGTCGTCATGCTATAGGGTCGTGCTGGTAATCGTGCTTCAGAATCGTAACTTTGTACTTCAAAAAAAAAAGTAAATAGCGCTCCACGCTGTATGATTATGCGACACATCGCTGATTTCCGAAGGGATAACGTAACTCCTTATCTTATCGTGGATCCACTTGCTCCCACGAGTTTAGAAACGGGTTCGTTCTGGCCATTAAAAGGCCTATTAGTGCTAAGTGGACCTGCCTAGGTCCAGGTAGGCAGCTAGCTCCATCTCGACAGCCACCTCCACCGCCGCCGCTGCCTCTCAGTATCGCCATATCTTATCACATTCCTGCGTGGTCGCCTCCAGCAGAGACTTTATCTTGCTCCTCTGTCCTCACCCACCCCACCCTCATCCCACCCCCTCAAGCTCTTCTAGGAGTAAACATCCATAAATCTGAGTTAGGTCCGGTGAACTGCTTGAGGCTTTATACACACATAGCGAGTGTGTGTGTGGGTTTGGTCCTGGGAAATATCCTCCTCGAACACCAGACGTGTTTATGATTCTCCGGGTTGTGGTAGATTATAACTTAGAAGTTGTTGGCCTTGTTGATAATAATCCTGGCAAATTTTGATAGGCCCAAAGACCAAAGTAACCGAACCAGCTACTAACTGTTGAAGAGTCCGAGTTTCGATTTGTTTGTTTGTCATACATAAGGTTTTAACGTCCATGTATTTTGTTGTTAGTTCGATTTACATAATGAGTACACCAGACAGACGGAGAGGGGAAGCTTTTCAGACACTCAGAAGAGTAAGTTAGATTAGTGAATACAAAGGAATTCAAACGGTAACGGAGCATTCGGATATATATATATATATATATATATATATATATATATATATATATATATATATATATATATATATTCATTCTATTCGCCATTTCCCGCGTTAGCGAGGTAGCGTTAAGAACAAAGGGCTGGGCCTTTGAGGGAAATCCTCACCTGGCCTCCTTCTCTGTTCCTTCTTTTGGAAAATTAAAAAAAAAAAAAGAAAGGGGAGGATTCCAGCTACCCGCTCCCTCCCCTTTTAGTCGCCTCCTACGACACGCAGGGAATACGTGGGAAGTATTCTTTCTCCCCTATCCCCAGGGATAATATATATATATATATATATATATATATATATATATATATATATATATATATATGCGGGAACAGATTATGAAGAAATTCAAATAATAGTGTGGTAAGATTCGTTTCTTTAATTACTGGAAGCATTTTGAATATGGAGGTGGTTTGACTTGAGATAATGATCTCTTGAACAAATCAATGTGGAGACTGAAAGAGTAGGAAGTGCTTTTATAAGTATGCAAGTCCATGTTTTGCTCCAACACACTGGATGTAGGTGGAGTATACATATGTGTGTGTGGGCTAGGCTGCATTTACCTGATACAAACCATAAACATTAGGAATGTTTATGGTTTGTTTGCTTCTCACTTGTGGCAACAGTGTTCCCATGTTTCGTCGGTCCTGTAGACATATACGAAGGGCATTCGCAGCTGACTTGATTTAGTAAAGAAAACTGTAAAAGAAAAACGGAAAGAAAAGGTGATTCGCTGTGGAAGCTGGTGTTTGCAAAATCTATATTTATATCCATGGTCCATTGGACACTAGACTAACCTCGTTCCCGGACGGTATGGTCATGAAACACATTGACACGACCCTTAACGACGATACGACCCGATATGAGCACAGTGGTACGACTCTTGATGGTACGACCTTTTAAGCATAACAGTACGACCTTTAAGCATGACGGTGCGACCTTTGAGCATGACGGTGCGACCCTTAAGCATGACTTTACGACCCTTGAGCATGACGATACGACCTTTGAGCATGACTTTGCGACCCTTAAGCATGACTTTACGACCCTTGAGCATGACGGTACGACCTATGAGCATGACGGTACGACCTTTGAGCATGACGGTGCGACCCGTAAGCATGACTTTACGACCCTTGAGCATGACGGTACGACCCTTGAGCACGACTTTACGACCCTTGAGCATGACGGTACGACCGAGGATCATGAGTGCGACCCTTGAACATGACGGAATAACCTTTGATTATGACGTTACGACCCTTGAGCATGACAGTACGACCCATGAACATGACTGTGCCCCTTAAAGCATGACGGTACGACCCTTGAAAATGACGCTACAACCCTTGAGAATGATATCATAACCCTTGAGCACGGAGGTACGACCCTGTAGCATGACGGTACGACTCTTGAACTCGACGGTTTGACCTTGACGACGACAATACAACCCATAAGCAAGTCAAAGACCACACCATCCTACCTAGGGGTCGCAACCGCCGTACCCAAGGGTCGTACCAGTTCTCATATAAGACCAGCTGCTCTTCACCAATGACTCTCAGAATTTCTCATCTATATATATATATATATATATATATATATATATATATATATATATATATATATATATATATATATATATATATTTCTTTCTTTCTTTCATACTATTCGCCATTTCCCGCGATAGCGAGGTAGCTTTAAGTACAGAGGACTGGGTCTTTGAGGGAACATCCCCACCTGGCCCCCCTCTCTGTTCCTTCTTTTGGAAGAAAAAAAAAAAAAAATACACATATATATACATATATATATATATACATATATACACACATATATATATCTTCTTTTTTTTTTTCAAACTATTCGTCATTTCCCGCGTTAGCGAGGTAGCGTTAAGAACAGAGAACTGGGCCACCGAGGGAATATCCTCACCTGGCCCCCTTCTCTGTTCCTTCTTTTGGAAAATTAAAAAAAATTGAGAGGGGAGGATTTCCAGCCCCCCGCTCCCTCCCCTTTTAGTCGCCTTCTACGACACGCAGGGAATACGTGGGAAGTATTCTTTCTCCCCTATCCCCAGGGATAATATATATATATATATATATATATATATATATATATATATATATATATATATATATATATATATATATATATATATATATATATATATACATATATATATATATATATATATATATATATATATATATATATATATATATATATATATAATTCTGGATATGTAGGTAAAAATCACTGCCGAGAAAACAATGGGATGAATTTACTCTATGATAGAAAACGAGATCCTTAATTTCATTTTTTGTTCAAGGTTTGCGCTTCATCAGCAGTGTCCAGTTCACTGGAACGAACGCCTTTGTGAGACTGTGTGAGATAAGTTTAGTATAATGTATCCATATTGTACGCGGACTTGTTGATTTATATTTGGGATTTGTTGGTATACGTAACTGTAGGTGTGATTGTGCATAAATGTATTATGCATTCATTTGTTTGTTTGTAGATTGCCCGCGAATTTATTGGGCAAAAGTATAACAATCGTATCCACAGTACTACTTATATGTATGTGGTGTGTTATCGGACTAAGCCCGGTCGAGGTTACGCCCCGAGTGAAGAGCCATTTTTGGCGAGGGTTTTATATCATCGTTAAAGAATTCCCTCTAAAGGAGTCCATCAATTCCCTGCTACTGGAAGTAGCGCAGCCTAGGGTCTGAAAGAGGTCATAGAGTATATATATATATATATATATATATATATATATATATATATATATATATATATATATATATATATTTTTTTTTTTTTTTTTTTTTTTTTTATACTTTGTCGCTGTCTCCCGCGTTTGCGAGGTAGCGCAAGGAAACAGACGAAAGAAATGGCCCAACCCCCCCCCCCCCATACACATGTACATACACACGTCCACACACGCAAATATACATACCTACACAGCTTTCCATGGTTTACCCCAGACGCTTCACATGCCTTGATTCAATCCACTGACAGCACGTCAAACCCTGTATACCACATCGCTCCAATTCACTCTATTCCTTGCCCTCCTTTCACCCTCCTGCATGTTCAGGCCCCGATCACACAAAATCTTTTTCACTCCATCTTTCCACCTCCAATTTGGTCTCCCTCTTCTCCTCGTTCCCTCCACCTCCGACACATATATCCTCTTGGTCAATCTTTCCTCACTCATTCTCTCCATGTGCCCAAACCATTTCAAAACACCCTCTTCTGCTCTCTCAACCACGCTCTTTTTATTTCCACACATCTCTCTTACCCTTACGTTACTTACTCGATCAAACCACCTCACACCACACATTGTCCTCAAACATCTCATTTCCAGCACATCCATCCTCCTGCGCACAACTCTATCCATAGCCCACGCCTCGCAACCATACAACATTGTTGGAACCACTATTCCTTCAAACATACCCATTTTTGCTTTCCGAGATAATGTTCTCGACTTCCACACATTTTTCAAGGCTCCCAAAATTTTCGCCCCCTCCCCCACCCTATATATATTACATTCGCCATTTCCCGCGTTAGCGAGATAGCGTTAAGAACAGAGGACTGAGCCTCAGAGGGAATATCCCCACTTGGCCCCCTTCCCTGTTCCTTCTTTTGGAGAATTAAAACATTAATATATATATATATATATATATATATATATATATATATATATATATATGTATATATATATATATATATCCCTGGGGATAGGGGAGAAAGAATACTTCCCACGTATTCCTGCGTGTCGTAGAAGGCGACTAAAAGGGGAGGGAGCGGGGGGCTGGAAATCCTCCCCTCTCGTCTTTTTTTTTTTTTTTTTCAAAAGAAGGAACAGAGAAGTGGGCCAGGTGAGGATATTCCCTCAGAGGCCCTGTCCTCTGTTCTTAACGCTACCTCGCTAACGCGGGAAATGGCGAATAGTTTAAAAGAAAAAAAGAAAAAAAAAAAAAATATATATATATATATATATATATATATATATATATATATATATATATATATTAATGTTAATAGAAGGGGCCAAGTTGAAGATGGAAGAATGGAGTGAAAAGACTATGAGCGTCCGGGGACTGAATATGCAAGAGGGTAAAAGGCGTGCACGGGTAAGAGTGAACTGAAACGATTTGGTATACAGGGGGCGACTTGCCGTCATTGGCTCTAACAGGAGAATATAAAGCAGCTGGGAGAAACCACGGAATGATCTGCAGGGCCTGGTTGTGGATAGGCGGCTGTGATTTCCGTGCATTGCACCAGGCAGCCAGAGAATGTAAACAGAAAAGATGGCAATAGAGCGCGTGATCATCTAAAATCCTTTCTGATCCATTTCGAGTTGTCACTTGCTTACCAAATGGCATCCTAGCTACTTCTCTTCGTTGTATACCAACTGACTGTTGTATTTTTTTCTTGTATCTCCTCTGATGATGTGATCATTACACGAAAGTGCACTTGGGAACTTATCGTGTTTCATTTTCCCATGGACTCCCAGGAATATACTTGATCACGCGCTCAATTGTGATCTTTTCCAATATATATATATATATATATATATATATATATATATATATATATATATATATATATATATATATATATGAATATGATAACGTTCGTCATTACGTATTGCAAGGTGGCACACGCCGCGGGATTAATTCGACGATGGATTATCCCTCTTGACACCCAAGGTTAGGTTAGCACAGTTCAGGAAGCTCTCTCTCTCTCTCTCTCTCTCTCTCTCTCTCTCTCTCTCTCTCTCTCTCTCTCTCTCTCTCTCTCTCTCCCGAAGAGACATCTATTGAACTGCTAATTGAACTCCCAGATTAGATAATGATTAAGGGAGGGAAGCCTTTCCATTCGTTCGCTTATAATCTCCACTGAATTACATATGTCCGTACGAGAGAACCGCTTGAATGTATAGATGATTATAAGTTGATTCGTTTAATATAACGAAGTCGAAAAATCTTGAATGATTTCAAGAGTTCGAGAATTGTCGGTCTGAATGTATATTTACAAAAAAAAAATTAGCGTAAATAACAGCGGTATGAACATTTTTACATTCTCAGTTGATCTTAACATGACCTGCGGGCGTCACTTTTATTATGGAGGTTCTATCTGGATGGGGGTTGGGGTTAAAAAAAATATATATATCGTTTGCGGGGGTAAAAAATCGTCGGGGTGTAAAATAAAATCGTTAGCGAAGGGGGTAAAAAATAAAATCGTAAGTGTATTGGAACAGCCTCGGACGACCTCCCCAACCTCAGGCGTTATTGTGTTTCGATTTGTACAGCATCGTACGACCAGGGTCGTCCTGCCTCCCGTCGCACACGTCGTGATGGACGTAACCTTACGATCAAGGAAAAACAAAGACACGCTAGTTTTCTATGTGAAATTGGTACACAAATACGAGACATTATGGATGAGGTAAAGAAAGGTAATGCCTCTTTAGGTATG